>NC_091293.1:43020103-43187603 GCF_038502225.1 Cherax quadricarinatus
ACAGCCACATCAGGAGGAAAACAACAGTCAAGGACCAGGTAATCAGACTGAGGAAGGGTGATGGGAATTCACAAGAAACGACCGAGAGGTATGTCAGGAGCTCAACACGAGATTTAAAGAAGTATTTACAGTGGAAACCAGTAGGACTCCAGGAAATCAGAACAGGGGGGTACACCAGCAAGTGCTGGATGAGGTACATTTAACCAAGGAGGAAGTGAAGAAGCTGCTATGCGAACTTGACACCTCGAAGGCGGTGGGACCAGACAACATCTCTCCGTGGGTCCTTGAAGAGGGAGCAGAGATATTGTGTGTGTCATTAACAAAGATCTTCAACAAGTCATTTGAAACTGGGCAACTCCCTGAGGTATGGAAGATGGCAAATGTAGTCCCAGTTTTTAAAATGGGAGACAGACACGAGGCACTAAACTACAGACCTGTATCGCTAACGTGTATAGTATGCAAGGTCATGGAGAAGATCATCAGGAGGAGAGTGGTGGAGCACCTGGAAAGAAACAAGTGTATAATTGACAACCAGCACAGTTTCACAGAAGGAAAATCCTGTGTCACAAACCTACTAGAGTTTTATGACAAGGTGACAGAAGTAAGACGAGAGAGAGAGGGGTGGATCGACTGCATTTTTTTGGACTGCAAGAAGGCCTTCGACACAGTTCCTCACAAGAGGTTGCTGCAAAAGCTAGAGGATCAGGCACACATAACAGGAAAGGCACTGCAATGGATCAGAGAATACCTGACAGGGAGGCAACAACGAGTCATGGTACGTGATGAGGTGTCAGAGTGGGAGCTTGTGACAAGCGGGGCTCCACAGGGGTCAGTCCTAGGACCTGTGTTGTTCTTGGTATATGTGAACGATATAACAGAAGGGATAGACTCAGAAGTGTCCTTGTTTGCAGATGATGTGAAGTTAATGAGAAGAATCAAATTGGATGAGGATCAGGCAGGACTACAAAGAGACCTGGACAGGCTGGAAGCGTGGTCCAGCAACTGGCTCCTTGAGTTTAACACTGCCAAATGCAAAGTCATGAAGATTGGGGGAGGGCAAAGAAGACCGCAGACACAATATAGTTTAGATGGCCAAAGACTGCAAACCTCACTCAAGGAAAAAGATCTGAGGGTAAGTATAACACCGAGTATACCTCCTGAGGCGCACATCAATCAGATAACTGCTGCAGCATACGGGCGCCTGACAAACCTACGGATAGCGTTCCAATACCTCAGTAAGGATTCGTTCAAGACTCTGTATACCATTTACGTCAGGCCCATACTGGAGTATGCAGCACCAGTTTGGAATCCACACCTAGTCAAGCACGTCAAGAAATTAGAGAAAGTGCAAAGGTTTGCAACAAGACTAGTCCCAGAGCTACGGGGATTGTCCTACGAAGAAAGGTTGAGGGAAATCGGCCTGATGACACTGGAGGACAGGAGGGTCAGGGGAGACATGATAACGACATATAAAATACTGCGCGGAATAGACAAGGTGGACAAAGACGGGATGTTCCAGAGAAGGGACACAGACACAAGAGGTCACAATTGGAAGTTGAAGACTAAGATGAATCAAACGGATGTTAGGAAGTATTTCTTCAATCATAGAGTAGTCAGGCCATGGAATAGCCTAGAAAGTGACGTAGTGGAGGCGGGAACCATACATAGTTTTAAGGCGAGGTATGATAAAGCTCATGGGGCAGGGAGAGAGAGGACCTAGTAGCAATCAGCGAAGAGGCGGGGCCAGGAGCTATGACTCAAGCCCTGCAACCGCAAATAGGTGAGTACACACTCACTCTCTCTCTCTGTCTCTCTCTCTCTCTGTCTCTGTCTCTCTGTCTCTCTCTTTTTTTTTTTTTTTTTACACAGGGTTTGACAAGGTTAGGTTAAGGATCCCTAGCTTTATTGACAAGCTATTTACAGGTTAAGGATTCTTAACTTTATTGACAAGCTAAGAGCTGTTACCTACAACAGCTCATTTGAAAGCATTTTTATTGTTATGAGACATACAAGTAGGGAATAGGATGAAGTTGGAGTCATCTGTGGGCCAGCATTTTCATTTGATCAACTAACTTTATCTCGTTGACATCATAATGCTGTACGAATGTGTTCCAGAATCAACTCATCCTGGGGATAAATGATCTCAGATGAAGTGATGTTCTGGAGAAGGGTACAGCCAGAGTGAAGTTGCTGCTTTCTGCCCGTCTTGTGGTATAGAAGCTTGCTTCATGCTGTCCTCGAAGTGGATCCAAATGTGTTACTTTGACAATATTGGCCTTGTACATAACAGTAAGGCCACCCACATCCCTCCTGTGTTGAAGGCTCTGCTGAAATGACAGATCTAACCAGGATTGGTCCAGGCTCTTGCTCTGTTCACTACAGTATTCTGTTAAGCAGTTGCAGATGAGAGGGGGGGCAGGCAAACCAAGAAAGTGGAGCATACTCAAGGTGTGTGCGTACTTGTGCCTCGTACAGAATCTTGCAACCCCTACTGTCAACCAGATGCAAGATACAGCAAAGTGCTGTAAGCTGCCTGTCTACCTTGTTTGCAAGATTTACAACATGGTACTTCATGGTCAGTTTCGAGTCAGATTTCACCCCAAGGATATCAGCTTCTCTCTCTCTCTCTCTCTCTCTCTTTCTCTTTGTCGTTTATTCGTTTTTATATCGTTTACTCACCTCTCACTCTACATTAAGACTACAAATATTTTAAGGTAAGTAATGAGTATACTGTATATGCATTTTATCACTCTAGGGCGCGGGCGAGTGATCGCCCGCGCCCTAGAGCAAATGCATGATGGGCAAGTGATCGCTCACCACCTGTTCAGTTTGTGCTTTTACATTGTCTGAACTTTGTGTATCTTGTTCTCTCTTGTTTACTATTTCGTTAACTAGTTGGCTGTCATTAACGATGGCGTTTAAGCTTAGTTGTGATAAAGAGAAGAGTCATAAGCCTCTTACTTTAACCCTTTCAAGGTCGAGAGGCCCTCTCCTAAACTCGTTCTCAGGGTTGAAAATTTTTCAGGAAAAAAAAATTATATTTTCTTTTGAAATGATAGAGAATCTTTTCCCAATCATAATGACACAAAAGTATGAAATTTGATGGAAAACTTACGGAATTATGCTCTTGCAAAGTTAGCGGTCTCGACGATGTTTATGCATCGGCGATTTCGCCCAATTTGAGCCCTATTTTCGGTCAATTCCTTTGTACTAGTTGACAAAAATCATATTTATTTTGCTAGAACTCCATTTTTTCTATTGAATGAGTACAAGAAACCACCCATTTACCAATTTCAACTGTCCAATAAAATGGTTAGAAATTGGCAATTTTGCCAATTTTGCACAAATTTCAGAAGATGCCAATTTCGAAATAGGGTCCAGAATAAACAAGACAGACATTCCTGGCACTAAAATAACAAGTTTTTTGTTTGTTAGTCACATCCCCAGGCCCCTCTTACATTTCTTGTGCTTTCCACTTTGAATTTATATTCTCGCAAAAAAATAAAAGATTTACTGTTATGCAGACTACTGCATTAGTGTAGAAATGGTATAAATAATATCAGAGCACTTGTGAAAGAATATTAGACACTTGGCATGATTTGTTTACTTTTGAACTTTAGTAAAAATCGAACATTTCTGCTAATTTGAGCTCAATTTCAAGGTACTTTTTATTGTGAAACCAATCAAAATCATCTCAATTTCTGTAATATGCCTTCCATTCTATAAAATGAGACCAGGAAAACTTGCATACAACAACAAATACCATACGAAAATACAGTGCAAAGTCGCTGTTTTAATCCAAAAAATCGGTCAAAGTTTTTTTTTTTTCTCATTACGCACTGTGTGCTGCATGATTTTTTTTTATACTGCACACACTGATCACATAGACCCATTCTTTCATATGTAGGCCTACCAGCTTTGTCTCACTAGATTTGAAGGCGCTAGAAATTAGGCGTGCTAGTATGTCAATAACCCTGGTGCGTAAGCCGTACTAGTACATCGGAAACCCTGAAAGGGTTAAGTGCCAAGTTAGAAATGATTGAACTTAGTGAACAGACTTTTTTGGGTTATCGTAGGTTCTTTACACATATGCTGCTATGTATAATAATCTATGTATCTGTAAATAATACCATTACTGCGATACACAAATAACCCGCACATAGAAGAGAGGTTATTTGTGTATCTATGTATCTATATTTGTGTATAGTACCTGAATAAACTTACTAACAAGGTATGTCGATGGCTGAGATAGCCATCAAATACAGTTACATATAGGTCACACTACACATGCATGTACAAGCATATATATACACACCCCACTGGGTTTTCTTCTATTTTCTTACTAGTTCTTGTTTTTATTTATTTCCTCTTATCTCCATGAGGGAGTGGAGCAGAATTCTTCCTCCATAAGCCATGCGTGTCGTAAGAGGCGACTAAAATGCCAGGAGCAAGGGGCTAGTAACCCTTTCTCCAGTATATATTACTAAATGTAAAAGGAGAAACTTTTGTTTTTCCTTTTGGGCCACCCTGCCTCGGTGGGATGCGGCCAGTGTGTTGAAAAAAAGAATATGTAGAGAACCTAGGATAACCCAAAAAAAAGTCAGTGACTTATTGCTGACATGGAAAAACTTTACACTGCCCCTCCCATTTCACACATTCATGTTAATATTTTAAGGTAAGTAACAAGTGTACTGTGTGTGTGTATTTTACTTTTTATTGTGTTTTTAATGCCTAGTACTGTTGCTAACTTAATATATATTAGCTTAAACCTGTTATCTAGAATTTATATGCATTTCTAAGTGGGAAAAAAGGGTGTTCCACTTTACGGCAATTTCTGCTCTATGGCGGTAGGTAATAAAACAAAACAAAAAAATTCAATCAGTACTTTCCAAGATATAGAGGCTTGAAGTTGACCCTCAGCAACCAGGTGGCAGCAACATCCGTGACTACCATAAAGTCGCATTTTTTTTATTTTACTGTTTTGTTCCTTTTTTCTTTTCTTTTCTTTTCTAATTTTGTGTTTGTGGCCTGTGAGACCAGTATAATGCATAATGTATATATGTACACTCTGTATTCAGCACAATAACTGCACTAATATTTTCATCATTTTGTTTACAATAATTGTTTACAACAAAAAACATGCAAAAATGTTGTATATCAGTAATGTTATATTATATATTTACATATGTACAGTCACTGGACATGTTCCTAGAACTCCTGAAGTCTGTGAAAGTCCTTGAAACAAGGTGTCATGCACAGTGGTGTTTTACTCATCTGTGAACCAGTATGATTTTATATTATGCTTATGGACATGAGGTATAAGCATTATTGTTGCAAAAAAAAAAAATACATTTCAGCCACAGTCGTCTCTTTCCACGGTGGATGACAATGCGCTTTGTCACCGTCACTCAGCAGCTTGGGTCCCAGACTCACTTCCAGCCTGGGCTGGTGCAGCATGCTGTATGCTCGCATGCTCCATCATCATGGCACCACCAACTACTACTGATGCATGTGGTCTATCCATCTTAATTGTAACCACATCATCATCACTTTCACTGTCTATTCCAGGTGTAGGGCCACAGGATGTACTCAGTCCCCTTGGAATTGCATATGGTATAGGGTACCATATGGTACATTGTACCATATGGTACAGATACAGGAACCCCAATGGAAATAAGTCACTAGGATCTTTACACATATGCTGCTATGTATGATAATCTGTGTAACTGTATTTGTGTATACCTGAATATACTTGAGCGCATGTGGCGTCATAAGTAAGTTTATTCAGGTATACACAAATACAGTTGCACACATTATCATACATAGCTGCATATGTGTGGAGAACCTAGGATAGTCCAAAAAAGTCAGACAAAGTGACTTATTTCCATATGGTACATTGTACCACATGGTACAATGTACCATATGGTATACTGTACCATATGGTTCAAAACCATAGAATTCCTCCTCAGATCCACTTCCATCAGTGTTAGAACTATAACTTGGGTAGAGGAGAGTCAGAATTCACCAGGGAGTGAGAGCTTCATTGCCACTAGGCATGATAAACAAAGCGTACTGAGATGGCGTTCCCACAATGCAATGCGGGTGCCCCGATTTTTTTTTTACAATGCACACTGACCAAGCAGACCCATTCTCTTAGATGTAGGCCTACCAGCCTTCTCACTCTAAATTTGAAGCCGCTAGAATTTTGGCGTAGATCTATGGCTCGGACCTTGGCTTCAAAGTCATAGATGTACAGGACGGACCCTGAAAGGGTTAAAAGTTATTGTAGTATTATAAGATTAACCATTGCACTTTTGTATGACCTTAGGTGGTTCTGCTGCCCGAGAATTAAACTGTGAGATATGTGGCAAACAGTTTCATCGGAAGGATTTGCTGCGTGAGCACCAGGCAGTACACAGTCCTGCATCTTTTCCATGTCCTACTTGCAAAAAGCTATTCAAAACACGCAAGTCTCTGGAGGTACACATGCTACTTCATCTTGGAATCAAAAGATTTGCCTGCAAATATTGTAATAAGGTTAGTGATCTTTAGAAAAACTTTTGGTAGCAGTAATGGTATACAGTATCAACAAGTTAATGAATAAGACATATGCACAACACCTGGGTATCTTTATTCAGATGTTTCTCCATTTGGTAGCTTTATCAGTTCAGTACACAGCAACACCATGGAATCTTGGTACAGAGGACAGAATAAAAATACCCAGGTGTTGCACTTGTGTCCTATTCTTCAGTTTTTGTTTTATCTTTATCCTCAGGTCTTGTGTTGAGGTGGGATTACTTGCACTGTATTATCATTATTACTTTTCTGTATTTCACTCTGGCTATTTTGCTTTTTGAAGTACTGTACACCAAAACAAATAGTCTGCTTTCCAAAAATTCATTTATTTGTAAAGACAATTTTTTTTTTTTTCCTTTTTTTGACGTTTATATTCAGTAAACTTCTTATTCTTTTTAGTAATCTTTACAGGAAAAGGGGTTACTAGCCCATTGTTCCCGGCATTTTAGTTGACTTTTACAACACGCATGGCTTACGGAGGAAAGATTCTTATTCCACTTCCCCATGGATATAAAAGGAAAATTAATAAGACCAAGAACTATTAAGATAAAATCAAAGAAAACTCAGATGAGTGTGTATAAATAAATGTGTACATGTATGTGTAGTGTGACCTAAGTGTAAGTAGAAGTAGCAAGACATGCCTGTAATCTTGCATATTTATGAGACAGACAAAAGACATCAGCAATCCTACCATCATGTAAAACAATCACAGGCTTCGTTTTACACTCACTTGGCAGGACGGTAGTACCTCCCTGGGTGGTTGCTGTCTACCAACCTACTACCTATGGATTTATGAAGGATGAGGTTAATCATAGAATTGATGAGGGAAAAAAGGTGAGTGGTGCGTTGAGGTATATGTGGAGTCAAAAAACGTTATCTATGGAGGCAAAGAAGGGAATGTATGAAAGTATAGTAGTACCAACACTCTTATATGGGTGTGAAGCTTGGGTGGTAAATGCAGCAGCGAGGAGACGGTTGGAGGCAGCGGAGATGTCCTGTTTAAGGGCAATGTGTGGTGTAAATATTATGCAGAAAATTCGGAGTGTGGAAATTAGGAGAAGGTGTGGAGTTAATAAAAGTATTAGTCAGAGGGCAGAAGAGGGGTTGTTGAGGTGGTTTGGTCATTTAGAGAGAATGGATCACAGTAGAATGACATGGAAAGCATATAAATCTATAGGGGAAGGAAGGCGGGGTAGGGGTCGTCCTCGAAAGGGTTGGAGAGAGGGGGTAAAGGAGGTTTTGTGGGTAAGGGGCTTGGACTTCCAGCAAGCGTGCGTGAGCGTGTTAGATAGGAGTGAATGGAGACGAATGGTACTTGGGACCTGACGATCTGTTGGAGTGTGAGCAGGGTAATATTTAGTGAAGGGATTCAGGGAAACCGGTTATTTTCATATAGTCGGACTTGAGTCCTGGAAATGGGAAGTACAATGCCTGCACTTTAAAGGAGGGGTTTGGGATATTGGCAGTTTGGAGGGATATGTTGTGTATCTTTATATGTTTATGCTTCTAGACTGTTGTATTCTGAGCACCTCTGCAAAAACAGTGATAATGTGCGAGTGTGGTGAAAGTGTTGAATGATGATGAAAGTATTTTCTTTTTGGGGATTTTCTTTCTTTTTTGGGTCACCCTGCCTCGGTGGGAGACGGCCGACTTGTTGAAAAAAAAAAAAAAAAAAAAAATTCAGTAAACACTTACTTGGTGAGTTTTTCTACCACAAACAGCAATTTTTTTTATTCCATGCCTAACATTAAATTTACAAAACAAACAAAATATGTTATACAAAGCTTTCGGATTCATTTTCTCACTAAGAAAATTTGCTCTCTGTCATAACACACCACTGTTTTAAATACATATTCCCTCCTCTTTCCCTCTGTCACTTTGTCAGTTTTTAAGTTTCCATCTCATTGCTTGCAACACTTATGCACATACAAAGGTTGAACACTACATGAATATCTGATATTTCCACAGGTACACAGTAGATTAGGAGCCTTTCTGAGTCTTAATATTCATTCATTTATTTTCCATTAGGGTTTTTAAAAAATTAAAAAAATATATATATTTGTAGTGTACTAAATTGTAGGCATGGCATATTTATTTAGGAAGGTGAATAAAGATAACCAAAATTATTTTTTTGTGTGTATCATTTTATTCTTTTATATGTTTAATTTATTTTCATATTTTTTCACAGAAATTTCATCAGAAAGTAAATTTAGCCCGACATGAACGCAGTCACATGCCCAGAGGTGCTGTAAAGTGCCAGTATTGTGGCACCCAATGCCTTTCAACTGATGACCTGAAAGCCCACCTGCTGTCTCACACACTGTTACAACCTGACCTCTCACCTGATGTCAAACAGCAAGATGATCCTACTGATTTTGCTACAGAGAAAGAAGCATTCCATGGTGAAAATTTGCATAGATATCAGAAAGAGGAACCAAACCCTAATGATGTAGATCCAAATCTTGACCCTGAATGTGGGACAGAGCCAAAACTGGAAATCATAGCTAAAACCAACATAGAGGCAGATAATGAGTCCATTACCAGCCAGGATAGTGTAATGCATCCAGAGCATAGTATAGTAAAAGAAAGAATGGAGGCAAGACTTAATGTAGAGTCTGAAACTCGCAGAATTGCTTCTGATAAATGCGTACAATCAGATTCTGCGTCAGTTTCAGGAATTAACAGTCATTCTACGGTTTTCATGCCTCACAAGATATCAAATATTTGTCTTCCTTCTAATCAGTCTCTGACTGGTAATTGTCTAGCACCCAATCAATCTGAAACTATACCATTAGGATCTGCACAAGATATCTGTAGTTCTGACCTTTATCCAGTTGAAAATAACTCATTAAATTCTGAAGTGTGCAAATTACCATCAAATGTACTACTTCGGCCTGCTCCAGTGTCATGTGTTGGCGGTGCAACACATGTTTACAATTTAAAAGCTAATGAAAATTGCAATGCAAACGTGGTAAGATGCCCTGATGAGCAGTTTCCTCAAAGTCATCGTGAGCTTGTGAATGATGATGCTGGTAAAGATTTGACCCTTGGTTCTTGTTCAGCATTGGTTGAACAAGTATGTTTGTATGAATCTACCTCTACTAATGTCTCAATGACTACAGCCACAACACAAACGCTTGAATGTCATGGTCTTAGTAATGAACAAATTGTTGAGAGTGTTGTCCTCATGGCAGATCCACCTGCTACTGATTGCTAAAAAAAGTTAATTTACAGACTTTAATTTTGCATCACAGTCATGTTCCTACTCAGTGGGCATAAGTGATGAGAAAAAATGTTTTTCTAATTATCTAAGAGTAAATGTTTAAAATTTTTGAGATTTGTATGGTACAGTAGCTTGGCTGGGTGCCTGGTGACCCCTGGGCAATCAGTCTAGTATTGCTCTGTATACCATAGACATGTAACTGACAATGTCTTAATAAACTCTGGCTATGTTACCTACTCATTCTTCACCCAGACTAACATATATGATAGAAAAAAGATTCATCTTTCTTTCTTTCAACACACCGGCCGTATCCCACCGAGGCAGGGTGGCCCAAAAAGAAAAACAAAAGTTTCTCTTTAAATTTAGTAATTTATACAGGAGAAGGGGTTACTAGCCCCTTGCTCCCGACATTTTGGTCGCCTCTTACAACACGCATGGCTTATGAAAGAAGAATTCTGTTCCACTTCCCCATGGAGTTAAGAGGAAATAAACAAGAACAAGAACTAGAAACAGAATAGAAGAAAACTCAGAGGGGTGTGTATATATATGCTTGTACATGTATGTGTAGTGTGACCTAAGTGTAAGTACAAGTAGCAAGACGTACCTGAAATCTTGCATGTTTATGAGACAGGAAAAAGACACCAGCAATCCTACCATCATGTAAAACAATTACAGGTTTCCATTTTACACTCGCTTGGCAGGACGGTAGTACCTCCCTGGGCGGTTGCTATCTACCAACCTACTACCTATAACTCAATATTTATCTTTACCAAAAAATCTCCCAATTACCTAAATCTTAAAACTTTAAATCTAGATGCCCAAAGTTCATTTATTATTAATACTACATTGTAGTATAAATACCTACCCAAAACAATACTGCCTTACACCCAGTTGTAGCATTCTCATACTGTAAACTACTTTCAACAACTCACAATGTTATATTCCCATAATATAATTTTAATATTTATTATTGAAACTATTGTAATTAGAAAAAAATTACTGTCTACTATCAATAAAAAAAAAGATGTACAACTTAAACAAACTATGATCAATTTCTTTAGTATTAAGTAGTCTGTAAGCCATTATATTAAGTCTGCCGATAATGCCTAGACATGATAGTGGCTCTCTTTGAACTGCAACTCATTATTGTAATTTCATAATCTCAGTGTAATCTTGCAAAGAAATAAATTTTGTTTGTTTGTTTGTTTAAGGGAGGAGGAAGTTAGGGTGAGATATAAGCAGCTATTGGGAGAAAGGTGGGCTAGTGAGAGTATAGGTAGTGTGGGGATTGAAGAGGGGTGGGATAGTTTTAAAAATGCATTGTTATTATGTGGGGCAGAAGTTTGTGGCTGTACGAGGGTGGGTGCAGGAGGAAAGAGAAGTGATTGGTGGAATGATGAGGTAAAGGGTGTGATAAGGGAGAAGTTTGAGAGTTTTTTATAGAGAAGAACTGATATAAGAAGGGTGGAGTATGTGGAGAGTAAAAGAAAGGTGAAGAGAGTGGTAATGGAGTGCAAAAGGAGAGCAAATGATGGAGTGGGTGAGGCGCTGTCAACAAATTTTGCTGAGAATAAGAAAAAAATTTGGAGTGAGAGAAATAAGTTAAGGAATCCTTGGGAACAAGTGGATTTGTCTGTTAAAAACAGAATAGGGAAGATAGATGGGGAGTTGGAGGTATTGGGAAGATGGTGGAAGTATTTTGAGGAACTTTTAAATGTTGATTAAGAGAGGGAGGCTATAATTTCATGCATTGGCCAAGGAGGTATAACATCTTTTAGGAGTGAAGAAGAGCTGGATGTGAGTGTAGGGGAGGTGCATGAGGCATTATGTAGAATGAAAGGGGGTAAAGCAGCTGAAACTGTTGGGATCATGACAGAAATGTTAAAAGCAGGTGAGGATATAGTTTTGGAGTGGTTGGTATTTTTGTTCAATAAATGTATAAAACCACCCAGGGAGGTACTGCCGTCCTGCCAAGTGAGTGTGAAACGGAAACCTGTAATTGTTTTACATGATGGTAGGATTGCTGGTGTCTTTTTGTTTCTGTCTCTTACACATGCAAGATTTCAGGTATGTCTTGCTACTTCTACTTACACTTAGGTCACACTACACATACATGTACAAGCATATATATACACACCCCTCGGGTTTTGTTCTATATTCTTTCTAGTTCTTGTTCTTGTTTATTTCCTCTTATCTCCATGGGGAAGTGGAACAGTATTCTTCCTCCGTAAGCCATACGTGTTGTAAGAGGCGACTAAAATGCCAGGAGCAAGGGGCTAGTAACCCCTTCTCCTGTATAAATTATTAAATATAAAAAGAGAAACTTTTGTTTTTCTTTTTGTGCCACCCTGCCTCAGTGGGATACGGCCGGTTTGTTGGAAAAAAAAAGTTTACTGAGTATACCAGGTAAAGTACATGGTAGGGTTATTAGTGATAGAATTAGATGTAAGACAGAGAACAGGATTGCAGGTGAACAAGGAGGCTTTAGAATGAATAGGTTTAGCATTTCTTTTTGATTATAATACGTAATAATAATTTAGAATGAATAGGGGATGTGTAGATTAAATGTTTACATTGAAGCATATTAGTGAACAGTATTTAGATAAGGGTAAGGAAATTTTCATTGCATTTATGGATTTAAAAAAGGTATATGATAAGGTGGATAGGGGAGCAATGTGGGAGATGTTAAAGTGTATGAAATAGCCACCAGGCATGGTAGCCTGGTGGCTAAAGCTCCCGCTTCACACACGGAGGGTCCGGGTTCGATTCCCAGTGGGTGGAAACATTTCGACACGTTTCCTTACACCTGTTGTCCTGTTCGCCTAGCAGCAAATAGGTACCTGGGTGTTAGTCGACTGGTGTGGGTCTCATCCAGGGGGGACAAGATTGAAGACCCCAATGGAAATAAGTTAGACTTTCTTGGGTTATCCTGGGTGGCTAGCCCTCCGGGGTTAAAAATCCGAACAAAATCTTATCAAATTCAAATTCAGAGTTTATTCTCTATAAAGATTACAATGTTGAATTTACAGAATTTGGTTGTTGTGTTAATGCTGTAAAGAGTTTTGATGAGGATAGTGAGGCTCAGGTTAGGGTGTGTAGGATTGAGGGAAATTGCCTCCTAGTAAAAGTAGACCCTAGACTGGGACGTGTAATGTCACCATGGTTGTTTAACATATTTATTTATTTATTTATTTTTAATTTGGACATGATACATAGATGTACAAAGAAATACAATGGTTAAGTGCACATGCCAAAAGCCCCTTGTATGCAAAGCATTATGGGCAGGCTTAAAATTAACTTGAGATTAACTAAGCAATGATATATTCAGTGGTAAAAATTACAGTAAGCAAAAACAATTAAGCACAAATGAGTAATTCAAAGACAGATCACATGATCATTTGATGAGTTACTGTGCATTGTGGGCATTGCGAAGCATTGTGGGCAGGCTTAAAATTAACTTAAGAATAACTAAGCAATGATATTCAGTGGTAAAAATACAGTAAACAAATTACAACATGGAGTACAAATGAGTATTTCAAGTAAGAGGCTTTATAGTTGTACAAATTTGTAGCATATTTGAGGAGTTTCTGAGCATTCAAGTGAATGGAGTATTCTATTAGGTAATGTAATTACAAAAAAACATAGTTTGATCAATCAATCAGTCAATCAAGTTTATTCTCTATAAAGATTACAATGCAGAGTTTACAGTTTTTGGATATTGTGTGGTTTACATGTTATAAAATACTAATTATTGAAGTATCACAGGCAAACTTATGACTAGTTAGGGTCACAGGTTATACATCTATGAGATGCAGTTCATCAGTATTTAATTGGTTGTGGGTGAGTAAGTGGTTTTTAAGAAGAGTCTTGAATTGATAAACAGACAGTGTTTCTTTTATATTCACAGGTAATGAATTCCAGATTTTTGGGCCTTTTATGTGCACTGCGTTTTCACATAGTGCGAGATGGACACGAGGAACATCCCACCGAGGCAGGGTGGCCCAAAAAGAAAAACAAAAGTAATTTAATTTGTTATCATTCTGACTGCAGCCTTTTGTTGGGTAATTAATGGTCTGAGATGGTTTATTGTTATTGAGCCCCATGCACAAATTCCATTGATGAGATAGGGGTAAATGAGTGAGTGATATAGGGCCAGGAGGGCTGACTGTGCAACATAGTACCATATCTTCGATAGTATGCCTACGGTCTTGGAGATTTTCTTGGAAATGTGTTGTATATGTGTTTGAAATCTGAGTCTATTATCAAGGTGGATTCCTAAGAATTTTCCCTCTGTGAGCTTTGTGATAGGTGATCCGTTTATCATTATGTTAAGAGGGACATCTGTGGTTCTGTTTCCAAACTGTATGAAGTAGGTGTTGTTAATATTGAGAGTAAGTTTGTTAATCATCATCAAGGTAGATATTTTCTGTAATTCGGTATTTACAGTATTGGCTAGCATGACTGGGCTTGGGTGAGAGAAGAGGTATGTAGTGTCATCTGCAAATAGTGTGGGTCTGAGTAGTTGCGATGCATTTGGTAGGTCGTTTATGTAAATGAGAAAGAGAAGAGGGCCAAGGACACTTCCCTGTGGGACACCAACTGTAATTGGCTGTGTGGAGGAGTTTGCTCCATTTGTGTGCACATATTGGCTTCTGTTGCTAAGGTATGACTTTAGGTAGTTGAGGGAGTGCCCTCTTATACCATAGTGAGACAATTTTATGTGCCGCAAATCATGGTCAACTGTATCAAAAGCTTTTTGTAAATCAATGAAGATCCCCAATGAGACTTTTTTTTTCTCGAGTGCAGTGTATATTTTTTGTAACACGTATATAATAGCATCATTCGTATTTTTATTAGGCCTGAACCCAAACTGACAGAGGTTGAGTATGTTGTGGGAGATGAAGTAGGAATAGATTCGCTTATGAATTAACTTTTCAAAGATTTTAGAGAGAGGGTGTAAGTTGGATATTGGCCTATAGTTATTCAAGTCTGTTTGATCTCCTCCTTTATGTATCGGGGTGACCCTCGCTATTTTGAGAACTGTGGGAAAGGTAGAGGATTCAATGGATTTGTTAAAGAGTGTTACAATGATTGGTGACAGTATTTGCGAAGCTTTTTTGTATATAAAGGGTGGTAGGGTATTTAAATCTCCTGTCTTGTTTTTTAGTGTGTTGATAATAAAGGAAACTTCTGTTGCATTAGTCGAAGCTAGGAACAGTGTGTTCAGGTAGTTGCCAGTGAGGTAGTCATTGAGTGGGGTGTTTGAGCTTGGGATTTTATTGGCAAGGCTTTTTCCTATGGTGGAGAAGAAAACATTGAGTCTGTTTGCTGTTTCAGTTGGTGAGAGTTGGGGTTCATCTGGTTTTGTTAGTTTGATTGCTCTGTTTCGTGATATCATTTTTGTTCCTAGAATTTCAGATAGGGTTTTCCAGGTCTTTTTTATATCACCTTTTAAGTTGGATAATCTTTAAGTTGGATAATTTTTTTTTTGCCCTTCTTATCAGGCTGGTTAGGACTGATGAGTAATGTTTTGTTTGGTCTCTGGTTATGTGTCCCATTCTATACTGTTTTTCGTATAGGTGCTTTGTATTTATGGATTTGAGGATGCTAATTGTTAGCCAGGGATTGTTCAGTCTCTTAGCTGTGATCTGTTTGTTTTTTTAGGGCAGTGCTTGTTATAGAGGTATTGGGTCTTTTTTAGAAAATTATTAATACATTCGTCAGTATCTGTATAGGTTTCTAGCTCAGCCAGTCGATGTTTGTCATTGCTGTTGTGAAGTTATTAATGGCTACCTCATGAAGTCTGAAGGTTACTTTAGTAGTGTCTTGGGGTAATTTACCTAGATTGGTTATGAGAAAGGTAGGGTAGTGGTCTGTGGTGTTATCTGTGATTATGCCTGATTTTAAAGGGGATATGGTGTTGGTCCAGATGTAGTCTAATAGGGAAACACTAGTCTCTGTAATTCTTGTAGGTTTTGTTACTGTTGGTAGCAACAAGCAGTTACTCATAGTGTTTATGGATGGGGTTGTAAAACAAGTAAATGCTAGGGTGTTGGGGAGGGGTGAGATTAAATTATGGGGACTCAAATACAAAATGGGAGCTGACACAGTTACTTTTTGCTGATGATACTGTGCTTTTGGGGGATTCTAAAGAAAAGTTGCAAAGTTTGGTGGACGAGTGGGAAGGTGTGTAAAGGTAGAAAGCTGAAAGTGAACATAGTTAAGAGTAAGGTGATGAGGGTATCAAATAATTTAGATAAAGAAAAACTGGATATATTGGAGGAAGGAAGTATGGAAGAAGTGAATGTGTTCAGATATTTGGGAGTTGACTTGTCTTGTCAGCAGATGGGTTGATGAAGTTAACCATAGAATTGTTGAAGGAAAAAAGGTGAGTGGTGCTTTGAGGTATCTGTGGAGACAAAAAAAGTTATCCATGGAGGCAAAGAAAGGAATGTACGAGAGTATAGTGGTACCAACACTGTTATATGGGTGTGAAACATGGGTTGTAAATGCTGCAGCAAGGAGGAGGCTGGAGGAAGTGGAGATATTGTGTCTAAGGGCAATGTGTGGTGTAAATACACCTACCAAATGACTTACGACCTGCTCGACATACGTCCACTCGACTTACGACCGTGCATCTGGCAGCTGGGCTGGGCCGGCTGATGTACATTGCTGTACAATATTTGACAATACTCACGGCGGCAATGCGTCATGCAGGCAGCATCAGTTTGAGTAACCCTGCCCTATCAGCAGCATCATTTATTTATTTTTATTTATTTAGTAATTTGAGCATACATACAGAGGTACAAAAAAATACAGGTAAGAGCAGCATGCCAAAACCACTTATATGCATAGCATTATGGGCTGGCTTAAAATTAACTTAAGATTAACTAAGCAATGCTGAAATCAGTGATAAGACATTATTGTAAACAGATAACTATAAAGCACAAATGAGTATTACAAAGACAGGTCATATGGTTGCATGCATTGCTGTACATTCAGTTGAATGGGGTATTCTGTTAGATTGGGTTTTAGGTTTAACATTTATGTGATATAATTGTGAGAAACATTTAAGATATACAATTTATAAGGTTCAGTTATTCAGTATTTATTTGGTTTTGGGTGAGTAAGTGATCTTTGAGAAGAGACTTGAATTTATAAACAGGTAGTGTTTCTTTTATATTTACAGGTAATGAATTCCAGATTTTAGGGCCTTTTATGTGCATTGAGTTTTTGCATAGCGTGAGATGGACACGAGGAACATCAAAGAGTGATCTATGCCTTGTGTTATGGTCATGTGTTCTGTTGAGGTTGGCAAGGAGATGTTTGAGGGGAGGGTTAATATCAGAGTTAAGTGTTCTATGTATGTAATAGGTGCAATAATAAGTATGGATGTTTTGTATGGTGAGTAGGTTGAGTGTTTTGAATATTGGTGGAGTGTGCTGCCTGTAGTGAGAATTTGTTATCATTCTAACTGCAGCCTTTTGTTGGGTAATTAGTGATCTGAGATGGTTAATTGTTGTTGAGCCCCATGCACAAATTCCATAGGTGAGATAGGGGTAAATAATATGATATAGGGCCAAGAGGGCTGACTGTGGAGCATAGTACCGTATCTTCGATAGTATGCCTACAGTCTTGGAAATTTTCTTAGAAATTTGTTGTATATGTGTATGAAATTTGAGTCTATTATCAAAGTGGATTCCTAAGAATTTTCCCTCTGTTAGCTTTGTGATAGGTGATCCGTTTATCATTATGTTAAGAGGGACATCTGTAGCTCTGTTACCAAACTGAATGAAGTAGGTTTTGTCAATGTTTAGTGTAAGTTTGGTAGTCCTCATCCAGGTAGATATTTTCTGTAATTCGGTATTTACAGTATTGGCTAGCGTGACTGGGCTCGGGTGAGAGAAGACGTATGTAGTGTCATCTGCAAATAGTGTGATTTTGAGTAATTGCGAAGCATTTGGTAGGTTATTTATGTGTAAGAGAAAGAGAAGAGGGCCAAGGACACTTCCCTGTGGGACACCAACTGTAATTGGTTGTGCGGAAGAGCTTGCCCCATTTGGGTACACATATTGGCTTCTATTGCTGAGGTATGACTTAAGGTAGTTGAGGGAGTGCCCTCTTATACCATAGTGTGACAATTTTACGTGGAGCAAGTCATGGTCAACTGTATCAAAAGCTTTACGTAAGTCAATGAAGATCCCCAGTGGGACTTCTTTTTTCTCTATTGCAGTGTATATATGTTCTAGCATGTGTATAATAGCATCATTAGTATTTTTATTAGGCCTGAATCCAAATTGGCAGGGGTTGAGTATGTTTTGGGAGATGAGGTAGGAGTAGATTCGTTTATGAATTAATTTTTCGAAGATTTTTGAGAGAGGGTGTAAATTGGATATTGGCCTATAGTTATTCAACTCTGTTTGGTCTCCTCCTTTATGGATCGGGGTGACCCTTGCTATTTTGAGAACTGTAGGGAAGGTGGAGGATTCAATGGATTTGTTAAAGTGTGTTGCAATGATTGGTGATAGCACTTGTGACACTTTTTTGTATATAAAGGGTGGTAAGGTATTTAAATCTCCTGCCTTGTTTTTTAGTGCGTTGATAATAAGGGAGACTTCGTATGGGTTAGTCGGAGCTAGGAACAGTGTGTTCGGGTAGTTGCCGGTGAGGTAGTCATTTGGTGGGGTATCTGAGCTTGGGATTTTATTGGCAAGGTTTTGTCCTATATTTTTTTATTATATTTTTATTATCACACCGGCCGATTCCCACCAAGGCAGGGTGGCCCGAAAAAGAAAAACTTTCACCATCATTCACTCCATCACTGTCTTGCCAGAAGGGTGCTTTACACTACAGTTTTTAAACTGCAACATTAACACCCCTCCTTCAGAGTGCAGGCACTGTACTTCCCATCTCCAGGACTCAAGTCCGGCCTGCCGGTTTCCCTGAACCCCTTCATAAATGTTACTTTGCTCACACTCCAACAGCACGTCAAGTATTAAAAACCATTTGTCTCCATTCACTCCTATCAAACACGCTCATGCATACCTGCTGGAAGTCCAAGCCCCTCGCACACAAAACCTCCTCTACCCCCTCTCTCCAACCTTTCCTAGGCCGACCCCTACCCCGCCTTCCTTCCACTACAGACTGATACACTCTTGAAGTCATTCTGTTTTACTCCTTTCTCTCTACATGTCCGAACCACCTCAACAACCCTTCCTCAGCCCTCTGGACAACAGTTTTGGTAATCCCGCACCTCCTCCTAACTTCCAAACTACGAATTCTCTGCATTATATTCACACCACACATTGCCCTCAGACATGACATCTCCACTGCTTCCAGCCTTCTCCTCGCTGCAACATTCATCACCCATGCTTCACACCCATATAAGAGCGTTGGTAAAACTATACTCTCATACATTTCCCTCTTTGCCTCCAAGGACAAAGTTCTTTGTCTCCACAGACTCCTAAGTGCACCACTCACTCTTTTTCCCTCATCAATTCTATGATTCACCTCATCTTTCATAGACCCATCCGCTGACACGTCCACTCCCAAATATCTGAATACATTCACCTCCTCCATACTCTCTCCCTCCAATCTGATATTCAATCTTTCATCACCTAATCTTTTTGTTATCCTCATAACCTTACTCTTTCCTGTATTCACCTTTAATTTTCTTCTTTTGCACACACTACCAAATTCATCCACCAATCTCTGCAACTTCTCTTCAGAATCTCCCAATAGTGGAGAAGAAATCATTGAGTCTGTTTGCTGTTTCTGTTGGTGGGAGTTGGGGTTCATCTGATTTTGCTAATTTTATTTCGCTATTTCGTGATATCTTTTTTGTTCCCAGAATTTCTGATAGGGTTTTCCAGGTCTTTTTTATATCACCTCGTAAGTTGGATAATCTGTTCTCATAATACAATTTTTTTGCCCTTCTTATCAGGCTGGTTAGGATTGACGAGTAACGTTTTGTTTGGTCTCTGGTTATGTGACCCATTCTGTACTGTTTTTCATATCGGTGTTTTGTTAGCCAGGGACTGTTCAGTCTCTTAGCTGTCATCTGTTTAGTTTTTATAGGGCAGTGCTTGTTATAGAGGTATTGGGTCTTTTTTAGAAAATTATTAAAACATTCGTCAATATCTGTATAGATTTCTAGCTCAGTGTGCCAGTCAATGTTTGTTACTGCTATTGTGAAGTTATTAATGGCTGCCTCATTGTGAAGTCTGAAGGTGACTTTAGTAGTGTCTTGGGGTAATTTACCAAGAGTTGTTATGAGGAAAGTAGGGTAGTGGTCTGTGGTATTATCTGTAATTATGCCTGATTTTAAAGGGGATATGGTGTTGGTCCAGATGTGGTCAAGTAGGGAAACACTAGTCTCCGTAACTCTTGTAGGTTTTGTTACTGTTGGTAGCAACATGCAGTTACTCATTGTGTTTGTGAATTCGGTAACGTGTGGGTCCTGGTCTTGCAGGAGATTTATATTGAAGTCACCTGAGAGTAGTAAGTGATCTTTGTTCATGCGTGCATCAGTTATCATACTTCCTAGGTTTTGACTAAATTGGCTAATGTTTGACTGTGGAACTCTGTAGATGTTTATCGATGTGAGAGGTTTTTGTAGGTATTTGGATTTGAATTTAGCTATTATATATTCCCCATGTTCATCATACTGTATTAACTGTACTAACTGGACAGTAAATTTCACCATGGCCTCTAAGATGAAGTCTGAATCTTGCACTGGAGGTTGTGGCAAGAAAGTCTCTTACTCTCCAACTCTCTATTTGTTTTCAGTGTTGCACATAAACCTGTCTGTATCTGTCTACCTGTATATCTGTGTCTGTCTGTATCTGTCTGCCTGTATATCTGTGTCTGTCTGTATCTGTCTGCCTGTATATCTGTATCTGTCTGTATCTGTCTGCCTGTATATCTGTGTCTGTCTGTATCTCTGCATGTCTGTTTGTCTACTTGTGTGTCTGTCTACCTGTGTGTCTGTCTACCTGTGTGTCTGTCTACCTGTGTGTCTGTCTTTCTGTCTACCTGTGTGTCTCTTTCTGTCTACCTGTCTTTCTGTCTACCTGTGTGTTTGTCTTTCTGTCTACCTGTGTGTCTGTCTTTCTGTCTACCTGTGTATCTGTTTTTCTGTCTACCTGTGTGTCTGTCTTTGTCTACCTGTGTGTCTGTCTTTCTGTCTACCTGTGTGTCTTTCTGTCTACCTGTGTGTCTGTCTTTCTTCTACCTGTGTGTCTGTCTTTCTGTCTACCTGTGTGTCTTTTTCTGTCTGTGTGTCTTTCTGTCTACCTGTGTGTCTGTCTTTATGTCTACCTGTGTGTCTGTCTTTATGTCTACCTGTGTGTCTGTCTTTATGTCTACCTGTGTGTCTTTCTGTATACCTGTGTGTCTGTCTTTCTATCTACCTGTGTGTCTTTCTGTCTACCTGTGTGTCTTTGTCTACCTGTGTGCCTTTGTCTACCTGTGTCTCTGTCTACCTGTGTCTGTCTTTCTGTCTACCTGTGTGTCTTTCTGTCTACTTGTGTCTTTGTCTATCTGTGTGTCTGTCTTTATGTCTCCCTGTGTGTCTGTCTGCATGTCTGTCTCAGAGCCACTCATTAAGAGTGTACCTGGTCTTGAAGACGCCATATTAATAATGATAATAATAATAATCACTGAGGCGCATTAAATGTGTATAAAACGTTAATATAGACATTTTGCTTAATCCATTATTTTTTTTTTCAAAATTATATAATAAACATGCTACATAACATATAAATTAACAAATATGAGATGTTTTTCTGGTCGGTCTGACAGAGTGAACAGAAACCACCTGGAGTTACATAACCTGGAGAGAGTTCCGATTATTATATTATAGCTTAATAATAATATTATTAATATTAGTACATATTACCTGGGTCAAGTTCCGGGGGTCGCCCCCGCGGCCCGGTCTGTGACCAGGCCTCCTGGTGGATCAGAGCCTGATCAACCAGGCTGTTGCTGCTGGCTGCATGCAAACCAACGTACGAGCCACAGCCCGGCTGGTCAGGAACCGACTTTAGGTGCTTGCCCAGTGCCAGCTTGAAGACTGCCAGGGGTCTGTTGGTAATCCCCCTTATGTATGCTGGGAGGCAGTTGAACAGTCTCGGGCCCCTGACACTTATTGTATGGTCTCTTAACGTGCTAGTGACACCCCTGCTTTTCATTGGGGGATGTTGCATCGTCTGCCAAGTCTTTTGCTTTCGTAGTGAGTGATTTTCGTGTGCAAGTTCGGTACTAGTCCCTCTAGGATTTTCCAGGTGTATATAATCATGTATCTCTCCCGCCTGCGTTCCAGGGAATACAGGTTTAGGAACCTCAAGCGCTCCCAGTAATTGAGGTGTTTTATCTCCGTTATGCGCACCGTGAAGGTTCTCTGTACATTTTCTAGGTCAGCAATTTCACCTGCCTTGAAAGGTGCTGTTAGTGTGCAGCAATATTCCAGCCTAGATAGAACAAGTGACCTGAAGAGTGTCATCATGGGCTTGGCCTCCCTAGTTTTGAAGGTTCTCATTATCCATCCTGTCATTTTTCTAGCAGATGCGATGGATACAATGTTATGGTCCTTGAAGGTGAGATCCTCCGACATGATCACTCCCAGGTCTTTGACGTTGGTGTTTCGCTCTATTTTGTGGCCAGAATTTGTTTTGTACTCTGATGAAGATTTAATTTCCTCATGTTTACCATATCTGAGTAATTGAAATTTCTCATCGTTGAACTTCATATTGTTTTCTGCAGGAAACTGAAAGATTTGGTTGATGTCCGCCTGGAGCCTTGCAGTGTCTGCAATGGAAAACACTATCATGCAGATTCGGGTGTCATCTGCAAAGGAAGACACGGTGCTGTGGCTGATATCCTTGTCTATGTCGGATATGAGGATGAGGAACAAGATGGGAGCGAGTACTGTGCCTTGTGGAACAGAGCTTTTCACCGTAGCTGCCTCAGACTTTACTCTGTTGACGACTACTCTCTGTGTTCTGTTAGTGAGGAAATTATAGATCCATCGACCGACTTTTCCTGTTATTCCTTTAGCACGCATTTTGTGCGCTATTTCGCCATGGTCACACTTGTCAAAGGCTTTTGCAAAGTTTGTATATATTATATCTGCATTCTTTTTGTCTTCTAGTGCATTTAGGACCTTGTCGTAGTGATCCAATAGTTGAGACAGACAGGAGCGACCTGTTCTAAACCCATGTTGCCCTGGGTTGTGTAACTGATGGGTTTCTAGATGGGTGGTGATCTTGCTTCTTAGGACCCTTTCAAAGATTTTTATGATATGGGATGTTAGTGCTATCGGTCTGTAGTTCTTTGCTGTTGCTTTACTGCCCCCTTTGTGGAGTGGGGCTATGTCTGTTGTTTTTAGTAACTGTGGGACGACCCCCATGTCCATGCTCCCTCTCCATAGGATGGAAAAGGCTCGTGATAGGGGCTTCTTGCAGTTCTTGATGAACATGGAGTTCCATGAGTCTGGCCCTGGGGCAGAGTGCATGGGCATGTCATTTATCGCCTGTTCGAAGTCATTTGGCGTCAGGATAACATCGGATAGGCATGTGTTAACCAAATTTTGTGGCTCATAAAAAATTCATTTTGATCTTCGACTCTCAGTCTGGTTAGCGGCTTGCTAAAAACTGAGTCATATTGGGACTTGAGTAGCTCACTCATTTCCTTGCTGTCATCTGTGTAGGACCCATCTTGTTTAAGTAGGGGCCCAATACTGGACGTTGTTCTCGACTTTGATTTGGCATAGGAGAAGAAATACTTTGGGTTTCTTTCGATTTCATTTATGGCTTTTAGTTCTTCCCGCGATTCCTGACTCCTATAAGATTCCTTTAGCTTAAGTTCGATGCTTGCTATTTCTCTGACCAGTGTCTCCCTACGCATTTCAGATATAATGACCTCTTTTAGCCGCTCTGTTATTCTTTTCCGTCGCCTGTAAAGGGAGCGACTGTCTCTTTCTATTTTACATCTACTCCTCCTTTTTCTTAGAGGAATAAGCCTTGTGCATACATCGAGTGCCACCAAGTTAATCTGTTCTAGGCATAAGTTGGGGTCTGTGTTGCTTAGTATATCTTCCCAGCTTATATCAGTTAGGACTTGGTTTACTTGGTCCCACTTTATGTTTTTGTTATTGAAGTTGAATTTGGTGAATGCTCCCTCATGACTAGTCTCATTATGTCGGTCTGGGGCTCCCCGCATACATGTCTGAACCTCAATTATGTTGTGATCTGAGTATATTGTTTTTGATATGGTGACATTTCTTATCAGATCATCATTGTTAGTGAAGATGAGGTCTAGTGTATTCTCCATTCTAGTAGGCTCTATTATTTGCTGGTTTAAATTGAATTTTGTGCAGAGATTTAAAAGCTCGTGTGAGTGTGAGTTTTCATCAGAGCTGCCTCCTGGTGTTATTACTGCAACAATATTATTTGCTATATTCCTCCATTTTAGGTGCCTTAAGTTGAAATCCCCCAGGAGCAAGATGTTGGGTGCAGGAGCTGGAAGATTTTCCAGACAGTGGTCAATTTTTAACAGCTGTTCCTGGAATTGCTGGGATGTTGCATCCGGAGGCTTGTAGACTACCACAATGACTAGGTTTTGGTTCTCGACCTTTACTGCTAAAACTTCCACTACATCATTTGAGGCATTAAGCAATTCTGTGCAAACAAGTGACTCTGCAATGTACAGGCCAACCCCCCCCCTCCCCTTTGCCAGTTCACTCTGTCGCATCTGTATAGGTTGTAACCTGGGATCCATATTTCGTTGTCCAAGTGATCCTTTATGTGGGTCTCAGTGAAAGCCACGAACATTGCCTTTGCCTCTGCAAGCAGTCCACGGATGAAAGGTATTTTGTTGTTTGTTGCTGGCTTTAGACCCTGTATATTTGCAAAGAAGAATGTCATCGGACTGGTGGTATTGTTGGTACTGGGGGGGGGATTTTTTCCGGCATTAGTATCTGTATCTCTTGGACCCCTCAAGGAAGGTTCCATGATGTTGGTGAGGGGCTCTTGATTTAGGGAATTGGATCTGTGCTCCAGTTCCCCGAATTAAGCCTGAATGCCTTCCACATCCCCCCCCCCCAGGCGCTGTATAATCCTCCGGGTTTAGCGCTTCCCCTTGATTATAATAATAATATTAATAATGTATCTGTTGGTTTGGAGTGGAGGCCATCGACTGTGGTTCCACTCCAGGAATGACTGGATTTGGTGTACGATTTCTGCCATTTCCTGCCAGTTTTTTTTCCTTCCTGGCACTAAAAAACCTCTCCCTCTTGAGTGGCTGTGGCTACCCAGGTTTTCCCATGGCCTGGATGTTTTGTATCTTTTTGTCCCCTTTAGATGGTGTGCCTGGCAATTTAAGTTATAGCACAGTCTTTCCTGTACTGAAGAGGTACACATTTCAGGGTGAAAAAGCTTACAGGAAGGGAGTTTGCATTTTCCTGTTGTCATATGGGCATGGCATTTTCTAGGGTGGTCATAGTTGCACGTCCCATCTGTTTTTCCAGATTTCCCATGTCTGCAGATACCAAGTGCATAGTATGTGCACAGGCTTGGTTTCCGTTTGCCTTGGGTTTCTGTGACTGTATTCCCTGTTGGTGCATGTTTCCCTGTCTTATTCCTATCCTCCCTAGCACCAACAATGGAGCTCCCACCAGTTGTTTTTGGTAATATATCCTCACTGTTGCTAGTGGAGTCCTCTTGTTTGCTATTTCCTGTGGTATTTCTAGTTTGCAATATTGGTTTTATCTTATCTTTGACTACGCTTGTTTCCCCACTATGGCTCCTGTCCCCTATGAGGTCATTTGTATGTATTCCTTCCTGCGTATAATTCCCGACTACCTGGACAAAATCTCCAGCTTCACCATTACTGTCTCCCAGGACAGCACCTCCAGCTTCACCATTACTGTCTCCCAGGACAGCACCTCCAGCTTCACCATTACTGTCTCCCAGGACAGCACCTCCAGCTTCACCATTACTGTCTCCTAGGACAGCACCTCCAGCTTCACCATTACTGTCTCCCAGGACAGCACTATCAGCCCCACATTTACTGACTACCAGGACATCACCTCCAGCCTTACAGTTTCTGACTACATGGCCAGTATCAAGGGCAGTACCATTCAGCCCAGACATTTTATGTTCCCATCTGTTGTAGAAAGCTTCCAGGTTGTCTATGAAAGCAGCTTTGATGTTAACCTCTTTTAATACCCTTGTGATTTTAGTCCACAGATTTATCTCATTTGGGCATACCCAAAAACACTTCCCTGTTTTAATACTGTTTGTAGCTAGTTCTTGGATATCTGCTCAAGGGGCGTGTATTATTGTAATAATAATAATAATAATTATTATTATTATTATTAATTTAGGGCACTGGAGCACAGGTCCACTGTATAGCACTTTGTCTGGATTTTTTGGGTTATCCTAGGTAATTTATACTATGTATGATAACTTGACTTACATGTACCTGTGTTATGTCTCCTCAGTGATTACCTTCATGGTACCTCCGTTATGTCTCCTCAGTGATTACCTTCATGGTAGATCTCTAAGTGTAGTTCTCAGTGGAACGAAATCAGCAAGACATCCTATTGGGGCAAGTGTTCCACAAGGAAGCACACTGGGACCATTGTTATGGAATGTCTACTTCAATGACCTTCTTCATCTCATCCCAGAATCACATGCATATGCAGACGACTGTACACTGACATTCGCTTATCCAAGAGAAGAAATGCCAGCTGCTCTAAGCTACATCAATCACCATTTGAGAGCTATATCAGCTTGGGGAAATAGATGGCAAGTAACATTTGCACCTGAGAAAACGCAAATGATGATCGTCTCTAGGCACCATGATGGTAATGCTGGTGCAGTAGTAAGGAATAATGGGAGGGTGTTGGCACCTGGAGAAGAAGTTGATATCCTTGGGGTGAAATTTGACTCCAAACTAACCATGAAGAACCATGTAAATCTTGCAAACAAGGCAGCCAGGAAGCTTACAGCACTTCGCCGTATCTCGCATCTGTTTGACAGTAGGGGTTGCAAGATTCTGTACGAGGCACAAGTACGCTCACACCTTGAGTATGCTCCACTTTCTTGGTTTGCCTGCCCTCCCCCCCCTCATCTGCGACTGCTTGACAGAGTGGAGAACAGAGCAAGACGTCTCATCTCTCGCCTGGACCCATCCTGGATAGATCTGTCATTTCAGCAGAGCCTTCAACATAGAGTTGTGGGTGGCCTTACTGTTATGTACAAGGCCAATATTGTCAAAGTACCACACTTGGATCCACTTCGAGGACAGCGTGAAACAAGCTTTTATGCCACAAGACGGGCAGAAAGCAGCAACTTCACTCTGGCTGTGCCCTTCTCCAGAACATCACTCCATCTGAGATCATATATACCCAGGATGACTCGAGTATGGAACACATTCGTACAGCATAATGTCAACGAGATAAAGTCAGTTGATCACATGAAAATGCTGGCCCACATATGGCTCCAACTTCATCCTGTTCCCTACTTGTATGCCTCATAACAATAAAAATGCTTTCAAATAAGCTGATGTAGGTATGAATTAGATAATGCATTAACCAAAGGTCGATCAACTGCTCCTGGAGAGGATGGTATAACCTATGATATTCTCAGAACTCTAAGGCACGTGCCTGATAACCCTTTGTTGGCACTGTATAATCTCAGTTACATTGAGGGCATTCTTCCTACTTCCTGGACCAATAGTCTCATTGTGCCTATCCCTAAGCCCCAACAGCCTGATACATTTAGGCCGATCTCCTTAACTAGTTGTCTTTGTAAAACTTTTGAAAGAATGATGCTTAACAGACTGTACTACAGAATCAGACACCAACTTTCCCCCTACCTCTATGGGTTCATGAAAGGTAAAAGTGTGCAGAACTGTATTTCCACCTTTCTCACTGCACACACCTCTACTAGTTTTACCACTTTTCTTGATCTAAAATCTGCATTTGATATTGCGAACAGAACCGTTATACTACATGAACTAGCCAAAATGAATATTGGTGGTAGCTTACTCTGCTGGATAATAGGATACCTGTCAAATAGAGTATCCTCTGTCCTTTACCAAGGCTTCAGAAGTGATTCTAAAGAAATGTCTTTAGGTACACCGCAGGGAGGAGTTCTTAGTCCCATGCTATTTAATATTCTGATTAATGCTCTCCTAAATGCTCTACCTGCCTCACCTAAACATATAGCTATAAGCTATGCTGATGATATCATGATCCATACTACAGGGCATAAGAAGATGAATACCATTCTTAATGAAGTTCAAGCAATTTGTAATCGACTAGGCCTCATAATATCTTCCTCTAAAACTAAGATATTAACAAGCAAACGACATCCCCCACCCATCTATTTGCAGGGTGAAATCATTAGCTACGTTAAAACTTACAGATATCTTGGTGTAGATGTACCCTTTAACAAATCCACTATACCACAACTAAACAAGAAATGTAAAGCTAGGCTAAATGCTCTCAAAGCTGTTGCTGGCTACAATCCCAACTATGGTGCAAATGTGAGAATCGTGAGAATGATGTACATAGCCTATGTTAGGTCCTTAATTGATTATGCTGCTCCCATGTTGATATTAGCTAGAGAAAGTTCTCTCCGACCCTTGGAGTTAATGCAAAATGAAGCTCTCAGGATTATTCTTGGCTGTCCCAGATCTACAAAAGTTCTTAACATGAGGAAGGAGCTTGGTATTTCTAGTATCAGTGATAGGATTGTTGAAATTAACACTGTACTCGGTATTAGAATGTTGAGAAACGAACCAGACACTGTCACAGTGAATCTTACCAAGTGTCTAGAGGTAAATACACACAGATCTAAATGGATTGTGAAAACGTGCAATTGCATTAAGTTTTATAACCTGCATGAACTGTATCACTGTAGGCAACAAGAGCATTTCACCCCTCCATGGAAGATGTGTTCATTTAATATCACATACCTACAAGTCCCTCCCAAGAAGCTCATTGCTAGTAATCCCTTCCTTAAATCTCTTGTTAGAGCAACTGCTCAAGAAGAAATTTCTCACCTAGCTGGTAGTAACAAGTTATCACAAGTTATATACACTGATGGATCTAAACAGGAGTCTTCTGGCAGGGCTGCATCTGCTCTTGTTGCCACCTCCCTAGTTAAGAACGATAATAAATTTGTTGAGTTAGGCATAAGAATTAACAACTGGGCGTCTACACTGCAAACTGAATTGTTTGCAATCCTAATGGCGCTAAAGCTAACCTATGACTGAGCTTGACTCTATCATCATTACTGATTCTATGTCATCATTGAAGGCTCTTGACTCATATAATGACTCCAACAACATGCTCATTGGGGAAGCCAGGTATAGATACTCAAAAATTAGGGACAAAGGAATTAATGTACAATTGCTATGGATCCCATCACACATTGGATTACTCCTTCATGATAAAGTTGATATGTTAGCCAAGAAGAGTATCGAGAAGGAGAATGTAGAATATAACTTTGGTATAACTGTGTCTAGCATTAGGAATAATATTAGGAGAGAAGTAAATAATGAAAATGATTGTTATAGGAATGCAGTTAGAAGCCTGAGTAGATCTATAACGCACTATGATAACATGAACGTAGATAAGTATGTTTATGGAGCAACTTGCAATGTGAACAGACTGACTGATGTTGTAGTGGTCAGGCTTAGGCTTGGTTACAAGTACTTCTGGCAGTTTGGGAGACACACAGATGATGATCAAACTAAATGTAAATTATGTGATCAGGCATATGGTCACTCTCTTGAACACTATGTGCTTAATTGTCCACTTATTGAGGAATACAGAGACAGACAGTATAATAACCTATGTGACATGTCAAGATATCTTATTAACGAAAATAAGATACCAGATATACTAAGCAAATTTCCTAAATTTGCTTGTAACAGATAAGTGAACTATAGATATGTAGATATAAATCCATATGTATTCCTGTTAACCCTTTGGGGCCTAGTTCCTAGGCCTTTTGTGTATCCATATGCTCTCGCGCTACCGTCCACAGGATGGATATGGGGTGCACAATAAACTAGCCACTTCGGTGGCAAAATCTAAATCTAAATCTAATGTAGGTAACAGCTCTTAGCTTGCCAATAAAGTTAGGAATCCTTAATCTGTAAATAGCTTGTCAATAAAACTAGGGATCCTTAACCTTGTCAAACCCTGTGTATTAAAAAAAAAAAAAAAAAAAAAAAAAAGAGCCACATTCGGCCAGCCAGTCAGCCAACCTCCCACCCCTCCAGCCAGACACCCACCCACCCGGCCAACCACAGACCCGGCCAGCCAGCCGGATACTTATTACACATGTTCCAGAGTTGTTTCTCTTAGGGTATAGGTTATACTACATTCTGGCAGGATGACACTACCAGTGGTATTCTCCCATTCCACTGTGTCGACAATACATAAAGATAACAGTAACATATGATACTGTATGCGATGTAAAATTTACAATACACATCACTACCATGTATTCATTATATACAGTACATAAATAAAATATAACAATAGAAGTAAATTATGGTAAAAAGAATGAAATAATGATTGTACATTACATTACAGTATTATGTGAGTAGTTTATATAGCAAAGGTTTGACATTATGCCCTACCCAATATGTCGGCAATTTTCAAAGGTTCGACTTACGTCCATTTTGACTTACGACCGGTTGGTCGGAACCAAGCTTGGTCGTAAGTCGGATGGTAGGTGTATTATGCAGAGAATTCATAGTGTGGAAATTAGGAGGAGTTGTGGAGTTACTAAAATTATTAGTGAGAGGGTCATTTAGAGAGGATAGGACAAAGTAGAATGACTTGGAGAGTGTATAAATCTGTAGTGGAAGGATTATTATTATTATAATCAAAAAGAAGCGCTAAGCCACAAGGACTGTACAGCCGTAGTGGAAGGAAGGTGTGGTAGGGGTCATCCTAGGAAAGGTTGGAGGGAGGGAGTAAAGGAGATTTTGTGTATGAGGGGCTTGGACATCCAGCAAGTGTGCATGAGCATGTTAGGAGTGAATGTAGACGAATGCTTTTTGGGATCTGATGGGCTGTTGGTGTGTGAGCAGGGTAATATTTTGTGAAGTTATTTAGGGAAACTGGTTCGCCGGCCTTGAGCCCTGGAGACGGGAAGTACAATGCCTGGACTTTAAAGGAGATGTTTGGGATATTGTCATATCTGAGTGCCTCAGCAAAGACAGTGATTATGTATGAATGATGGTGAAAGTGTTGAATGATGATGAAAATTTCTTTTTTTTGGGTCACCCTGTGAAGTGCCGCAGCTTCCACCCCAGTCCCACCTTAGGGTGGACAAAGCACCAGACAATGCCACATTGTCTGTTCCCTTAGGTAGAGACTCGATTTTAGAGATTTTGCCACAAGTGGCTAGTTTATTGTGCACCCCCCTCTTCAAGGGGGGCTCCTTGGCGTGGTGAAGAGGCTCTTGGTCTGAGGAATTAGACCTATCGGTCTTCTTCCTCAGACCGAACCTAATTACCCCCCAATCTCCCCTCCCCTATCCCATCCTCCCCATCCTCCCCTTTTTCCTTTCCTCCTCCTCCTCCCCACTCCTCCCTTTTGCCCTTCCTCTTTTTGTCCTTTGGGATTTCTCCCACAGGCACGCTAATTCCTAGGTAGAGGAAAGGACACCGGGGTCGATCCCATTCCGTTGAGGTTTCTTGGCGGTGGCGTAGTTTGCCGTGGAATCTGGATTGCCTAGGGATGTCCCGATCCCTCTCCGGTATCCCGGAGTAGCTTTGGGTGTCTTTTGGGCGACGGGTGTATCTCTGGAAGCCACCTTTCGGATTCCGGGGGTGGTGGCTGAAGGAGGTATGCTTTGTGGCGGATATCCTGCCGCCCTCTCTTTTGTCCACCGAGGTAGCTCGGCAGATGTGAGGTTGCTATCCCAGATTGCTGGTTTACTGGCATGAAGGGTAGGGTATGGCACGGGTTCCATGCTGCATCTGCGCTACTAGCGGTGTCGAGTCCTCTTGGGCGCGGAGGGAGATTTCTGGCCCTTTCATTCCTCCTAGGAACTATCCCTCCCCGGTCCCCCCTTTTTTTTTCTTTTTTTTATTTTTATTTTCTTTTCTTCTTTCTTTTTTTTTCTTAAAAACAAAAAGAAAGAAGTAACCTAACCATGGCAGCCCTAGTCCATGAACCTGGTACCCCCGGGCCCCTTCTTGATACCGCACCCCGTTCTGACCCCGCCTCGTCTTTGGACCACTCTTCAGACATTCCTCATGCCTCTGTACCTATTGCCGGTGCTGTTTCCTCACCTGCTTCAGGTACTGAGGCCTCGACTGACTCCTTCGATTTACCAGACCTTCGCTCTCCTCTGACTATGCTTCCGGCCTCTCCCTCTACGGTGCGGCAATTTTCAAATCGCCGACCCGTTCCACGTCGGACCAACTCTGGTCCCACGCCTAAACGTCAACGACAATTACCTGCTGATGATACTTCTCCACCTTCACCTTCTCGTTCTTCTCAGAAAAGATCGACACGTCCTTCACTACCTTTCCACGCTCAGTTTCAGACTGAACAGTGGACTAAATTCTTCACTTTACGACCAACTTCCTCTACTGCCTATCTTTCTGACCATAGTATTGGCAAGGCACTCCTACGCCATGTTGGTAAAGATATTTCTTTTCATGCTCTTAAGAGCGGTACGCGCATCATTACCGTACAGAATGCTACCCAGGCTCGTGAGCTCTCTCGTCTTTCCCATATAGATACTGTTCCTGTCACCCTTGAAAAACATCATTCCCTCAATTCTTGTAGTGGTACCGTTATTCTGCCCCATACCATAGTTCAACAAAATTTCCAGACATGTGGCACCGACATTCTAGAACAGCTGGAACTCCAAGATCTCCCAATCCTCAAGGTAGACACTTACGTTCTTCCTGCCCGTGGGCGGAGACGATACCCTAGCAATGTGGCTCGTTTAACTTTTGACAGCCGAGAACTCCCATCCTCAGTTTATATAGCAGGACATCGGTTACAAGTTCGAAAGGTGATCCCTACACCACAACAGTGTAGAAATTGCTGGCGATTTGGCCATCCAGCGAAATATTGCAGATCTATCGCCGAATGCCCAGTCTGTGGTGCCGATGACCATTCTAATACGTCTTGCAATCGATCTCCCTCTTGCCTTAACTGTCATGAGGCTCACCCTTCGTACTCTCGCCGTTGTCAGGTCTATTTAAACGAGCGGGAAATCCGTTACCTCAAAGAGACAGAAGGTCTCCCTTATGCCATGGCAGTTTCTCATCTCCGCCTCCAAGGGAGACTCCCACGTGTTTCTTATTCCCGTGTTTCAAAACGTCCCCCCACTTCTGGTATCCCATCTTCTACACCCACCTCTGTGGTTACCTCTCCCATAATCACTCCTGTATCTAATCCTTTTGCTGTCCTCGGCTCAGACGTCCCTACTTCAACGCCTCAGTCTAATCTCGCTTCTTCGAGTTCTCTCTTACAAGCCTCAGTATCGACGAGACCTCGTACGACACCTCTTCCCAATCGTCCCTCTACTTCTCAAAAGTCAAAAAAAGGTCCGGTAACACCTCCTACCCATCTTCCACCTCCTCATTTTACCCTCCCTGTCTCTGTCCCTAGTTCTTCCCCTCTCACTGGCTCAGTTACAAGTGCAGAGGTTCACCCTCCTCCTCGTAATGTACCTTCCTCCCCTGTTCCCTCCCAAGTTTCTTCCTCTTCTGCTACCTCCCAGGTTCCTGTCTCTTCTGTCCCCTGCCACGCTTCTCCAGTTCCCTCCACCCTTTCGCCCCCCCCTACCTTGGTACAGTCCAATACAGTTTCAATCTTTACTCATCCTCCCCCTACCATTCCCAATATTGTCTCCCATACAACATCTCTGAATTCTGAAACACTTGAAGCAATCTCTGAATATATTGCAGAGACCAAACCATCAATGGACACTGATCCACCTTCCGCTCTTTCTCTCTCCTCTGCTCCATCTGCGCAACTCCTTTCTTCACAGCGCACCGTTCCTTCGCTGCTTGAACATTTTCCACTGCCTCCGCATGTGGACTTTTCTAACCCTCCTAGTCCGTAGGAACCCTTACCTGCGGATTTCAAGTATCTTTATCATTGCCATTCATGGCCTTTTTACAGTGGAATATACGTGGCCTCAGGGGTAATCGGGGTGAGCTTCAGATGTTACTCTCCCAGTTTGCCCCTGTTGGTGTTTGCTTACAGGAACCAAAATTACACTCTGCTGTTATTTCTCACATCTCAGGCTATAATTTATTGTATTCTTCAGATCCTTTTCCTGATGGGACCTTTAATGAAAGTGCCCTTCTTCTCCGCACTGATATTCCGTACCATCAGCTATTTGTTCATACTTCGCTGCATTACACAGCAGCCCGTATCCACTTACATAGGTGGTATACGCTCTGTTCTTTATATCTCTCTCCTTCTCGGGCATTATCTATTCCGGATTTTGCCTTCCTTGTTTCGTCATTACCGCCACCAATTCTGTTACTTGGTGATTTTAATGCCCACCATTTCCTCTGGGGAGGGTCTCACTGTGATTCCCGTGGAATTCAGTTAGAGGCTTTTCTTGCCACCCACCCCCTCCATGTTTTAAATACAGGTACTCACACCCATTTTGATCCTCGGACTCATACTCTCTCTTGCATCGATCTCTCAGTTTGCTCTTCCTCCGCCGCATTAGACTTTACTTGGTCTGTTCTCCCGGACTTACATGACAGTGATCATTTCCCAATCATTCTTACTTCCCCTTCATATTCGCCACCTCTTCGCACCCCACGCTGGCAATTTAATCGGGCAAATTGGAACCTTTACTCACACCTGACTGTTTTTAAAGAGGTTCCTTCTTCGTCCTCCATCGATGAGCTTTTACACCTCTTCTCATCCTCCGTTTTCACCGCAGCTTCTCATTCTATACCCCAAACTTCGAGCAGGCATTCTCAGAAATGCGTGCCTTGGTGGTCTCCTGCTTGTGCTCGTGCAGTACGTTTGAAACGCGCTGCATGGGGCAGGTACCGGTACAATAGAACCACAGAGCGACTCCTTGATTTTAAACAGAAGCGTGCGATCGCTCGCCGTGTCATCCGTGACGCTAAACGCACTTGCTGGCGAGATTATGTCTCCACCATCACCTCTGCTTCCTCTATGAGTGCAGTCTGGAAAAAAGTACGAAAACTGAGTGGTAAATATTCTCCTGACCCGGCTCCTGTTCTGCGGGTTGCCGGTGTTGATATAGCAAACCCACTAGATGTTGCCAATGAAATTGGCAATCATCTGGTCCGTATTTCTCAGGGACTCCATCTATGCCCCTCATTTCTTTCCTCAAAGTCTGCCAGAGAGTTAGCACCCTTGGACTTTTCTTCTCTCAGAGAAGAACAGTATAATGTGCCTTTTACACTTCAAGAACTGGAGGCAACACTCTCAGCTTGTCGATCATCGGCAGCTGGGCCCGACGACATTCATATTCGTATGCTACAACATTTACATCAGTCAGCCCTTGCAGTCCTATTACGCCTTTACAATCTTATTTGGTCACAAGGAGTTCTTCCACAGCTGTGGAAATCCGCCATTGTTCTCCCTTTCCGCAAACCAGGCACTACGGGACATGAAACCTCCCACTATCGTCCCATTGCTCTTACCAGTGCAGTTTGCAAAGTAATGGAACGTCTAGTAAATAGACGTTTAGTGTGGTATTTAGAGACACACAACAGTCTCTCCACTCGTCAATATGGCTTTCGTAAGGGACGTTCTACCATAGACCCCTTACTGCGCTTGGATACGTATGTTCGTAATGCCTTTGCGAATAACCACTCAGTTATTGCCATATTTTTTGATCTTGAGAAGGCATATGACACAACTTGGAGGTATAATATTTTAGCCCAAGCCCACTCCTTAGGCCTTCGAGGCAATCTACCATCCTTCCTTAAGAACTTTTTAACTGACAGGCATTTCCGTGTTCGGGTTAATAATGTGCTCTCCCCGGACTTTATCCAAGCTGAAGGTGTCCCCCAGGGATGTGTTCTGAGCACAACACTTTTTCTCCTTGCTATTAATGATTTGGCCTCTAGTCTTCCATCAAATATTTGGTCATCACTCTATGTTGATGACTTCGCTATTGCCTGTGCAGGCGCTGACTGTCACCTCCTTACAGTTTCTCTCCAGCATGCAGTCGACCGTGTTTCCAATTGGGCCACCACACATGGGTTTAAATTTTCCAGCACTAAAACCCACCAAATCACTTTCACTAGACGCTCTGTCATCTCTGATCATCCTTTGTACCTCTATGGCTCACGTATCCCTGAACGTGATACAGTCAAGTTTCTGGGCCTCCTCTTTGATCGTAGGTTATCCTGGAAACCTCACATTACCTCTCTGAAGGCAACTTGTCACAGCCGGCTGAACCTTCTTAAAACCCTTGCTCATCTTTCGTGGGGAGCTGATCGTCGAACCCTCCTTCACCTACATTCCACCCTTATTTTATCGAAACTTGATTATGGTGACCAGATCTATTCAGCGGCATCTCCTGCTACTCTCTCTAGCCTTAACCCCATTCATCACCAAGGATTACGTTTATGCCTTGGTGCTTTTCGCTCTTCCCCTGTCGAAAGCCTCTATGCAGAAGCGAACGTTCCATCCTTATCCGATCGCCGTGATGCCCATTGCCTGCGCTACTATGTACGCTCTCATGATCTCCGCAATCCTTCCATTTATAGAATGGTCACTGATATTAGTAGACATTCTTTATTTGTTCGCCGCCCCTGCTTACTCCGTCCCTTCTCTCTTCGCCTTCATTCGCTCTTGTCTTCTCTTCAACTACCACCTTTCTATGTACATGTAGCATCACACTTTTCCCTACCCCCCTGGGAAGTTCCAGCTGTTCGAGTCTGTTCTTTCTCCCTCCCTTGCTCGAAAGCCCAACTGTCTACGGTCGCTTCCCGCTCTCTTTTTCTTGACCACTTTCACTCTCATTCTCATGCCATTGCTGTGTACACAGATGGCTCTAAGTCTTCTGACGGCGTAGGATTCGCAGCAGTGTTTCCGGACAGCGTCGTACAAGGGCATTTACTATCTTCAGCTAGTATTTTTACTGCTGAATTATATGCCATCCTTACAGCACTTATCCGTATTGCATCTATGCCTGTGTCATCATTTGTGGTTGTCTCAGACTCCCTTAGTGCTTTACAGGCTATACAAAAATTTGATACACCTCACCCCTTAGTCCTCCGTATCCAACTTTGGCTACGCCGCATCTTTACTAAGCATAAAGATATTGTTTTTTGTTGGGTCCCTGGTCATGTTGACGTACAGGGCAATGAACAGGCAGACACTGCTGCGCGGTCAGCAGTACATGACCTACCAGTTTCTTATAGAGGTATTCCATGTACGGACTATTTTGCTGTAATATCTTCCCACCTTCACACCCGTTGGCAACAACGTTGGTCTACTATGCTCGGCAACAAACTTCAGTCTATTAAACCGAGTATAGGTTACTGGCCGTCTTCTTATCACCAGTGTCGAGGTTGGGAGACTACTCTCTCCCGTCTTCGCATTGGCCATACTCGTCTTACTCATGGATATCTCATGGAGAGGCGTCTTGCTCCTCTCTGTGAGAATTGCCAAGCTCCATTATCAGTCAGCCACATTCTGTTGGACTGCCCACTTTATCAACGAGCACGCAGAATTTACCTCTGTCGTCGTCTTCGCCCCGCTGCTCTCTCTTTACCTTCCCTTCTCGCTGATGGACCCACCTTTCATCCGGACTCTCTCATTGACTTTTTGACAACGACTGACTTACTCCACAAATTTTGATACGTTCAGCCCTTTCTACTTGTATCTCTTGCTACCCTCTACCCCCGTACTATCCCCTGCCCCGCTGTTTTCTGTAACCTGCTGATCATCCCCCCTCCCTTCTGCCATCCAATTCCCTTGCTTCCTTCCCTACCCTGCAGCGCTGTATAGCCCTTGTGGCTTAGCGCTTCTTTTTGATTATAATAATAATATTGTGCACCCCATATCCATCCTGTGGACAGTAGCGCAAGAGCATGAATGAGCATAAATGCCTCCCATTCCCCCAGATGCTATCTGACCCTCATGAATGTTAATAATAATAATAGTGAAATAGAACCCTTGTTAAATAGTTTGTACTCTGACTGGACTGCTTGTGCCTTAAATGTGCAAGATAGAAAGTAATTTCTACAAATATCTTACATTCAGTAGACACTAATATTTCCTTTTCAATATAGGAGGCCTGGCCTGGTCCTGAGACCAGACCACAGTTAGTGAAAATCAGTGGTGGTGTCAAGGGAGTGCTTGGGAGGGGCGCTTCAGTCACTCCAAAAAAAATCCCACAGCCCCCACATAAAAATATTAATAATAATACTGCTTCAAGCAGATAGCCACTAATAAGCCTTCCTCTTCTCCAGTATGGAAATTCTTGAAATCATTAATAGATAAGAGTGTGAGAATTTATTGAGTTCAAGAAATCCCACAGGGCCATTGTAATAAACCGTAGAGGCTTTAACCCGTTAACTGTCCAAACGTAGATCTACGTTCTTACCGCTAGTGCTCCAAACGTAGATCTATGTTTTATTTTTCCTGGCTTCAAATTTGGCGCAATAGGCCTGAGCGGCCTAGACATGAGAAAATAGGTTGTGGTGGGTGGACAAACAAACGATGGCGCAGCACCCCTGTCTGCCATATGCTGCTTCCACTCCTGTCCCTCCTCCTGCTCCCCCTCACCCCATGCCACAGGTCCACCCTGCACCATGTGACTGTGAGTGGAACTAGACAAAGTATATTCATGTCACAGCCTTTTGATTTTCATGCAAGTGGCAGTGGCATCCTTCCAGAATGTCCCATAACGATTGAGTCTACAGAGTTAGACTTTTTCCAGTTATACTTTGACAAGCCTCTAATGAATTTGATTGTGACCCAGGCGAACAATTATTACCGCTTATATCATGGACAACACAGAGGTTGCAGAATTGTCACGGCTGCGTAGGTGGAAAGATACAACTGTGGCTGAAATGTATTTATTCCTAGCCACTGTCATGCTTATGCCACATACATATAAGCAAAATATAGCACATTACTGGTCCACAGACTACTTCGTTAATACTCCTGTCTTCCGTGATCTCCTTTCCTGCAACAGATTCGCTCTGTTGCTACGAATGTTGCACTTCTCAGACAAGAATAGGACCAACATAAATGACCTTTTATACAAAATTCGGGAATTTATTTATGTGAAGCAGAAATTCAGTGCATACTTTTATCCCTTCAGAAACATTGTTATCAATGAGTCCTTGATTCTGTTCAAGGGATGCCTGTCATTCAAGCAATATATACCGAGTAAACGTAATCGCTTTGGTATAAAACTTTCTGTTATGTGTGACTGTGAGAGTGGCATAGTGTTGGATGTCATTGTCTACACTCGATGATGACAAACAGATGTTGGGCATTTCTGGTGATGTTGTTTTTAAGATGATGGAACCATACTTCGGCAAGGGTCAGACATTGTTCACAGACAACTGGTATACAAGCCCTATGCTTGCTGATTTCCTATGTGTGAACAATACTGATATATATGTAGAACAGTGTGAGGAAGAGTCAATTGTGAGTGTGAGGGAAGTTCGTGAGGCAGTAGGTAAAATGAAAGGGGGTAAGGCAGCCGGGATTGATGGGATAAAGATAGAAATGTTAAAAGCAGGTGGGGATATAGTTTTGGAGTGGTTGGGGCAATTATTTAATAAATGTATGGAAGAGGGTAAATGACATGCCCATGCACTCTGCCCCAGGGCCAGACTCATGGAACTCCGTGTTCATCAAGAACTGCAAGAAGCCCCTATCACGAGTTTTTACCATCCTATGGAGAGGGAGCATGGACACTGGGGTCGTCCCACAGTTACTAAAGACAACAGACAGCCCCACTCCACAAAGGGGGCAGTAAAGCAATAGCAAAGAACTACAGACCGATAGCACTAACATCCCATATCATAAAAATCTTTGAAAGGGTCCTAAGAAGCAAGATCACCACCCATCTAGAAACCCATCAATTACACAACCCAGGGCAACATGGGTTTAGAACAGGTCGCTCCTGTCTGTCTCAACTATTGGATCACTACGACAAGGTCCTAGATGCACTAGAAGACAAAAAGAATGCAGATGTAATATATACAGACTTTGCAAAAGCTTTCGACAAGTGTGACCATGGTGTAATAGCGCTCAAAATGCGTGCTAAAGGAATAACAGGAAAAGTCGGTCGATGGATCTATAATTTCCTCACTAACAGGACACAGAGAGTAGTCGTCAACAGAGTAAAGTCCGAGGCAGGCACGGTGAAAAGCTCTGTTCCACAAGGCACAGTACTCGCTCCCATCTTGTTCCTCATCCTCATATCCGACATAGACAAGGATGTCAGCCACAGCACCGTGTCTTCCTTTGCAGATGACACCCGAATCTGCATGACAGTGTCTTCCATTGCAGACACTGCAAGGCTCCAGGCGGACATCAACCAAATCTTTCAGTGGGCTGCAGAAAACAGTATGAAGTTTAACGATGAGAAATTTCAATTACTCAGATATGGTAAACACGAGGAAATTAAATCTTCATCAGAGTACAAAACAAATTCTGGCCACAAAATAGAGCGAAACACCAACGTCAAAGACCTGGGAGTGATCATGTCGGAGGATCTCACCTTCAAGGACCATAACATTGTATCAATCGCATCTGCTAGAAAAATGACAGGATGGATAATGAGAACCTTCAAAACTAGGGATGCCAAGCCCATGACACTCTTCAGGTCACTCGTTCTATCTAGGCTGGAATATTGCTGCACACTAACAGCACCTTTCAAGGCAGGTGAAATTGCTGACCTAGAAAATGTACAGAGAACCTTCACGGCACGCATAACAGAGATAAAACACCTCAATTACTGGGAGCGCTTGAGGTTCCTGAACCTGTATTCAATGGAACGCAGGCGGGAGAGATACATGATTATATACACCTTGAAAATCCTAGAAGGACTAGTACTGAACTTGCACACGAAAATCACTCACTACGAAAGCAAAAGACTTGGCAGACGATGCAACATCCCCCAATGAAAAGCAGGGGTGTCACTAGCACGTTAAGAGACCATACAATAAGTGTCAGGGGCCCGAGACTGTTCAACTGTCTCCCAGCATACATAAGGGGGATCACCAACAGACCCCTGGCAGTCTTCAAGCTGGCACTGGACAAGCACCTAAAGTCGGTTCCTGACCAGCCGGGCTGTGGCTCGTACGTTGGTTTGCATGCAGCCAGCAGTAACAGCCTGGTTGATCAGGCTCTGATCCACCAGGGGGCCTGGTCACAGACCGGGCCGCGGGGGCGTTGACCCCCGGAACTCTCTCCAGGTAAACTCTAGACTGTAAACAGATGGGGTTGTAGGCACCCTTATAAGCACAATAAATATAAAACAAACTCCAGGAGCGTACTCCGGTAAGCTGTCCTGATATAAAAGTACAGTTAGAAATAGAAATACAGATAGCTAGAGCTTTACTTAAAGAGGTTATTAATAGAGTATTCAAGAGGTTGCTAGTAGAATTACAGTAAATCAACCATTCAAATCATTATGAAGCTGTGTGTAGTCTGCAATAAATCAAACAAACGGGCTTCCACATGGATAAATTGTCATTTTTGTGGAAATTGGTGTCACGCCCCTTGTGCAGATATCCAAGAAATAGCTACAAGCAGTATTAAAACAGGGAAGTGTTTTTGGGTATGCCCAAAGGAGATAAATCTGTGGACTAAAATCACAAGGGTATTAAAAGAGGATAACATCAAAGCTGCTTTCATAGACAACCTGGAAGCTTTCTACAACAGATGGGAACATAAAAAGTCTGGGCTGAATGGTACTGCCCTTGATACTGGCCATGTAGTCAGAAACTGTAAGGCTGGAGGTGATGTCCTGGTAGTCAGTAAATGTGGGGCTGATAGTGCTGTCCTGGGAGACAGTAATGGTGAAGCTGGAGGTGCTGTCCTGGCAGACAGTAATGGTGAAGCTGGAGGTGCTGTCCTGGGAGACAGAAATGGAGAAGCTGGAGGTGCTGTCCTGGGAGACAGTAATGGTGAAGCTGGAGATGCTGTCCTGGGAGACAGTAATGGTGAAGTTGGAGATGCCGTCCTGGGAGACAGTAATGGTGAAGCTGGAGGTGCTGTCCTGGGAGACAGTAATGGTGAAGCTGGAGATTTTGTCCAGGTAGTCGGGAATTATAAGCACTGTCTGGAAAATCTTCCAGCTCCTGCACCCAACATCTTGCTCCTGGGATTTTTCAACTTAAGGCACCTAAAATGGAGGAATATAGCAAATAATATTGTTGCAGTAATAACACCAGGAGGCAGCTCTGATGACCCAGGGCCAGACTCATGGAACTCTGTGTTCATCAAGAACTGCAAGAAGCCCCTATCACGAGCCTTTTCCATCCTATGGAGAGGGAGCATGGACACGGGGGTCGTCCCTCAGTTACTAAAAACAACAGACATAGCCCCACTCCACAAAGGGGGCAGTAAAGCAACAGCAAAGAACTACAGACCAATAGCACTAACATCCCATATCATAAAAATCTTTGAAAGGGTCCTAAGAAGCAAGATCACCACCCATCTAGAAACCCATCAGTTACACAACCCAGGACAACATGGGTTTAGAACAGGTCGCTCCTGTCTGTCTCAACTATTGGATCACTACGACAAGGTCCTAAATGCACTAGAAGACAAAAAGAATGCAGATGTAATATATACAGACTTTGCAAAAGCCTTCGACAAGTGTGACCATGGCGTAATAGCGCACAAAATGCGTGCTAAAGGAATAACAGGAAAAGTCGGTCGATGGATCTATAATTTCCTCACTAACAGAACACAGAGAGTAGTCGTCAACAGAGTAAAGTCCGAGGCAGCTACGGTGAAAAGCTCTGTTCCACAAGGCACAGTACTAGCTCCCATCTTGTTCCTCATCCTCATATCCGACATAGACAAGGATGTCAGCCACAGCACCGTGTCTTCCTTTGCAGATGACACCCGAATCTGCATGACAGTGTCTTCCATTGCAGACACTGCAAGGCTCCAGGCGGACATCAACCAAATCTTTCAGTGGGCTGCAGAAAACAATATGAAGTTCAACGATGAGAAATTTCAATTACTCAGATATGGTAAACATGAGGAAATTAAATCTTCATCAGAGTACAAAACAAATCCTGGCCACAAAATAGGGCGAAACACCAACGTCAAAGACCTGGGAGTGATTATGTCGGAGGATCTCACCTTCAAGGACCATAACATTGTATCAATCGCATCTGCTAGAAAAATGACAGGATGGATAATGAGAACCTTCAAAACTAGGGAGGCCAAGCCCATGATGACACTCTTCAGGTCACTTGTTCTATCTAGGCTGGAATATTGCTGCACTCTAACAGCACCTTTCAAGGCAGGTGAAATTGCCGACCTAGAAAATGTACAGAGAACTTTCACGGCGCGCATAACGGAGATAAAACACCTCAATTACTGGGAGCGCTTGAGGTTTCTAAACCTGTATTCCCTGGAACACAGGAGGGAGAGAGACATGATTATATACACCTGGAAAATCCTAGAGGGACTAGTACCGAACTTGCACACGAAAATCACTCACTACGAAAGCAAAAGACTTGGCAGACGATGCACCATCCCCCCAATGAAAAGCAGGGGTGTCACTAGCACGTTAAGAGACCATACAATAAGTGTCAGGGGCCCGAGACTGTTCAACTGCCTCCCAGCACACATAAGGGGGATTACCAACAGACCCCTGGCAGTCTTCAAGCTGGCACTGGACAAGCACCTAAAGTCAGTTCCTGATCAGCCGGGCTGTGGCTCGTACGTTGGTTTGCGTGCAGCCAGCAGGACCTCCAAGTGTAGTGGTCCACTAGCAGTGACTATGCACATCTGCAGACATGGGAAATCCAGATGAGGGCCGCGGGGGCGTCAGATTTTGCGCTGACCCCCTGGAAACCGGGCCGCTGGGGGGCTCTCTCCAGGTAAACTCCCAACATCTTGCTCCTGGGGGATTTCAACTTAAGGCACCTAAAATGGAGGAATACATCAAATAATATTGTTGCAGTAATAACACCAGGAGGCAGCTCTGATGAAAACTCACACTCACATGAGCTTTTAAATCTCTGCACAAAATTCAATTTAAACCAGCAAATAATAGAGCCTACTAGAATGGAGAATACACTAGACCTCATCTTCACTAACAATGATGATCTGATAAGAAATGTCACCATATCAAAAACAATATACTCAGATCACAACATAATTGAGGTTCAGACATGTATGCGCAGAGCCCCAGACCGACAAAATGAGATTAGTCACGAGGGAGCATTCACCAAATTCAACTTCAATAACAAAAACATAAAGTGGGACCAAGTAAACAAAGTCCTAACCGATATAAGCTGGGAAGATATACTAAGCAACACAGACCCCAACTTATGCCTAGAACAGATTAACTTGGTGGCACTCGATGTATGCACAAGACTTATTCCTTTAAGAAAAAGGAGGAGTAGATGCAAAATAGAAAGAGACAGGCGCTCTCTTTACAGGCGACGGAAAAGAATAACAGAGCGGCTAAAAGAGGTCAATCTATCTGAAATGCGTAAGGAGACACTGGTCAGAGAAATAGCAAACATCGAACTTAAGCTAAAGGAATCTTATAGGAGTCAGGAATCGCGGGAAGAACTAAAAGCCATAAATAAAATCGAAAGAAACCCAAAGTATTTCTTCTCCTATGTCAAATCAAAGTCGAGAACAACGTCCAGTATTGGGCCCTTACTTAAACAAGATGGGTCCTACACAGATGACAGCAAGGAAATGAGTAAGCTACTCAAGTCCCAATATGACTCAGTTTTTAGCAAGCCACTAACCAGACTGAGAGTCGAAGATCAAAATGAATTTTTTATTGGAGAGCCACAGAATTTGGTTAACACAAGCCTATCTGATGTTATCCTGACGCCAAATGACTTCGAACAGGCGATAAATGACATGCCCATGCACTCTGCCCCAGGGCCAGACTCGTGGAACTCCGTGTTCATCAAGAACTGCAAGAAGCCCCTATCACGAGCCTTTACCATCCTATGGAGAGGGAGCATGGACACGGGGGTCGTCCCACAGTTGCTAAAAACAACAGACATAGCCCCACTCCACAAGTGGGCAGTAAAGCAACAGCAAAGAACTACAGACCGATAGCACTAACATCCCATATCATAAAAATCTTTGAAAGAGTCCTAAGAAGAGTCCTAAGAAGCAAGATCACCACGCATCTAGAAACCCATCAGTTACACAACCCAGGGCAACATGGGTTTAGAACAGGTCGCTCCTGTCTGTGTCAACTATTGGACCACTACGACAAGGTCCTAAATGCACTAGAAGACAAAAAGAATGCAGATGTAATATATACAGACTTTGCAAAAGCCTTCGACAAGTGTGACCATGGCGTAATAGCGCACAAAATGCGTGCTAAAGGAATAACAGGAAAAGTCGGTCGATGGATCTATAATTTCCTCACTAACAGAACACAGAGAGTAGTCGTCAACAGAGTAAAGTCCGAGGCAACTACGGTGAAAAGCTCTGTTCCACAAGGCACAGTACTCGCTCCCATCTTGTTCCTCATCCTTATATCCGACATAGACAAGGATGTCAGCCACAGCACCGTGTCTTCCTTTGCAGATGACACCCGAATCTGCATGACAGTGTCTTCCATTGCAGACACTGCAAAGCTCCAGGCAGACATCAACCAAATCTTTCAGTGGGCTGCAGAAAACAATATGAAGTTCAACGATGAGAAATTTCAATTACTCAGATATGGTAAACATGAGGAAATTAAATCTTCATCAGAGTACAAAACAAATTCTGGCCACAAAATAGAGCGAAACACCAACGTCAAAGACCTGGGAGTGATCATGTCGGAGGATCTCACCTTCAAGGACCATAACATTGTATCAATCGCATCTGCTAGAAAAATGACAGGATGGATAATGAGAACCTTCAAAACTAGGGAGGCCAAGCCCATGATGACACTCTTCAGGTCACTTGTTCTATCTAGGCTGGAATATTGCTACAAGGCAGGTGAAATTGCCGACCTAGAAAATGTACAGAGAACTTTCACGGCGCGCATAACGGAGATAAAACACCTCAATTATTGGGAGCGCTTGAGGTTCCTAAACCTGTATTCCCTGGAACGCAGGAGGGAGAGATACATGATTATATACACCTGGAAAATCCTAGAGGGACTAGTACCGAACTTGCACACGAAAATCACCCACTACGAAAGCAAAAGACTTGGCAGACGATGCACCATCCCCCCAATGAAAAGCAGGGGTGTCACTAGCACGTTAAGAGACCATACAATAAGTGTCAGGGGCCCGAGACTGTTCAACTGCCTCCCAGCACACATAAGGGGGATTACCAACAGACCCCTGGCAGTCTTCAAGCTGGCACTGGACAAGCACCTAAAGTCAGTTCCGGATCAGCCGGGCTGTGGCTCGTATGTTGGTTTGCGTGCAGCCAGCAGCAACAGCCTGGTTGATCAGGCTCTGATCCACCAGGAGGCCTGGTCTCAGACCGGGCCGCGGGGGCGTTGACCCCCGGAACTCTCTCCAGGTAAACTCCAGTCCTAAGAAGCAAGCTCACCACCCATCTAGAAACCCATCAGTTACACAACCCAGGGCAACATGGGTTTAGAACAGGTCGCTCCTGTCTGTCTCAACTATTGGATCACTACGACAAGGTCCTAAATGCACTAGAAGACAAAAAGAATGCAGATGTAATATATACAGACTTTGTAAAAGCCTTCGACAAGTGTGACCATGGCGTAATAGCGCACAAAATGCGTGCTAAAGGAATAACAGGAAAAGTCGGTCGATGGATCTATAATTTCCTCACTAACAGAACACAGAGAGTAGTCGTCAACAGAGTAAAGTCCGAGGCAGGCACGGTGAAAAGCTCTGTTCCACAAGGCACAGTACTCGCTCCCATCTTGTTCCTCATCCTCATATCTGACATAGACAAGGATGTCAGCCACAGAACCGTGTCTTCCTTTGCAGATGACACCCGAATCTGCATGACAGTGTCTTCCATTGCAGACACTGCAAGGCTCCAGGCGGACATCAACCAAATTTTTCAGTGGGCTGCAGAAAACAATATGAAGTTCAACGATGAGAAATTTCAATTACTCAGATATGGTAAACACGAGGAAATTAAATCTTCATCAGAGTACAAAACAAATTCTGGCCACAAAATAGAGCGAAACACCAACGTCAAAGACCTGGGAGTGATCATGTCGGAGGATGTCACCTTCAAGGACCATAACATTGTATCAATCGCATCTGCTAGAAAAATGACAGGATGGATAATGAGAACCTTCAAAACGAGGGATGCCAAGCCCATGATGACACTCTTCAGGTCACTTGTTCTATCTAGGCTGGAATATTGCTGCACACTAACAGCATCTTTCATGGCAGGTGAAATTGCTGACCTAGAAAATGTACAGAGAACCTTCACGGCGTGCATAATGGAGATAAAACACCTCAATTACTGGGAGCACTTGAGGTTCCTGAACCTGTATTCCCTGGAACGCAGGCGGGAGAGATACATGATTATATACACCTGGAAAATCCTAGAGGGACTAGTACCGAACTTGCACACGAAAATCACTCACTACGAAAGCAAAAGACTTGGCAGACGATGCAACATCCCCCCAATGAAAAGCAGGGGTGTCACTAGCACGTTAAGAGACAATACAATAAGTGTCAGGGGCCCGAGACTGTTCAACTGCCTCCCAGCATACATAAGGGGGATTACCAACAGACCCCTGGCAGTCTTCAAGCTGGCACTGGACAAGCACCTAAAGTCGGTTCCTGATCAGCCGGGCTGTGGCTCGTACGTTGGTTTGCATGCAGCCAGCAGTAACAGCCTGGTTGATCAGACTCTGATCCACCAGGAGGCCTGGTCACAGACCGGGCCGCGGGGGCGTTGACCCCCGGAACTCTCTCCAGGTAATCTCCAGGTACCTAGGGATTGGCAGAGAGCATGCATAGTTCCTTTGTATAAAGGCAAAGGGACAAAAGAGAGTGCAAAAATTATAGGGGGATAAGTCTGTTGAGTATACCTGGTAAAGTGTATGGTAGAGTTATTACTGAAAGAATTGAGAGTAAGACGGACAATAGGATAGCAGATGAACAAGGAGACTTTAGGAAGGGTAGGGGGTTTACCTGGAGTTTACCTGGAGAGAGTTTCGGGGGTCAACGCCCCCGCGGCCCGGTCCGTGACCAGGCCTCCTGGTGGATCAGAGTCTGATCAACCAGGCTGTTACTGCTGGCTGCATGCAAACCAACGTACGAGCCACAGCCCGGCTGATCAGGAACCGACTTTAGGTGCTTGTCCAGTGCCAGCTTGAAGACTGCCAGGGGTCTGTTGGTGTGTGGACCAGGTGTTTACAGTGAAACATATAAGTGAACAGTATTTAGATAAGGCTAAAGAGGTCTTTGTGGCATTTATGGATTTGGAAAAGGCGTATGACAAGGTGGATAGGGGGGCAATGTGGCAGATGTTGCAGGTGTATGGTGTAGGAGGTAGGCTCCTGAAAGCAGTGAAGAGTTTTTATGAGGATAGTGAGGCTCAAGTTAGAGTGTGTAGAAAAGAGGGAGGTTATTTCCCAGTAAAAGTAGGCCTTAGACAAGGATGTGTGATGTCACCGTGGTTGTTTAATATATTTATAGATGGGGTTGTAAGAGACGTAAATGCGAGGGTCTTGGCAAGAGGCGTGGAGCTAAAAGATAAAGAATCACGCATAAAGTGGGAGTTGTCACAGTTGCTCTTTGCTGATGACACTGTGCTCTTGGGAGATTCTGAAGAGAAGTTGCAGAGGTTGGTGGATGAATTTGGTAGGGTTTACCTGGAGAGAGAGAGTTCCGGGGGTCAACGCCCCCACGGCCCGGTCTGTGACCAGGCAAAAGAAGAAAATTAAAAGTGAATACAGGAAAGAGTAAGGTTATTAGGATAAAAGGATTAGGTGATGAAAGATTGGATATCAGACTGGAGGGAGAGAGTATGGAGGAGGTGAATGTATTCAGATATTTGGGAGTGGACGTGTCAGCGGATGGGTCTATGAAAGATGAGGTGAATCATAGAATTGATGAGGGGGAAAGAGTGAGCGGTGCACTTAGGAGTCTGTGGAGACAAAGAAATTTGTCCTTGGAGGCAAAGAGGGGAATGTATGAGAGTGTAGTTTTACCAACGCTTTTGTATGGGTGTGAAGCATGGATGATGAATGTTGCAGCGAGGAGAGGGCTGGAGGCAGTGGAGATGTCATGTCTGAGGGCAATGTGTGGTGTGAATATAATGCAGAGAATTCGTAGTTTGGAAGTTAGGAGGAGGTGCGGGATTACCAAAACTGTTGTCCAGAGGGCTGAGGAAGGGTTGTTGAGGTGGTTCGGACATGTAGAGAGAATGGAGCGAAACAGAATGACTTCAGGAGTGTATCAGTCTGTAGTGGAAGGAAGGCGGGGTAGGGGTCGGCCTAGGAAAGGTTGGAGGGAGGGGGTAAAGGAGGTTTTGTGTGCGAGGGGCTTGGACTTCCAGCAGGCATGCGTGAGCATGTTTGATAGGAGTGAATGGAGACAAATGGTTTTCAATACTTGACGTGCTGTTGGAGTGTGAGCAAAGTAACATTTATGAAGGGATTCAGGGAAACCGGCAGGCCGGACTTGAGTCCTGGAGATGGGAAGTACAGTGCCTGCACTCTGAAGGAGGGGTGTTAATGTTGCAGTTTAAAAACTGTAGTGTAAAGCACCCTTCTGGCAAGACAGTGATGGAGTGAATGATGGTGAAAGTTTTTCTTTTTTCGGGCCACCCTGCCTTGGTGGGAATCGGCCAGTGTGTTAATAATAAAAAAATAATGTGGAACAGTGTGAAGGAATACAAAAGATATGCCAAGGTTCAGTGGAGGCAGTGTTGATTGTGCAGTGCAAGAAGCATTTCATGCCAATGACATCATGGCACTGGTGTGGCATGACAAACGGGACATGACATTGCTGTCAATCATCCACAGAAACGAGATGGTACAAAGTGAACAGGGACACCAATGAATTTATTGTCAAGCCAGCTGTTGTGGTCGACTACACAAACAATATGCAACTAGCTGACAAGCGTCATATGATGATAAGGTTCGTTGACTGTGTGCGTAGGAGTTGCAGAGTCACTTGTTTGCACAGAACTGCTTAATGCCTCAAATGACGTAGTGGAAGTTTTAGCAGTAAAGGTCGAGAACCAAAACCTAGTCATTGTGGTAGTCTAAAAGCCTCCGGATGCAACATCCCAGCAATTCCAGGAACAGCTGTTAAAAATTGACCACTGTCTGGAAAATCTTCCAGCTCCTGCACCCAACATCTTGCTCCTGGGGGATTTCAACTTAAGGCACCTAAAATGGAGGAATATAGCAAATAATATTGTTGCAGTAATAACACCAGGAGGCAGCTCTGATGAAAACTCACACTCACACGAGCTTTTAAATCTCTGCACAAAATTCAATTTAAACCAGCAAATAATAGAGGCTACAATACTGGAGAATACACTAGACCTCATCTTCACTAACAATGATGATCTGATAAGAAATGTCACCATATCAAAAACAATATACTCAGATCACAACATAATTGAGGTTCAGACATGTATGCATGGAGCCCCAGACCGACAAAATGAGACTAGTCACGAGGGAGCATTCACCAAATTCAACTTCAATAACAAAAACATAAAGTGGGACCAAGTAAACCAAGTCCTAACCGATATAAGCTGGGAAGATATACTAAGCAACACAGACCCAAACTTATGCCTAGAACAGATTAACTCGGTGGCACTCGATGTATGCACAAGGCTTATTCCTCTAAGAAAAAGGAGGAGTAGATGTAAAATAGAAAGAGACAGGCGCTCCCTTTACAGGCGACGGAAAAGAATAACAGAGCGGCTAAAAGAGGTCAATATATCTGAAATGCGCAGGGAGACACTGGTCAGAGAAATAGCAAGCATCGAACTTAAGCTAAAAGAATCCTTTAGGAGTCAGGAATCGCGGGAAGAACTAAAAGCCATAAATGAAATCGAAAGAAACCCAAAGTATTTCTTCTCCTATGCCAAATCAAAATCGAGAACAACGTCCAGTATTGGGCCCCTACTTAAACAAGATGGGTCCTACACAGATGACAGCAAGGAAATGAGTGAGCTACTCAAGTCCCAATATGACTCAGTTTTTAGCAAGCCGCTAACCAGACTGAGAGTCGAAGACCAAAATGAATTTTTTATGAGAGAGCCACAAAATTTGACTAACACAAGCCTATCCGATGTTATCCTGACGCCAAATGACTTCGAACAGGCGATAAATGACATGCCCATGCACTCTGCCCCAGGGCCAGACTCATGGAACTCTGTGTTCATCAAGAACTGCAAGAAGCCCCTATCACGAGCCTTTTCCATCCTATGGAGAGGGAGCATGGACACGGGGGTCGTCCCTCAGTTACTAAAAACAACAGACATAGCCCCACTCCACAAAGGGGGCAGTAAAGCAACAGCAAAGAACTACAGACCAATAGCACTAACATCCCATATCATAAAAATCTTTGAAAGGGTCCTAAGAAGCAAGATCACCACCCATCTAGAAACCCATCAGTTACACAACCCAGGGCAACATGGGTTTAGAACAGGTCGCTCCTGTCTGTCTCAACTACTGGATCACTACGACAAGGTCCTAAATGCACTAGAAGACAAAAAGAATGCAGATGTAATATATACAGACTTTGCAAAAGCCTTCGACAAGTGTGACCATGGCGTAATAGCGCACAAAATGCGCGCTAAAGGAATAACAGGAAAAGTCGGTCGATGGATCTATAATTTCCTCACTAACAGAACACAGAGAGTAGTCGTCAACAGAGTAAAGTCCGAGGCAGCTACGGTGAAAAGCTCTGTCCCACAAGGCACAGTACTAGCTCCCATCTTGTTCCTCATCCTCATATCCGACATAGACAAGGATGTCAGCCACAGCACCGTGTCTTCCTTTGCAGATGACACCCGAATCTGCATGACAGTGTCTTCCATTGCAGACACTGAAAGGCTCCAGGCGGACATCAACCAAATCTTTCAGTGGGCTGCAGAAAACAATATGAAGTTCAACGATGAGAAATTTCAATTACTCAGATATGGTAAACATGAGGAAATTAAATCTTCATCAGAGTACAAAACAAATTCTGGCCACAAAATAGAGCGAAACACCAACGTCAAAGACCTAGGAGTGATTATGTCGGAGGATCTCACCTTCAAGGACCATAACATTGTATCAATCGCATCTGCTAGAAAAATGACAGGATGGATAATGAGAACCTTCAAAACTAGGGAGGCCAAGCCCATGATGACACTCTTCAGGTCACTTGTTCTATCTAGGCTGGAATATTGCTGCACTCTAACAGCACCTTTCAAGGCAGGTGAAATTGCCGACCTAGAAAATGTACAGAGAACTTTCACGGCGCGCATAACGGAGATAAAACACCTCAATTACTGGGAGCGCTTGAGGTTTCTAAACCTGTATTCCCTGGAACGCAGGAGGGAGAGATACATGATTATATACACCTGGAAAATCCTAGAGGGACTAGTACCAAACTTGCACACGAAAATCACTCACTACGAAAGCAAAAGACTTGGCAGACGATGCACCATCCCCCCAATGAAAAGCAGGGGTGTCACTAGCACGTTAAGAGACCATACAATAAGTGTCAGGGGCCCGAGACTGTTCAACTGCCTCCCAGCACACATAAGGGGGATTACCAACAGACCCCTGGCAGTCTTCAAGCTGGCACTGGACAAGCAACTAAAGTCAGTTCCTGATCAGCCGGGCTGTGGCTCGTACGTTGGTTTGCGTGCAGCCAGCAGCAACAGCCTGGTTGATCAGGCGCTGATCCACCAGGAGGCCTGGTCACAGACCGGGCCGCGGGGGCGTTGACCCCCGAAACTCTCTCCAGGTAAACTCCAGGTACCACACCTGTACCTGCCCCTCAACAGTGTCCCCCGACCACAACCACAACCACAGCTAGTTGGGGAAGTGCCAGACCGAATCATCCCTGTCACTACCTGATACCAATACCACCTACCCCAAAGAAGAAGTATTCACAGAAAAAGTGTGTTGTGTGTGATACCACCACAAAACGACCCCAACAGCGGAAGGACACACGATTCATGTGTCACCAGTGTGGGGTGGCACTCTGTATGAATCCATGGTTTATGGAATATCATACAATCGTGGAGTTCTAGAAACATCAGTGGGACATGTAAAAAATGTACTTGTATATGCGTAGTTGTAGATAATAGAATGTGACTCAGCCAGTTGTACGTGTGTTTGTGACAGTATAATTTCGTACATAATATTATTTTATAAACAACAATTGGCCATGGAATCAAAAGAAATACTATAAAACATAATTATCGTACCATAAAAGCTAAGAAAGATAAAAAAAAAAAAAGATAAATTCATGTAGAATTTCTACAAGCGGCAATGCTCCATGTTGGCGTCAGGTGATCATCAAGTGGCCCGGTGGCCTGGTGGCTGTGGCCCGGTGGCCTGGTGGCTGTGGCCCGGTGGCCTGGTGGCTGTGGCCCGGTGGCCTGGTGGCTGTGGCCCGGTGGCCTGGTGACTGTGGCCCGGTGGCCTGGTGGCCCGGTGGCCCGGTGGCTAAAGCTCCCGCTTCACACACGGAGGGCCCGGGTTCGATTCCCGGCGGGTGGAAACATTTCGACACGTTTCCTTACACCTGTTGTCCTGTTCACCTAGCAGCAAATAGGTACCTGGGTGTTAGTCGACTGGTGTGGGTCGCATCCTGGGGGACAAGATTAAGGACCCCAATGGAAATAAGTTAGACAGTCCTCGATGACGCACTGACTTTCTTGGGTTATCCTGGGTGGCTAACCCTCCAGGGTTAAAATTCCGAACGAAATCTTATCTTATCTTATCTAACTTTGCGGGCTCATGTCTCCGTAACTACTGACCCTAAATTTTTTTTTTATCCTGTGTTACATAGAAAAATGCGCTCTTTTCTAAAGATTTTTTTTTTTTAAATATTCGGAGCGCTCTGGAAGAGAACGTAGATCTAGGTTTGGACAGTTAACGGGTTAAAATCCATGCTGACAAAACATTAAGCGGAAATCATGAGTCATCATATAATTATTGATAAGTTTACACTAATCTGATAGATTACAGACTTTAGGTAGGATTAGAGTGTTAGGAACTAATAATAGAATTAAAAAATGTAGTTTTAGGCTTTTAATATATGTTTACACTAGGCAGAAATGAGTAGGGAAATTAGATAAGTAGTGACACCTAGCAGTTCTCTAGCGAATTAGTTAGAAAGAAGAAGACTGGTAGCCATCTTTGGACAAAGGCCTGTGCCGTTAGCAATTACGTACAAGCTTCTATCGCTTGAGTCCCACACGGTTTCTCAACATTACCTGGCAGTCAACAATGTACTTCAGAGGCCTTACAACGAATTGGGGATGCAAGTCTCTGCACCAGATCCATTGGTGATACTTACTGTATTTTTCTCCTAGTCACGTGGCCACTAATATTCTTAGCTATTCCTAGCTCCAACCAACCCCATAGAAGTTAAGCTCATCATAAACACCTTAAAAACAAGGCAGGAGACATAAACAACTTGCCTGCTTTTATGTACAAAAAAAGCTTCTCAAGTATTGTCACCAATTATTGCAACGCTCTTTAACAAATCCATTGAATCATCTACCTTCCCAACAATCCTCAAAATAGCGAGGGTCACTCTGATCCACAAAGGAGGTGTCCAAGCTGACTTGAATAACTATAGACCAATATCTAACTTACCGCTGCTCTCTAAAATCTTTGAAAAATTAATTCATAGACGGATCTATTCCTACCTCGTCTCACACAATATATTAAACCCCTGTCAGTTTGGATTCAGGAATAATAAATGCACAAATGATGCTATCATACACATGCTAGAACTAATATATACGGCACTTGAAAAAAAGAAGTCCCGCTGGGCATTTTCATTGACTTACGTAAAGCTTTCGATACAGTCGACCATGAACTGCTGTACTCCAAATTAACACACTGTGGTATCAGAGGCCACTCCCTCAACCACCTAAAATCATACCTTAGTAACAGAACTCAATATGTGTTTGCAAATGATGCAAACACTTCCACCCAACCAATCACAGTAGGAGTCCCACAAGGAAGTGTCCTTGGACCACTCCTATTTCTCATCTCCATCAATGATCTACCGAATGCATCACAGCTACTCAAACCCATATTATTTGCAGATGACACTACATATGTTTTTTCCCACCCAAACACAGTCATACTAGCAAATTACTAGCCGAATTACAGAAAATATCTGCTTGGATGATGACTAACAAACTTACCCTGAACCCTGATAAAACCCAAGTCATTCAGTTTGGAAACAAAGCTGCAAATGATCCAATTAACATAACGCTAAACGGATCATCAATCACAAGACTCACAGAGGGAAAATTCCTAGGTATCCACCCTGACAGTAGCCTTAAGTTCCGGACACACACAACAAATCACCAAGAAAATCTCCAAGACTGTAGGTATACTATCAAAGATAAGGTACTACGTTCCACAATCAGTTCTCTTGGCGCTGTAACATTCACTCATATACCCTTATCTTATATATGGAATTTGTGCATGGGGATCAACAACATCCAATCACCTAAAACCCCTCATAACCCAGCAAAAGGCAGCAGTAAGAATGATAACAAATTCCCACTCCCGCCAGCATACTCCAATTTTCAAAAGTCTGAATCTGCTCACCATTAAGCGCATCCATACTTATTCATGTGCCTACTACATACACAGAACAATACATGCAAATATAAACCCTCCACTCAAACTTCTCCTCACCAACCTAAACAGGACACATGACCACAACACAAGACACAGATCTCTTTTTGATATACCCCGTGTCCATATCATACTGTGTAAAAACTCTATGCACATAAAGGGCCCCAAAATATGGAATTCATTACCAGAAGATATTAAAATAACCCAGTCTGAAAATCAATTTAAGACTTTTCAAAAGCCACTTAATCACCCTAGACTAAACGCTAAATACTCAGTACACACATACTCACTTATGTACTCCCACATCATAACTTCAACAATCACTTTGAACCTTTTATCCATTGTTGACAGGAATATAATTGAATCATTGTTTTCACAAAAAGCATTTTCAAATATATGAATATATCTTTGGTCTTATACAAATTTTGATTCATTTATAATTAATAATTTACTGTACAACTATGAAATAATTACTATCCTACTGTACAACTATGATAAAATCTTTAGTGTTAAGTAGTCTGTAAGCCAATAATGTTAAGTTGGCCCATAATGCCTAGGCATAACAGAGGCTCTCTTTGCATTGCAACCCACTATTGTAAATACAAAATCTCAATATACTGTTTGCAAAGACATAAAATAAATAAATAAATAAATAAATAAGTACTGAGAGGGGAATCAGGGATATTTAACTTACTGTTAATAAACGGGCTCATGACCAACTATCAGGTAATTTGTAACTGACATTTACTACAGTTTTACTCCTGAAAGTGTTGTTAATTAGTTTAATATGTTTATTATGGACCCCATATCCATCCTGTGAGCGGTAGTCAAAAGATTACAGCGGTACATAATGGGTCTAGGGACTGGGTCCCAAAGTTTTGATAGCTGAGCAAGTTACAAAGGTAATGAACTCCAGGTAGATATGGTCTCAATCATGACACGTTACAAAGGTATTTACAGATTACAGAGGTACATAATGGGTCCAGGGACTAGGCCCCAAAGTTCTGATAGCTGAACAAGGTACAAAGGTTATGTACTCACAAGTTAAAAAGGTAATGAACCATGTAAGTAAATTTACTTACGTTTATACATGGCTACAATCATGAGCAAATTATTGAGTAATGAGCAATTCACACGTCCACACCCGGTCACAACTATAATGAGTTATTGGTGCAAATATTAATTGCTGGGTCACACATACACACAAAGCTCCTGATCATGGGTGACTTTAACCACAAGGAAATCGATTGGGAGAACTTGGAGTCACATGGGGGCCAAGATACATGGAGGGCTAAGATGAGGGAGGTGGCATTGGAAAACTTCATGTACCAACACGTAAGGGACACTACAAGAGAGAGAGGAGAGGATGAACCAGCAAGACTGGACCTAGCATTCACCTTGAGTAGTGTAGATATTGAGGACATCACATATGAAAGACCCCTTGGGGCCAGCGATCATGTGGCTTTAAGCTTCGGATACACAGTAGAGCTACAAGTGGAGGGGGAAGCAGGAAGGCCAGGGCGAATGAAACCAAATTACAAGAAAGGGGACTACACAGGAATGAGGAACTTCCTGAATGGGGTTCAGTGGGACAGAGAACTGACAGGGAAGCCAGTTAATGAGATGATGGAATTTGTAACAACAATGTGCAAGGAGGCTGAGGAGAGGTTTGTACCCAAGGGTAAAAGGAATAATGAAAAAGCCAGGATGAGCCCATGGTTCACTCAAAGGTGCAGGGAGGCAAAAACCAAGTGTGCAAGGGAATGGAAGAAGTATAGAAGGCAAAGGACCCAGGAGAATAAGGAGAGCAGTTGTAGAGCCAGAAATGAATATGCACAGATAAGAAGGGAGGCCCAACGACAATATGAATACGACATAGCAGAGAAAGCCAAATCTGACCTGAAGCTGTTATACAGCCACATCAGGAGGAAAACAACAGTCAAGGACCAGGTAATCAGGCTAAGGAAGGAAGGAGGAGAGACAACAAGAAATGACCGTGAAGTATGTGAGGAATTCAACAAGAGATTCAAAGAAGTGTTCACAGAGGAGACAGAAGGGGCTCCAGAAAGACAGAGAGGTGGGGTGCACCACCAAGTGCTGGACACAGTACACACAACCGAGGAAGTGAAGAGGCTTCTGAGTGAGCTAGATACCTCAAAGGCAATTGGGCTGGATAACATCTCTCCATGGGTCCTGAGAGAGGGAGCAGAGGCACTATGTGTACCCCTAACAACAATATTCAGAGGCACTATGTGTACCTCTAACAACAATATTCAATACATCTATTGAAACAGGGAGATTGCCTGAGGCATGGAAGACAGCAAATGTAATCCCAATCTTTAAAACAGAAGAGAGACATGAAGCACTAAACTACAGACCAGTGTCACTGACATGTATAGTATGCAAAGTCATGGAGAAGTAAAAACGAAGAAAGACATGAAGCACTAAACTACAGACCAGTGTCACTGACATGTATAGTATGCAAAGTCATGGAGAAGATTATCAGGAGAAGAGTGATGGAACACCTAGAAAAGAATGATCTCAACAACAGCAGCTAGCATGGTTTCATGGATGGGAAATCCTGTGTCACAAACCTACTTGAGTTCTATGACATGGTGACAGCAGTAAGGCAAGAGAGAGAGGGGTGGGTGGATTCCATTTTCTTGGACTGCAAGAAGGCATTTGACACAGTTCCACACAAGAGATTAACGCAAAAACTGAAGGACCAAACAGGGATAACAGGGAAGGCACTACAATGGATCAGGGAATACTTGTCAGAAAGACAGCAGCGAGTCATTGTACGTGGCGAGGTGCCAGAGTGGGTGCCTGTGACCAGCGGGGTCCCACAGGGGTCAGTTCTAGGACCAGTGTTATTTCTGGTATTTGTGAACTACTTGACGGAAGGAATAGACTCCGAAGTGTCCCGGTTTACAGATGACGTGAAATTGATGAGAAGAATTCATTCGGTCGAAGACCAGGCAGAACTACAAAGGGATCTGGACAGGCTGCAGACCTGGTCCAGCAATTGGCTCCTGGAGTTCAATCCCACCAAGTGCAAAGTCATGAAGATTGGGGAAGGGCAAAGAAGACCGCAGACAGAGTACAGACTAGGGGGCCAGAGACTACAAACCTCACTCAAGGAAAAAGATCTTGGGGTGAGTATGACACCAGGCACATCTCCTGAAGCGCACATCAACCAAATAACTGCTGCAGCATATGAGCGCCTAGCAAACCTCAGGACCCTGTACACCGTGTACGTTAGGCCCATATTCAATTCAATTAAATTCAATTCAAGTTTATTCTCTATAAGGATTACAATGCTGAGTTTACAGAATTTGGATATTGTGTGGTTTACATGTTTTAAAATACTAATTACAGAGGGAGCCACTAGAACACCTAGCATGGCTAGGCATTTCGGGCAGACTTAAATTAATTCTTAACTTTAAAATATTACAAATTATGAGGTAAGTTGGTATTATGGCTAAGTGACTAAATACTAGTTTGTGAGTTTAGCAATGTGAATGTTTTTGTTTTCGCACAATACATAGTTTCAGTATTGGAGTATCACAGGCCAACTTATGGCTAGTTAGGATTCATTATTTTAAGATTAAGATTGATATTTCTGTGTTTATGGTCAAGTGGGTGAGTGAGTGTGTGAACCACCAGGTCAGGGAGATGAGATGTTTTCTAATGGTAGTTTTGAAGGTGATGAATGTGTCTGCAGTTCTAGAGTATTCAGAGAGGGTGTCCCAGATTTTAGGGCCTTTGACATACATTGAATTTTTGTAAAGGTTTAGTCGGACATGGGGAATGTCATAGAAATGTTTGTGTCTGGTGTTATGCCTGTGGGTTCTGTCACAACTATCAAGAAAGCATTTTAGGTCAAGGTTAATATTGGAATTTAAGGTCCTGTAGATATAGACTGCACAGTAGTAAGTGTGGATGTACTGAACAGGGAGTAAGTTTAGATCTATGAAGAGTGGGGGGGGGTGTTGCCAGGGATGGGATTTAATGATTATTCTTACTGCAGCTTTTTGTTGGGTTATTATTGGCTTTAGGTGAGTTGCTGCAGTTGATCCCCAAGCACAAATAGCATAGGTGAGGTATGGATAAATAAGTGAATGGTATAGTGTAAGAAGGGCATTTTGCGGCACGTAGTATCATGTCTTGGAGAGGATCCCAACTGTTTTGGATACTTTTTTGGTTATGTGTTTTATATGGGTGCTGAAATTCAGGTTGTTGTCGAGGTATAGGCCTAGGAATTTGCCCTCATTATGTCTGGCAATTAGAGTGTTGTCGATCTTAATGTTAATTTGTGCAACTCCTGCTCTGCTACCAAACATAATATAGTAGGTTTTGTCAATGTTAAGCATAAGTTTATTGGCTGTTATCCAAGTCGATATTTTGTGCAGCTCCTCGTTAACAATGGTGTTGAGTGTGGCAAGATTAGGGTGAGAGATGACATAAGTCGTGTCGTCAGTAAAGAGAATGGGGTTCAGGTGTTGGGATACGTTTGGAAGATCACTGATGTATATGAGGAAGAGTAGGGGACCAAGGACACTTCCCTGTGGAACTCCAGTATCAAGTGGCCGTGTTGATGATGCTGTGTCTTTAATGGTGACATACTGATACCTATTAGTAAGGTAGGATTTGAAATATGCAAGCGCATGGCCTCTTATACACTAATGGTCAAGTTTGTGGAGTAGGATGCCGTGGTCTACTGTGTCAAAAGCTTTTCTTAGGTCAATAAAAGGCACCAGTTTGGAACCCACACCTAGCCAAGCACGTAAAGAAACTAGAGAAAGTGCAAAGGTTTGCAACAAGACTAGTTCCAGACCTAAGAGGTATGTCCTACTAGGAGAGGTTAAAGGAAATCGACCTGACGACACAGGAGGACAGGAGAGATGGGGGGGACATGGTAACGACATACAAAATACTGAGAGGAATTGACAAGGTGGACAAAGACAGGATATTCCAGAGATGGGACACAGCAACAAGGGGACACAGTTGGAAGTTGAAGACACAGATGAATCACAGGGATGTTAGGAAGTATTTCTTCTGATACAGTGTAGTCAGGAAGTGGAATAGTTTGGGAAGTGATGTAGTGGAGGCAGGATCCATACATAGCTTTAAGAAGAGGTATGATAACGCTCACGGTTCAGGGAGAGTGACCTAGTAGCGATCAGTGAAGAGGCAGGGCCAGGAGCTTGGACTCGACCCCTGCAACCTCAACTAGATGAGTACACACACACATGAGTATACATACACACACGAGCACAAGTACTCATATATGAGTATAGAAATATACATGCAAACACACACACACAAGCACACACATACACACACACACACATATACACACACACATATACACACACACTAACAGACAACTGCCATGTCCAGGAACAGCTAAGCACAGGGACACCAGATAGGGAAGAGACAGTACGAAGAAACACATCAATGGCAGGAACTAATTCGAATCAGAGGATGCTCAGGAAAGTACAGTCGACCCTCAACTAACGGCGGCATTAAGTAACGGCAATTTCGTCTAACGGTGCTTTTGCCATAGAAAAAATGCCTTAACCAACTGCGAAAACTTAACCAACGACGTTTGTCCAGAACTCCAAGACTCAGTGTGCCATTGTTTACAAGCTGTTCTGGTCGGTTTCCACGTGTGCCTCCCATACATTTTGGATTATTCCACTGTTTCTAGTGCTTGTAACCGCTAAATAAGCCACCATGGGCCCCAAGAAAGCTTCTAGAGCCAGCCCTTTGGCAAAGGATGTGAGAAACACGATAGAATTCAAGAAAAAGTTTGTAGAAAAATATGAAAGGGGTGGTGCTAGAGGGTGATAGTGGTGGTGGTAGAGGGTGGTAGTGATGGTAGAGGGTGGTACTAGTTGTGATGGTGGTAGAGGGTGGTACTAGTTGTGATGGTGGTAGAGAGTGGTACTGGTGATGGTGGTAGAGGGTGGTAGTTATGGTAGTAGAGGGTGGTCCAGTGATTCTCAAGCTAGTCCTAGTGGCATTAAAAAATCAAGAAGGGAGGTAACCATACCAAAGGACTTGGTATGTGAATCTTTATGGAAGGAAATTCTCCTTCCAAGCAATAGACAATCCTGAATTTTCCCTGCTGCTGGCACATCACTCATCAACAATTCCACAATAAAGGTAAGTGGCATTTAATTATTGTTTATTTTGCATGTCCCATTCCTTTCCATATAAGGAAATGTATATTTCATGTAATTTTTTTTTCAGACTTTGAGGTGTTAGGAACGGATTAATTCTGTTTCCATTATCTCTTATGGGGAAAATTAACTCGACCAATGGCAATTTCGACCAACGGCAAGCCCTCTGGAACGGATTAATGCCATTGGTTGAGGGTCCACTGTACAGTGGGAAGACGAAAGGGAGAGGGCAGCTTTTGTCTATGGGCTCCAAGAAGTAGAAGGGGAAACTTATGAAACACAGAAACAGGAGGAAAAAAACGACTGAAAGCATCATGAAAGCAAGAGGAGAGGACGACATGACCTAACTGACATATTTTTGGAGAATTGGGTGGTTTGCGAGAGGAAAAAAGTGTTCACTCAAAGTGATTTTCAAGGCAGAGTCAGCTCAAAACTGGATCATGCAGGAGAAAGCGTGTCTAAGGGACAAACTGGAGTACCGGAGTGTGTACCTCGACCAAGTCAGAACACAAGAAGAAAGGATGATACTGAGAGAAAGGGTGCAACGTCGCAAGGAGGAATGGGAGGCGAGGAAGAAGAGGAGCAGGAGGAACAAGACCCAGGTGGAAGAACAAACACAACCTCCTCCAATACCACCCACAGAAGGAACCCAGCCATGGCAACCCCAATGCAATCAAACAATTCAATCCAAAACCCACACACTGCACCCTCTGCCCCACCCCCCTCACCACAAACCCCACCCCCACAGTAACCCTCACACTGTACCTTCAATCCCCATCCCCCCACCAAAAACTCCACCCCCACAGAAACCCACAGCAACCCACACAATGTATCTTGTGATGAATGGTTTTGAAAACCGGCAAGCTGAAGAATTGAGACACTTATGTAACATATGGGAATCCTTATTGAAGAAACGTTTCGCCACACAGTGGCTCCATCAGTCTTATACAAAACAGGAAGGTATAAGGAGAGGAGGAATTTGAATTAATCAGTCCCTCAGCCTGGAGTCGATGTATTCAGTCCATCAATCTTGTAGAAAGTACAGCACAGGGCCGTAGCAGTGGCTTATATACTGTAGTCAGGTGAGGCGAAGCAGGAGGAGGCGGGGTCATAGTGGTATCATCCACTAGTCTAAGTAGGTCATCGTTTATAGATTGGACAAGTTTTGAAGAATTCTTTGTATCAAGATCCCATGATGATGCAGTGTCTGACAGACGTGATGAATGGTTTTGAAAACTGACAAGTTGAAGAACACACAGTGATGAATGGTTTTCAAAGCCATTCAGTGATGAATGGTTTTCAAAACCATTCATCACATCTGTCGGACACTGCATCATCATGGGATCTTGATACAAAGAATTCTTCAAAACTTGTCCAATCTTTGGACGAAGACCTACTTAGACTAGTGGATGGTTCCACTATGACCCCACCTCCTCCTGCTTTGCCTCACCTGACTACAGTATATAAGCCACTGCTATGGCCCTGTGCTGTACTTTCTACAAGACTGATGGACTGAACACGTCGACTCCAGGCTGAGGGACTGATTACCTCAAACTCCTCTCCTTATACTTTCCTGCTCTGTATAAGACTAATGAAGCCACTTTGTGGCGAAACGTTTCTTCAATAAAGATTTCCATACGTTGCATAAGTGTCTCAATTCTTCACACTGTATCCTCTATCCCCATCCCCCTCATCACAACCCCCACCCCCATTGAAGCCCCCCATATGCTCTCTCCCACCATCCCCCACACCATAGACCCCACCTCCATAGCAACCACCTATAGCCCCCTGCCAGAGCACCTGCTCCCCCAAACCCACCATTCTCCCCGGATCACAGTTGTACAAAAGAAGTTGATGGTTTGGTACACGAACACAGATGGAATAACAAATAAATGTGAGGAGTGGCATGAAAGAATTAAGGAGATGTCCCCAGACATTATAGCAGTCATAGAAACAAAACTCACTAGGACAATAACAGACGCAATCTTCCCACCTGGTTATCAGATCCTGAGGAAGGATAGAAGGAGCAGAGGGGGAGGAGGGGTTGCACTGTTCATTTAAAATCGATGGGGATATAAGGAAATGGAAGGAATGGACGAGACTAGCGAAAGGGATCACACAGTAGATAGAGTTCAGTCAGGGAAATTTAAGGTAGTCATTGCATGACCCACTACAGAACTGCAGGAGGCCAATAGATGAATATGTTGAGTGCAATAAAGCAATGGTGGATACACTAGCTAGCTGAGGTGGCAAGAAGAGCTCACTCAAGTAGAGCAAAGCTACTGGTTATGGGCGACTTCAACCACATGGAGATTGACTGGGAAATTTGGAAAACCTGGAGCCACATGGGGGTCCCGAAACATGAAGAGCAAAGATGACGGATGTGGCACTGGAAAACCTCATGCATCAACATGTTAAGGACACTACCAGAGAGAGAGGGGAGAATGAACCAGCAAGACTGGGCTTTGTGTTCACCCTGAGTAGCTCAGACATCGAGGACATCACATATGAAAGGCTCCTTGGAGCTAGTGACCACGTGATTCTGAGCTTTGAATATATCGTAGAGCTACAAGTGGAGAGGGTAACAGGAGTAGAAAGGGAAAATCCAAACTATAAAAGGGGGACTACACAGGTATGAGGATCTTCCTGCAGGAGGTTCAGTGGGAAAGAGAGTTGGTAGGAAAGTCAGTAAATGAAATGATGGACTACGTGACAATAAAATGCAAAGAGGCAGAGGAAAGGTTTGTTCCCAAGGGTGACAGAAATAATGGGAAGACCAGAACGAGCCCTTGGTTTACCCGAAGGTGTAGGGAGGCAAAAACTAAGTGCACTAGAGAATAGAAAAATTACAGAAGGCAAAGGACACAGGAAAATGAGGAGATTATTCGATGAACCAGAAACGAGTATGCACAGATGAGGAGGAAGGCCCAGCAGCAGTACAAAAATGACATAGCATCAAAAGTCAAATCTGACCCGAAACTGCACAGCCACATTAGGTGGAAGACAACAGTCAAGGACCAGGTAATCAGGCTGAGGAAAGAAGGTGGGGAGCTCACAAGAAATGACCAATGTGGCATGCAAAGAGTACGTAACCTTTATTCGGCGCATGTACACACCCTCATTTACAGGCTATCTCCCCCAACCAGCGAACCAGGTTGCTAAGAGTTGATGATGGGGCCCCGTCGTTCAACTAGTGACCAGGTTCTAGCCAATAAGATGGTTTTGGCAATCGCAGAGGCTATGTGGGTACCACTCTCCTGTCTGCCCTTGTCATTCCCATTCTAGAGCTGGTTGAAGCACGGTCTGCTATCTTGTGGCTTCTATTTCTGCCTTGCTTACCGTGGAGTGCACTATACTTATCACTGTACATAGTGTACATATTGCTGTTCTAAATTGGTGAAGGATAATATAAGTCTAAACTTTTTCTGCTGTGTTTATTTTGCTCCCATTACACCCGGGATAACAGGCCATTTGGATTCCTGGGTTGTAATATGGGTAGCCTGTCCGAGAGCTGGAGCTGGACTTAGAGAAACGGTTGAGCTTAGGGTGAAGCTCGTAGCAGGAACATTGTGCAGCTTGCTGTCTGGCATTGCATTAGCTTGGCCTACGCTTTACAAATTTTGTGTGTCAGTTACTGTTATGGTCAGCCTTGCTATTGTGTGATCGTTCAACAGCTCGCTACTAGCTTGTTCGGTGTGCTCGCTTCGCTACGGTCATTCTTCTAGAACAGTGTAGCTGTCTGGCATTGCTTTACAAATTTTGCGTGTCAGTTGTTACTTTTTTTTATATTTTATTTAAAACATCATAAATACAAGGCTGCTTAAAAATTAAATAGCATCACCATACATAATCTATAGAGTACCTGGAGAGAGTTTCGGGGGTCAACGCCCCCGCGGCCCGGTCTGTGACCAGGCCTCCTGGTGGATCAGCGCCTGATCAACCAGGCTGTTGCTGCTGGCTGCACGCAAACCAACGTACGAGCCACAGCCCGGCTGATCATGAACTGACTTTAGGTGCTTGTCCAGTGCCAGCTTGAAGACTGCCAGGGGTCTGTTGGTAATCCCCCTTATGTGTGCTGGGAGGCAGTTGAACAGTCTCGGGCCCCTGACACTTATTGTATGGTCTCTTAACGTGCTAGTGACACCCCTGCTTTTCATTGGGGGGATGGTGCATCGTCTGCCAAGTCTTTTGCTTTCGTAGTGAGTGATTTTCGTGTGCAAGTTCGGTACTAGTCCCTCTAGGATTTTCCAGGTGTATATAATCATGTATCTCTCCCTCCTGCGTTCCAGGGAATACAGGTTTAGAAACCTCAAGCGCTCCCAGTAATTGAGGTGTTTTATCTCCGTTATGCGCGCCGTGAAAGTTCTCTGTACATTTTCTAGGTCGGCAATTTCACCTGCCTTGAAAGGTGCTGTTAGAGTGCAGCAATATTCCAGCCTAGATAGAACAAGTGACCTGAAGAGTGTCATCATGGGCTTGGCCTCCCTAGTTTTGAAGGTTCTCATTATCCATCCTGTCATTTTTCTAGCAGATGCGATTGATACAATGTTATGGTCCTTGAAGGTGAGATCCTCCGACATAATCACTCCCAGGTCTTTGACGTTGGTGTTTCGCTCTATTTCGTGGCCAGAATTTGTTTTGTACTCTGATGAAGATTTAATTTCCTCATGTTTACCATATCTGAGTAATTGAAATTTCTCATCGTTGAACTTCATATTGTTTTCTGCAGCCCACTGAAAGATTTGGTTGATGTCCGCCTGGAGCCTTGCAGTGTCTGCAATGGAAGACACTGTCATGCAGATTCGGGTGTCATCTGCAAAGGAAGACACGGTGCTGTGGCTGACATCCTTGTCTATGTCGGATATGAGGATGAGGAACAAGATGGGAGCTAGTACTGTGCCTTGTGGAACAGAGCTTTTCACCGTAGCTGCCTCGGACTTTACTCTGTTGACGACTACTCTCTGTGTTCTGTTAGTGAGGAAATTATAGATCCATCGACCGACTTTTCCTGTTATTCCTTTAGCGCGCATTTTGTGCGCTATTACGCCATGGTCACACTTGTCGAAGGCTTTTGCAAAGTCTGTATATATTACATCTGCATTCTTTTTGTCTTCTAGTGCATTTAGGACCTTGTCGTAGTGATCCAGTAGTTGAGACAGACAGGAGCGACCTGTTCTAAACCCATGTTGCCCTGGGTTGTGTAACTGATGGGTTTCTAGATGGGTGGTGATCTTGCTTCTTAGGACCCTTTCAAAGATTTTTATGATATGGGATGTTAGTGCTATTGGTCTGTAGTTCTTTGCTGTTGCTTTACTGCCCCCTTTGTGGAGTGGGGCTATGTCTGTTGTTTTTAGTAACTGAGGGACGACCCCCGTGTCCATGCTCCCTCTCCATAGGATGGAAAAGGCTCGTGATAGGGGCTTCTTGCAGTTCTTGATGAACACAGAGTTCCATGAGTCTGGCCCTGGGGCAGAGTGCATGGGCATGTCATTTATCGCCTGTTCGAAGTCATTTGGCGTCAGGATAACATCGGATAGGCTTGTGTTAATCAAATTTTGTGGCTCTCTCATAAAAAATTCATTTTGATCTTCGACTCTCAGTCTGGTTAGCGGCTTGCTAAAAACTGAGTCATATTGGGACTTGAGTAGCTCACTCATTTCCTTGCTGTCATCTGTGTAGGACCCATCTTGTTTAAGTAGGGGCCCAATACTAGGCGTTGTTCTCGATTTTGATTTGGCATAGGAGAAGAAATACTTTGGGTTTCTTTCGATTTCATTTATAGCTTTTAGTTCTTCCCGCGATTCCTGACTCCTAAAGGATTCTTTTAGCTTAAGTTCGATGCTTGCTATTTCTCTGACCAGTGTCTCCCTGCGCATTTCAGATATATTGACCTCTTTTAGCCGCTCTGTTATTCTTTTCCGTCGCCTGTAAAGGGAGCACCTGTCTCTTTCTATTTTACATCTACTCCTCCTTTTTCTTAGAGGAATAAGCCTTGTGCATACATCGAGTGCCACCGAGTTAATCTGTTCTAGGCATAAGTTTGGGTCTGTGTTGCTTAGTATATCTTCCCAGCTTATATCGGTTAGGACTTGGTTTACTTGGTCCCACTTTATGTTTTTGTTATTGAAGTTGAATTTGGTGAATGCTCCCTCGTGACTAGTCTCATTTTGTCGGTCTGGGGCTCCTCGCATACATGTCTGAACCTCAATTATGTTGTGATCTGAGTATATTGTTTTTGATATGGTGACATTTCTTATCAGATCATCATTGTTAGTGAATATGAGGTCTAGTGTATTCTCCAGTCTAGTAGGCTCTATTATTTGCTGGTTTAAATTGAATTTTGTGCAGAGGTACACACCATAAATACCAGAAAAAAATCTTTAACTAATACGTATAGATATATACGACAAACACACCATAAAATGCATACGTACGTTTCACTAAACACACACAATACCAAAAGATATAACTGTTTGTGTAACAAATATAACACTGGTGGAAACCCCACTTAACCCATTATAACCTACATGCACATCATACAAACATGTTACATTGATGTTTAAACAATGTTATGTAATTTGCATACAAAATATACAATTGATTATAGAAATTCCAACTTAGACACAAATTCAATGATTTACTCTAACACAAATTCATTAACATAATAAATATTATATAAATTGACGATCATATTAATCGTCAGCAATTTCCATCCGTTCCATAAGTGTTCAATCTTGATACCTATGAACTACGTTTGAATCACAAACAAAAATCATAATGTTGCTACATATTTATAGGATACAACTGGACGACTCAGGGTAATGTACACGTGTTATATCCCTTTAATACTTTGGTGACTCACAGACTAGATTGAACAGTAACAGGGAAGGGATAAAACATGCATATATATATACATATATATACACACACACACACACATATATATATATATATATATATATATATATATATATATATATATATATATATATATATATATATACATACATACATACATACATACACATATATATACATATGCACGTTTATATACCCAAATATCTGGACCTCCATAACACAATCAAAAACAAAACTAAGAAAACTAGTGACTCAAGAATACAACGAGTCTTTACACAAAGGAAGCATCAAAAACATAACAAATATGTAAAGGCACCCCAGTCATTTTGTACATAAAAAGGTACAATAAGTAACCCTAACCCCTGAATCTACAACCACACATCCATAACAACTAAAAAACATTCATGCCTAAACTCATATTCACGCAACTCACATCCTTCCCCCCCAAGAGACGAGCCAGCTATTGCCCACTGACCTACACCACAACTTATTCGGCATGCCCGTATATTTATTCACAGATTCACAAGGGTTTCAAGAGTGAGCCTTTTATAACCGTCCGAAAAACCCTTATCCCACCTCCTCCCATACAATTCCCTATTCCTACACATTGTACGATAAAACGTTATTGCAAGGACACGCCTTCTCACCTCACTGACCCCTTTCCCCCGCATTACCCACGAAATATAAATGTAATCCACGATAATATAATCTAAAGCCCGTTCAACGTCCTGGTCTAATCCACCGATGTCGAGACTTAACGCACGCAGGACCTGCACTCCTCTGCCTCCCACCCTCTGTACCACCCTACCCAACCAACTCCTGACATCTTCTAAACCTTCGCAAAAATAGACAACGTGAAAAGCCGTGTCTTCCCCACCACAAAACCCACACCCGCCTCCCTCCACGACTCTTCTGGATCGTAGTATTGCCCCTGACGGCAATATACCATGTAAAAAACGAAACATGACTTCACGCACCCTAGGCCGTAATTTCAACTTGCTAAATCGGAGCCATATATTTTCCCACGAGTACATGGGGAACAAACCTTCTACTGAAGTTGCGCACGTACCCCCTAGTAACCTACTTAAAACCCTTATGCGAATGTTCCTCCGTTCCTTTACCATCAACAAAGCTCGTAGTACAATCTCACAATCCCTTAACTCCATTCCCCTATACCACTTTTTCACCCTCGTATATACTTGGTCCATATTTCCCGCCATCACACCCACACGCAAAACCTCCCACTTTAGAAAAACACATTTCACCCTACGCTTTAAGTCCAACAATCCTAAACCTCCTCGACGTACAGGTAACATAACAACCTCACGTTTTAACCAATCACACCTCGATCCCCACAGAAAGGTAAATACTCTTCTCAATATTCCATTGACCGCTGTTCCTGTAATTGGGAATACAGCCGCAACGTGCCACACCTTACTATACAATAAAACGTTAACAACGATCACACGTTGGGCCAGAGTGAGATGTTGGGGCCTCAAAACACCCAGACGACCAATGACCTTTTCCAACGTCCTTACTGAATTTTCCTCCCGCACCACATCCAAATCATCTCTATAAATAATACCACAAATCTTTAATGACATCGCAGTTGTGTTAACCACGTTACAGCTCACCATTCCACCCAGTTTCCAGGTCCCTAACCCCATGATCATCGACTTTTCACTATTTACCTTCATACCCGTGGCACGTTCAAACACAATTCAATTCAAATTCAAAGTTTATTCTCTATAAGGATTACAATGCTGAGTTTACAGAAATTTGGTTATTGTTTGGTTTAACATGTAGTAAAATTGAGATTACAGAGTGTACCACTAGAACGCTTAGCATGGCTAGGCATTTCGGGCATACTTAGTTTTATTCTTAAATGTAAAATATTACAAATTATGAGGTAAGTTGGTATTATGGCTAAGTGACTAAATACTATTTTGTGAGTTTAGCAGTGTGAATGCTTTTGTTTTGGCACAGTATATAGTTTCAGTATTGGAGTATCACAGGATTCATTATATTAAGACTGAGATTAATATTTCTGTTTATGGTCAAATGAGTGTGCGAGTGTAAGTGTGAACCACCAGGTGGTATTCGTGTAGTTAGTTGACGGGGTGTATCAGGGAGATAAGATGTTTTCTAATGGTAGTTTTGAAGGTGATGAATGTGTCTGCAGTTCTAGAGTTCTCAGGTAGGGTATTCCAGCACAACATCTTCCAACCCTTTCAAAGACATTCGTTCACACACCAAAACAGTCGTATCATCCACATAACCTATTAATGCCGGCCAACAATCCCCTTCCCCTACCCCACCCCCACCCCGGGAACTAACTGTGCTCTCAACCATCCTGTAAAAGGGATCCTGAAAACACGCAAATAAGATCTGTGACATAGGGCACCCTCGTCTTAAACCTCTACCCATCTCAAAATCCGTCCCTATACACCCATTTATTTGTACCCTCATCCTTGCCCCCCTTATACAGCGTGTTTACCCACCCAACTATTTCTTCTCCATAACCCTGTCTCCGAAGAATACTCTGCAGTGCACCCCTTTCCACTATCATAGGCGGCTCGCCAGTCCAAGGTCAGTAAAGCCGCCCCCGCCCCTCCCCCCGTTGACTCCACAAAACTTCTTATAAGCCCGTGACCTTCTAACATCGACCTGCCCGGCAACCCATACTGCGATGGCGAAACGACCCTCCCCACCACGCATTTTACCCTATTACCCAAAATTTTTGCGAAAACCTTATAGTCTGCACAGAGCAACGATATCGCCCTATACTTCCCAAGGTTTGGCTGCCCTTTGCCTTTCGGGACCAACACCACAACTGCCGTATTCTGCTTATCCCCTAACGTACCCTTCTCCTTCATACAATTTAATAATCTTACCATGAACTTCCCAATCAACTCCCAATGCTGCAAATAAAATTCCACCGGTAAACCATCAATACCCGGGGACTTGCCCTTCCTCATTCCGTGTAAAGCAATTTCAATTTCCTCCTCAGTAATAACCCCACCCAAAGCCTTCCTATCACTGTGACCCAAAATGCACTTAGCATACGTGCACACCTTACTTAATTCCACTTCATCCACGCCACTACTAGTCCAGTGTTTTTTATACCATGTATCCGCATATGCACTTATAGCTTTTGTGTTTCGTATCACTTGACCTGCTCTATGGATTCCCATCATCTCATTTACCTCCAAGCTCGGGATTGCCGTCAGCGCCTGCTTTTGCTTTTGTTGTCTCAACACACACGCGGATGGCCTGTCTCCCCACAAAACTTCTTCTAATCCTGCTTGCACCCGCACCGCTTGAAACTGCTCATTATGCAACGTTCGCAAGCTCTCTTTTATGTCTACAATCTCGTCCATGGGGTAAACACCACCAACCGATCCCTGCCCATAACAACTTCGTAATCGATCCTCTAAATAATTCGCTAGCCCATATTTTAAAGTGTTTATACGCCTACCCTCCCTCACATAAAAGGACTTTATTCTTTCCTTTGCCACCGAGTCCCACCACGTTACAATGTCTTCCACCTCCTGAGCTTCCCTTGAAAGCTCATTCCACAGCATAGAAAAACCCTCCAACCCTTCCTCATCACTTAACACTAATATTTAATTTCCAATAATTCTTATAAATTTCGGCCATTCCCTCCCACCCTACCTCCACTACAACTGCCCTATGATCTGACAAGACCGTCTCCACCGTATTAAAAGACTTTACAACTACACCCTGTGAAATATACACTCTGTCTAACCTTGCAGCATATCCCCTTCTGATAAAAGTATGTTCTGTTTCCCACACCCCTCCCCCAAACACATCTCTTAACTTAACATCCCTCAACAAATCTCTGAGAGGTGCAGACACATGCCCAGCCCCTTTGGGTTCGACGTCAGCCGCCCTTATGACACAGTTCCAGTCACCCCCCACTATCGCTACTTCCGGAAGACCACGCAAAAAATAAACAAGGTCCTCACACACAAAATCCGTTCGAACCTTCGTGTTATTCTCCGCAGGGGCATAGACACTTACCAAGGATACACGCTTTCCCATCCAAGTCCCATCCACTCGCAACACCCTCCCCCCACCCCCCTCACATCTCTGCAACACAAACGGGCTCGTCTCTTTTATTAAAAGACCCACACCACCTTTCAAACGGATAGTTGGCAGGGTCAGTACTGTATAACCTGCAACCTGCAACACTTCTCCTTCTTTGAAATTGTGTTCTTGAAGGAAGAGAACATCAATTCTATGTTTGCTAAGAAAACTGCTCAACCAATCTCTCTTTAGTCTAGTACATAAACCGTTAACATTAGCAGTCATACACCGAAGGCCTGTTATATTTTCCACCCTTTCCTCTTCTCCTCCCGTGGTTCACCACTTGATTTGTTACGTCTATGTGTCTTTACAGTACCTTCCCATTCGCCTCCCTTCTTGAGATGGCATCCCTCATGACCCCCCCCCTCCCGACCCCCCTCCCCACCCCTCTCCTCACCCATCCTCTCAGTTTTTTTCCCAGTCCTCTGTGCCGGCGTCAGTACGTCATCCGAATCTGATGTAGCTGCCCGTTTCCTCGTTACGTTCTTATCCTCCATGTCAAGATCCGAGGAAGCCTCACAGTGTACCTCAACTTCCACCTCACAATGAGGTATGAAGTCTCCCGATGTCCCAGTCTCGTCGTCCTTCTGCGGAGTCTCATATTGTTGACAATCCGGACTCAGAAAGTCTCCAGCTACGTCTTCCGGAGACGGAGCTTCCACCACTTGCGGTGACAAGGTCCTTAAAACTTCGTCTAAATCCTCACCAATACTCAACACGTCATGCCGGGGTACCAATCCAGTAGATGGTATCGGCAACGACTCAGGTGCAGGCAGCTGAGGGAAGGACTCACTCTCATTTCGAAAAGCCTGTTCCACCATCTCACTCCACAAACGACCACGCCCTTCCTCTGACGAACGATGCTCACCTTCATCACGTGTGACTGGGGCTACTTCTTCTTGCACAGGTTTGGTCACGCGTCTGTTCTTTTCGCATGCCGCCGCTATGTGGTCATACTCTCCACAAATGCGACATGTACGCCGCTGTCCAGGATATAAAACCATTACCTGTGTCCTAAAATCTTGAAGATACACATATGACGGTATGGGTTGACGCAACGTCATCTTAAGGCTGAATGTACCTTCCGGCATACCTGTGTAGGCACCCATTATCCACTTACCCTGCTGGGCAGAATGCACAGTTCCATATTTCTCAAATACGTTTCTGATGTCAGCTTCGTTTGCCTCGAAGGGGACATTCCTCAACTTTATCCAGGTATAATATCGAGACACGTCCATCAGTCTCACACGCACAGCAGGAGTAACGTCAAAACACACATCTTGAAAGCGCTTAACCACCGATTCATAAACTGTCGCAGCAAGCAGTTTCACAAATACTCTATGCGCTCCGTTCAGCGCTACCCCATACAATTCACCATCTTGTATGCCGTATGTCTCCTTGATTATCTTGGGTAAGAGTATTTGAGCTGAACTAGGTGTAATCGCACCTCGAAGCAGTTCAATACCAATAGTATTAACGCGTCTGCGATAACAAACCGCCATCTTAACACCAGTAATTTCCCAGCGGTGTCTACAGAGACACAACAACACCTCCTCGTACCACTGCTGTTAGGTTACTGAGGAGCGTCAGGCAAGGGGGTCTACACAGCCCAAGAGCGATGCAGACAATGTCAGTTGTTACTAGCCTGTTCGGTGTGGAGAATTTTGCAGTCAGCTTTGCTTGTATGCATATTCTGCAATCGCACTGCCCTAAAAAAACTAAACAGATGACAGCAAAGAGACTGAACAGTCCCTGGCTAACACCCAGCATTCTCAAATCCATAAATACAAAACACCAATATGAAAAACAGTACAGAATGGGTCACATAACCAGAGACCAAACAAAACGTTACTCGTCAATCCTAACCAGCCTGATAAGAAGGGCAAAAAAATTGTATTATGAGAACAGATTATCCAACTTACGAGGTGATATAAAAAAGACCTGGAAAACACTATCTGAAATTCTGGGAACAAAAAAGATATCACGAAATAGCGAAATAAAATTAGCAAAATCAGATGAACCCCAACTCCCACCAACAGAAACAGCAAACAGACTCAATGATTTCTTCTCCACTATAGGACAAAACCTTGCCCATAAAATCCCAAGCTCAGATACCCCACCAAATAACTACCTCACCGGCAACTACCCGAACACACTGTTCCTAGCTCCGACTAACCCATACGAAGTCTCCCTTATTATCAATGCACTAAAAAACAAGGCAGGAGATTTAAGTACCTTACCACCCTTTATATATAAAAAAGTGTCACAAGTGCTATCTCCAATCATTGCAACACTCTTTAACAAATCCATTGAATCCTCCACCTTCCCTACAGTACTCAAAATAGCAAGGGTCACCCCGATCCACAAAGGAGGAGACCAAACAGAGTTGAATAACTATAGGCCAATATCCAACTTACACCCTCTCTCAAAAATCTTTGAAAAACTAATTCATAAACGAATCTACTCCTACCTTATCTCCCAAAACATACTCAACCCCTGCCAATTTGGATTCAGGCCTAATAAAAATACTAATGATGCTATTATACACATGCTAGAACATATATACACTGCAATAGAGAAAAAAGAAGTCCCACTGGGGATCTTCATTGACTTACGTAAAGCTTTTGATACAGTTGACCATGACTTGCTCCACGTAAAATTGTCACACTATGGTATAAGAGGGCACTCCCTCAATTACCTCAAGTCATACCTCAGCAACAGAAGCCAATATGTGTACGCAAATGGGGCAAACTCTTCTGCGCAACCAATTACAGTTGGTGTCCCACAGGGAAGTGTCCTTGGCCCTCTTCTCTTTCTCCTATACATAAATGACCTTCCAAATGCTTCGCAATTACTCAAACCCACACTATTTGCAGATGACACTACATACGTCTTCTCTCACCCGAGCCCAGTCACACTAGCCAATACTGTAAATACCGAATTACAGAAAATATCTACCTGGATGAGGACTAACAAACTTACACTAAACATTGACAAAACCTACTTCATTCAGTTTGGTAACAGAGCTACAGATGTCCCTCTTAACATAATGATAAACGGATCACCTATCACAAAGCTAACAGAGGGAAAATTCTTAGGAATCCACCTTGATAATAGACTCAAATTTCATACACATATACAACAAATTTCTAAGAAAATTTCCAAGACTGTAGGCATACTATCGAAGATACGGTACTATGTTCCACAGTCAGCCCTCCTGGCCCTATATCACTCTCTTATCTACCCCTATCTCACCTATGGAATTTGTGCATGGGGCTCAACAACAGTTAACCATCTCAGACCACTAATTACCCAACAAAAGGCTGCAGTTAGAATGATAACAAATTCTCACTACAGGCAGCACACTCCACCAATATTCAATACACTAAACCTACTCACCATACAAAACATCCATACTTATTACTGCACCTATTACATACATAGAACACTTAACTCTGATATTAACCCTCCCCTCAAACATCTCCTTGCCAACCTCAACAGAACACATGACCATAACACAAGGCACAGATCACTCTTTGATGTTCCTCGTGTTCATCTCACACTATGCAAAAACTCAATGCACATAAAAGGCCCTAAAATCTGGAATTCATTACCTGTAAATATAAAAGAAACACTACCTGTTTATAAATTCAAGTCTCTACTCAAAGATCACTTACTCACCCAAAACCAAATAAATACTGAATAACTGAACCTTACAAATTGAATATCTTAAATGTTTCTCACAATTATATCACATAAATGTTAAACCTAAAACCCAATCTAACTTTATTATTTTTTAAATACACTACCTAACAGAATCCTTCATATGACCTGTCTTTGTAATACTCACTTGTGCTTTATAGTAATCTGTTTACATTAATGTTTTATCACTGACTTCATCATTGCTTAATTAATCTTAAGTTAATTTTAAGCCAGCCCGTAATGCTATGCATAGTATAAGTGGCTTTGGCATACTGCTCTTATCTGTATTTTTTTGTACCTCTGTATGTGTGCACAAATTTATAATAAATAAATAAATAAATAAATAAATAAATAGCTAAGTGTGTTCTGCAAGTTAACGTGTTACGTTGGGGTATTCTGCAATCGTACTGTGCATAGCGAATAACTTATGCCACCTAGACGAGTCAGACGTCTGGTGTCGGCATACCTGGAGTTTACCTGGAGAGAGTTTCGGGGGTCAACGCCCCCGCGGCCCGGTCTGTGACCAGGCCTCCTGGTGGATCAGCGCCTGATCAACCAGGCTGTTGCTGCTGGCTGCACGCAAACCAACGTACGAGCCACAGCCCGGCTGATCAGGAACTGTCTTTAGGTGCTTGTCCAGTGCCAGCTTGAAGACTGCCAGGGGTCTGTTGGTAATCCCCCTTATGTGTGCTGGGAGGCAGTTGAACAGTCTCGGGCCCCTGACACTTATTGTATGGTCTCTTAACGTGCTAGTGACACCCCTGCTTTTCATTGGGGGGATGGTGCATCGTCTGCCAAGTCTTTTGCTTTCGTAGTGAGTGATTTTCGTGTGCAAGTTTGGTACTAGTCCCTCTAGGATTTTCCAGGTGTATATAATCATGTATCTCTCCCTCCTGCGTTCCAGGGAATACAGGTTTAGAAACCTCAAGCGCTCCCAGTAATTGAGGTGTTTTATCTCCGTTATGCGCGCCGTGAAAGTTCTCTGTACATTTTCTAGGTCGGCAATTTCACCTGCCTTGAAAGGTGCTGTTAGAGTGCAGCAATATTCCAGCCTAGATAGAACAAGTGACCTGAAGAGTGTCATCATGGGCTTGGCCTCCCTAGTTTTGAAGGTTCTCATTATCCATCCTGTCATTTTTCTAGCAGATGCGATTGATACAATGTTATGGTCCTTGAAGGTGAGATCCTCCGACATAATCACTCCCAGGTCTTTGACGTTGGTGTTTCGCTCTATTTTGTGGCCAGAATTTGTTTTGTACTCTGATGAAGATTTAATTTTCTCATGTTTACCATATCTGAGTAATTGAAATTTCTCATCGTTGAACTTCATATTGTTTTCTGCAGCCCAATGAAAGATTTGGTTGATGTCCGCCTGGAGCCTTGCAGTGTCTGCAATGGAAGACACTGTCATGCAGATTCGGGTGTCATCTGCAAAGGAAGACACGGTGCTGTGGCTGACATCCTTGTCTATGTCGGATATGAGGATGAGGAACAAGATGGGAGCTAGTACTGTGCCTTGTGGAACAGAGCTTTTCACCGTAGCTGCCTCGGACTTTACTCTGTTGACGACTACTCTGTGTTCTGTTAGTGAGGAAATTATAGATACATCGACCGACTTTTCCTGTTATTCCTTTAGCGCGCATTTTGTGCGCTATTACGCCATGGTCACACTTGTCGAAGGCTTTTGCAAAGTCTGTATATATTACATCTGCATTCTTTTTGTCTTCTAGTGCATTTAGGACCTTGTCGTAGTGATCCAGTAGTTGAGACAGACAGGAGCGACCTGTTCTAAACCCATGTTGCCCTGGGTTGTGTAACTGATGGGTTTCTAGATGGGTGGTGATCTTGCTTCTTAGGACCCTTTCAAAGATTTTTATGATATGGGATGTTAGTGCTATTGGTCTGTAGTTCTTTGCTGTTGCTTTACTGCCCCCTTTGTGGAGTGGGGCTATGTCTGTTGTTTTTAGTAACTGAGGGACGACCCCCGTGTCCATGCTCCCTCTCCATAGGATGGAAAAGGCTCGTGATAGGGGCTTCTTGCAGTTCTTGATGAACACAGAGTTCCATGAGTCTGGCCCTGGGGCAGAGTGCATGGGCATGTCATTTATCGCCTGTTCGAAGTCATTTGGCGTCAGGATAACATCGGATAGGCTTGTGTTAATCAAATTTTGTGGCTCTCTCATAAAAAATTCATTTTGATCTTCGACTCTCAGTCTGGGTTAGCGGCTTGCTAAAAACTGAGTCATATTGGGACTTGAGTAGCTCACTCATTTCCTTGCTGTCATCTGTGTAGGACCCATCTTGTTTAAGTAGGGGCCCAATACTGGACGTTGTTCTCGATTTTGATTTGGCATAGGAGAAGAAATACTTTGGGTTTCTTTCGATTTCATTTATGGCTTTTAGTTCTTCCCGCGATTCCTGACTCCTAAAGGATTCTTTTAGCTTAAGTTCGATGCTTGCTATTTCTCTGACCAGTGTCTCCCTGCGCATTTCAGATATATTGACCTCTTTTAGCCGCTCTGTTATTCTTTTCCGTCGCCTGTAAAGGGAGCGCCTGTCTCTTTCTATTTTACATCTACTCCTCCTTTTTCTTAGAGGAATAAGCCTTGTGCATACATCGAGTGCCACCGAGTTAATCTGTTCTAGGCATAAGTTTGGGTCTGTGTTGCTTAGTATATCTTCCCAGCTTATATCGGTTAGGACTTGGTTTACTTGGTCCCACTTTATGTTTTTGTTATTGAAGTTGAATTTGGTGAATGCTCCCTCGTGACTAGTCTCATTTTGTCGGTCTGGGGCTCCACGCATACATGTCTGAACCTCAATTATGTTGTGATCTGAGTATATTGTTTTTGATATGGTGACATTTCTTATCAGATCATCATTGTTAGTGAAGATGAGGTCTAGTGTATTGTCCAGTCTAGTAGGCTCTATTATTTGCTGGTTTAAATTGAATTTTGTGCAGAGATTTAAAAGTTCGTGTGAGTGTGAGTTTTCATCAGAGCTGCCTCCTGGTGTTATTACTGCAACAATATTATTTGCTATATTCCTCCATTTTAGGTGCCTTAAGTTGAAGTCCCCCAGGAGCAAGATGTTGGGTGCAGGAGCTGGAAGATTTTCCAGACAGTGGTCAATTTTTAACAGCTGTTCCTGGAATTGCTGGGATGTTGCATCCGGAGGCTTGTAGACTACCACAATGACTAGGTTTTGGTTCTCGACCTTTACTGCTAAAACTTCCACTACATCATTTGAGGCATTAAGCAGTTCTGTGCAAACAAGTGACTCTGCAATGTACAGCCCAACCCCCCCCCCCTTTTGCCTGTTCACTCTGTCACATCTGTATAGGTTGTAACCTGGGATCCAAATTTCGTTGTCCAAGTGATCCTTTATGTGGGTCTCAGTGAAAGCCGCGAACATTGCCTTTGCCTCTGCAAGCAGTCCACGGATGAAAGGTATTTTGTTGTTTGTTGCTGGCTTTAGACCCTGTATATTTGCAAAGAAGAATGTTATCGGACTGGTGGTATTGTTGGTACTGGGGGGGGGGGATTTTTTTTCCGGCATTAGTATCTGTATCTGTTGGTTTGGAGTGGAGGCCATCGACTGTGGTTCCACTCCAGGAATGACTGGATTTGGTGTACGATTTCTGCCATTTCCTGCCATTTTTTTTCCTTCCTGGCACTAAAAAACCTCTCCCTCTTGAGTGGCTGTGGCTACCCAGGTTTTCCCATGGCCTGGATGTTTTGTATCTTTTTGTCCCCTTTAGATGGTATGCCTGGCAATTTAAGTTATAGCACAGTCTTTCCTGTACTGAAGAGGTACACATTTCAGGGTGAAAAAGCTTACAGGAAGGGAGTTTGCATTTTCCTGTTGTCATATGGGCATGGCATTTTCTAGGGTGGTCATAGTTGCATGTCCCATCTGTTTTTCCAGATTTCCCATGCCAGCAGATACCAAGTGCATAGTATGTGCACAGACTTGGTTTCCGCTTGCCTTGGGTTTCTGTGACTGTATTCCCTGTTGGTGCATGTTTCCCTGTCTTACTTCTATCCTCCCTAGCACCAACAATGGAGCTCCCACCAGTTGTTTTTGGTAATTTATCCTCACTATTGCTATTGGAGTCCTCTTGTTTGCTATTTCCTGCTGTATTTCTAGTTTGCAATATTGGTTTTATCTTATCTTTGACTACACTTGTTTCCCTACTATGGCTCCTGTCCCCTATGAGGTCATTTATATGTATTCCTTCCTGCGTATAATTCCCGACTACCTGGACAAAATCTCCAGCTTCACCATTACTGTCTCCCAGGACAGTATCTCCAGCTTCACCATTACTGTCTCCCAGGACAGTATCTCCAGCTTCACCATTACTGTCTCCCAGGACAGCACTATCAGCCCCACATTTACTGACTACCAGGACATCACCTCCAGCCATCGTTGGGCATCGTTGGTTCATACAGCATTATTGGATAAGGCACAGGAATTTACGTCAGCATTAAATGACGCTGAATTTTCTGATTATAAAGTAGTGAAGACCAGTGTTGGGAGCATATACATGTATCCCAGCCAAATATAGAAAGATTTTTAAATTAAGCAGGCGGCAGCTTGGTCAATCCCTAGTGGACTTTGTGAGACAGCAAACCAAAGCTTTTACCAGCTGGTATAAAGCAAGTGGTGTCTCTACCTTTGAGGAGGTGGTACAGCTTATTCTGATTGATAACCTGCTGGAGTCTGTGGGACCAGAGGTTCGAGTCTTTCTGCAGGATCGTGACTTAACCACTGCATTGGAGGCAGCCAGGTTGGCTGATACCTTCGAAACTAACCGCTCCTTGTCCGAGCGGTCCTGTCTCTCGTTTCAACAGCCTGGCATGAGCAGAGATCGTCAACCTTGGAGAATGAAGTGCCAGCCGGAGGGAGAACGTCTACGTCAGCCAACTAAGTCACCTGGTGAGCCACGCTTCTCAACATATGGTCCGCCTGCGGAGAGGCAAACTACTCATGGTGCATCTCGACAACAGTATCCAGAGACACCAGCCAGAACGACACCATTTGCAACATCAGCAGGGAGTAAAGGGCAAGCCTGTCATCTGCTTCCTCTGTAACATAGTAGGTCACATCCGTCCCAACTGCCCCCATAAACCCCAACCCATTGGGAAAATCTCTAATATCCCTAGTAACATGTCCCCTAGAGAAGTAGAAAAAGGTATGGCCCCTTATTGCAAGTCTTATTTCCCTTCAGGAAAACTCAGAAACAACTGAAGTAAAGACCTTTAGAGATACTGGAGCATATTGCTCACTTGTAAGAGAAGGAATATTACCCCTTTCAGAGAACACTTCCTTGAATTCCTCTGTTTTATTGGAAGCATTTGGAGGAGCTATATATTCTGTTCCTTTGCATAAAATTTATGTACAGTGCAAATATTACACTGGGTACTTGACTGTAGGTGTCTCAAAAGGATTCCCCATGAAAGATGCCATGTTATTACTGGGTAATAACATTACTACTGTTAGTGCGTGTCCTGAACCTATAATGAGTGAAAGGACCCTTCTTTAAAATTCGCTTTTGAGGCAGCCATGGGTAAATCCTCTTTGGGTCATCCGGTCAGGTATGAATTTAAAAACGATTATTTGATCTGCACTGAGACTGGTAAGGAGATAGAGGGCCGGCAATTGTATGACAGGTTAGTGGTTCCAACCAAGTTTAGACCTCAAATATTAAATATAGCTCATAATACTTCATTAGGAGGTCACTTAGGAATTACAAAAACCTTGTATAGAATCACAAAAGAATTTTATTGGCCAAAATTAAGGAAAGATGTGAAGAATCATATTAGGTGTTGCCGAGAATGTTAGCAAGTAGGGAAACCTGGACATTCCATTAAACCTGCACCTCTCCAACCTATACCTGCTGATGGAGAACCTTTTGCAGATTTAATTATAGATTGTGTAGGTCCACTACCTAGGTCAAAGTCTGGAAATCAATATTTACGATTATGGATAAAGTAACCAGATATCCTGAAGCAATTCCCATGCGCAGTATTAATACTAAAGCTATTCTCAAAGCTTTAACCAAATTCATTTCTTGTTTTGGCATTCCTAAAACTATTCAAAGTGATCAAGGTACTAACTTTACTGCCAAAGCATTTAGGTAAGTATTAACTAGGTTAGGGATAATCCACAACTTATCCACTGCCTATCATCCTCAGTCCCAAGGCGCCTTGGAAAGATTCCATCAGACATTAAAAACAATGATGAGAACTTTTTGCATGCACTTTCCTACAGACTGTTGCTGTTCTCAGTACGAGAGACGGTGCAAGAGTCTACAGGGTATAGTCCGTTTGAGCTGATCTTTGGGCACAATGTACGAGGTCCTCTTCGGGTGCTCAAAGAAGGATGGATGGGAGAAGACGTTAGCTCAACACTCTACAACCCGTCTTCAAGGTTGCAGGTGGCACGTCAGTTAGCCAAGGCTAACCTAAAGACAGCTCAAAGTAAGATGAAACAGAGGTATGTCAACTAACTACACGAATACCACCTGGTGGTTCACACTTACACTCACTGACTCATTTGACCATAAACAGAAATATTAATCTCTATCTTAAAATAATGAATCCTGTGATACTCCAATACTGAAACTATGTACTGTGCTAAAACAAAACCATTTACATTGCTAAACTCACAAACTAGTATTTAGTCACTTAGCCATAATACCAACTTACCTCATAATTTGTAATATTTTACAATTAAGAATAAAACTAAGTCTGCCCGAAATGCCTAGCCATGCTAAGCGTTCTAGTGGTACACTCTGTAATCACTATTTTACTACATGTAAACCACACAATAACCAAATTTCTGTAAACTCAGCATTGTAATCCTTATAGAGAATAAACTTTGAAAGTGCACAATTCCGCTCCTTCCATCCAGGAGACAAGGTGTTGGTGCAGGAACCTATGCCTGGCCACACCTTGAAAGCTAGATTTACGGGACCTATGCAGATTGTAAGTAGATTATCTGATGTAAATTATGTGGTAGCTCCCATTGATAAGACCTCAAAAACTATTTACCACATCAATCAATTGAAATCTTTTCATACACCAGATAAAGTCCCAGTAATGACTCTGTCCTCTACCTCTGAGGACGACTGTGATTCTTTGCACTCTATCTCTGAAATTAATATTAAACTTTCAAATTCTGTCCTCCTCAAGGACCCTAGCCCTTTAATGGAGGGACTATCTAAAACGCAAGCAACAAATTTAACTGAGCTTCTACAGTCATGTCCTAATATTTTTTCGGATGTGCCGAAAAAATGTACGTTAGGTTATCATGATGTAGATGTGGGAAACTCTAAACCAATTAAACTCTCCCTCTACAGAGCTAATCCTGAAAAGCAGAGGCTACTTCAGCAGGAAGTAGAATTTTTGTTAAAGCATGGTTTAGTGGAGGAGTCATCTAGTCCATGGGCTTCACCGTGCATCCTTGTGAAGAAGGCTGATGGAGGGTTTCGTATGTGTACAGACTACCGTAAGGTGAATGAGGTCACAATTACAGATGCTTACCCTCTTCCTCGTCTGGATGACGTAATTGACTTTGTGGGTAAGGCTATTTTTGTGTCCAAGTTAGATCTCCTGCAAGGTTACTATCAGGTACCTTTGACGAATAAGGCGAAGGAAATCTCTGCCTTCGTAATTCCAGGAGGTCATTATCAATACAGTTACCCCCTTCGGAATGAAAAATTCCCCCTCTTCATTCCAGAAACTTATCCATCAGGCTATTAAAGGACTTGAAGGCACGGCAGCGTACCTAGATGATATTGTTGTGGTGTCTGATACTTGGGATCAACACCTACTTAGACTTAAGGCTCTTTTTGAGACCTTTAAGAGTTCCCATTTAACAGTTAATTTATCTAAATCTTCCTTTGGCCAGGCCACTATCACTTTTCTAGGCCATGAAGTAGGTAGTGGTAAAGTTGCACCTAAACTTGCTAAAGTTCTTGCTATTAAAGATTATCCAGTTCCTCATGATAGGAAATCTCTTCAACGTTTCCTAGGCATGATAGGATTTTACAGAAGATTCTGTAAGAATTTCTCAGATATTGTAGCCCCTCTTACCTCTCTTACCAGTCACAAAGTTCCCTTTAATTGGACCTCAGACTGTAACTGCTTTTAATAAAGCAAAAAGAATATTGTGTACTGCACCCATTCTCTTGTCTCCAGACTTCTCCAAACCTTTTTCATTACAGGTTGATGCTTGTGAGTCTGGGGTTGGGGCAGTACTATTACAAATCGAGAATGAGGAGTTGCAGCCTGTAGCATACTTTTCAGCCAAGTTCCAGCCACATCAGAGGGCTTACTCTACCATTGAAAAAGAAGCCCTCGCGCTGGTACTGGCTTTGGAGCATTTCGATGTTTGTGGGCCAGACATCGCAGGTGGTCAGTTTACAGTGATCACAATCCTCTGGTATATCTCCAAGCCATGAAGAACCACAACACAAGGCTCATGCGCTGGACGCTAAGACTGCAACCATACTCACTCAGAATTAAATATATTGCCGGCAAAGAAAATGTGTTGGCGGACTCATTATCTAGTCTAATATTTTTATTTAGGTTAGGAAGTTATATTTGTGGTAACCCCTTTTCACACTTTTTTTTTTATTCCCTGGTGTGGGTTTTTTTTTTTAGTGAGAGGATGCGGGCTACCAATGTGGCATGCAAAGAGTACGTAACCTTTATTCGGCGCATGTACACACCCTCATTTACAGGCTATCTCCCCCAACCAGCGAACCAGGTTGCTAAGAGTTGATGATGGGGCCCCGTCGTTCAACTAGTGACCAGGTTCTAGCCAATAAAAAGATGGTTTTGGCAATCGCAGAGGTTATGTGGGTACCACTCTCCTGTCTGCCCTTGTCATTCCCATTCTAGAGCTGGTTGAAGCACGGTCTGCTATCTTGTGGCTTCTATTTCTGCCTTGCTTACCGTGGAGTGCACTAAACTTATCACTGTACATAGTGTACATATTGCTGTTCTAAATTGGTGAAGGATAATATAAGTCTAAACTTTTTCTGCTGTGTTTATTTTGCTCCCATTACACCCGGGATAACAGGCCATTTGGATTCCTGGGTTGCAATAACCAAGAAGTATGTGAGGAGCTCAACACGAGATTTCAGGAAGTATTTACAGTGGAGGCAGAAGGGACACTGGGAAAACATAACAGAGGGGTACACCTGCAAGGGATATACCAACAAATGTTGGATGAAATACACACAACCAAGGAGGAGGTGAAGAAGCTCCTAAGTGACCTTGATACCTCAAAGGTGGTGGGACCAGACATCTCTCTGTGGGTCCTTAGAGAGGGAGCAGAGACACTGTGTGCCACTAACCACAATCTTCAACACATCCCTTGAAACTGGGCAACTACCTGAGGTATGGAAGGCGGCAAATGTAGTCCCCATCTTTAAGAAAGGAGACGGAAACAAAGAACAAAGTATAGACCAGTGTCACTGACATGTATAGTATGCAAAGTCATGGAGAAGATTATCAAGAGGTGAGTGGTGGAGCACCTGGAACAGACCAAGACGGATTCATGAACAGACCAGCACGGATTCATGGAAGGCAAATCCTGTATCACAAACCTGGAATTTTATGACAAGGTAACTGAAGTAAGACATGAGAGGGAAGGGTGGGTTGATTACATTTTCTTGGACTGCAAGAAGGCCTCACAAAAAATTAATACAGAAGCTAGAGGAACAGGCATGTATAACAGGAAGGGCACTGCAATGGATCAGAGAATACCTAACAGGGAGACAGCAGCAAGTCATGGTAAGTGATGGTATTACAGTGGGTGCCTGTGATGAGCGGGGTCCCACAGGGGTCAGTCCTAGGACCAGTGCTATTCTTTGTATATGTGAATGACATGACGGAAATGATACTCAGAATTGTCCCTGTTTGCAGATGATGTGAAGTTAATGAGGAGAATTAAACCAGATGTGGATCAGACAGGTCTAAGAAGAGACCTGGACAGGCTGGACGTGTGGTCCAGCAACTGGCTCCAAGAATTTAACCCCACCAAATGCAAAGTCATGAAGTTCGGGAAAAGACAAAGAAGACCGCAGACAGAGTATAGGCTAGGTGACCAAAGACTGCAAACCTCACTCAAGGAGAAAGATCTTGGGGCGAGTATAATACCAAGCACGTCCCTGGAAGCACACATCAACTAGATAACTGCTGCAACATATGGGTGCCTGGCAAACCTGAGAATAGCGTTCCGATACCTCAGTAAGGAATCGTTCAAGACTCTATGCACTGTGTACGTAAGGCCCATGCTGGAGTACGCAGCACCAGTTTGGAACCCACACCTGGTCAAGCACGTCAAGGAATTAGAGAAAGTGCAAAGGTTTGCAACATGGCTGGTTCCAGAGCTAAGGGAAATGTCTTACGAAGAAAGGTTGAGGGAACTCGGCCTGACGACATTGGAGGACAGGAGGGTCAGGGAAGACATGATAATGACATACAAAACACTGTGTGGAATAGATAAGGTGGACAGAGACAGAATGTTCCAGAGATGAGACACAGAAACAAGGGGTCACAACTGGAAGTTGAAGACTCAGATGAGTCAAAGGGATGTAAGGAAGTATTTCTTCAGCCACAGAGTTGTTAGGAAGTGGAATAGTCTGGCAAGTGATGTAGCGGAGGCAGGAACCATACATAGTTTTAAGACGAGGTATGATAAAGCTCATGGAATAGGGAGAGGGAGGACCCAGTAGCAGTCAGTGAAGAGGTGGGGCCAGGAGCTGAGTCTCGACCCCTACAACCACAATTGGATGAGTACAATTAGGTGAGTACACGCACACACATACACACATACAAGGAATAGGATAATAACCAGCAGTAACTGATTTAAATCCAGAAAGGACAATAAGTGGAGAGAGTAGCATTACTAGGAAAGACAACTGGGACTAAATATGAGCCTACTCGACAGAGGCATAACAGATCTTTCAACCACAACAACCCCTACCCTACCCCCCTAACCATCTTTCCCTCACACACATACACAAACACACACACACACACACACACACACACACACACACACACACACACACACACACACAGAAAAGAGGCACTAAACTATAGACCTGTGTCATTGACGTGTATAGTATGCAAAATTATGGAGAAGATTATCAGGAGGAGAGTGGTGGAGCACCTGGAACGGAACAGGAGTATAAATGCCAACCAGCACGGATTCATGGAAGGCAAATCCTGTGTCACAAACCTTCTGGAGTTTTATGATAAAATAACAGAAGTAAGACAAGAGAGAGAGGGGTGGGTTGATTGCATCTTCTTGGACTGCAAGAAGGCCTTTGACACAGTTCCTCACAAGAGATTAGTGCAGAAGCTAGAGCATCAGGCGCATATAACAGGAAGGGCACTGCAATGGATCAGAGAATATCTGACAGGGAGGCAACAACGAGTCATGGTACGTAATGATGTATCACAGTGGGCACCTGTGACGAGCGGGGTCCCACAGGGGTCGGTCCTAGGACCAGTGCTATTTTTGGTATATGTGAACGACATGACGGAAGGGTTAGACTCAGAAGTGTCCCGGTTTGCAGATGATGTGAAGTTAATGAGGAGAATTAAATCTGATGAGGACCAGGCAGGACTTCAAAGAGACCTGGACAGACTGGACACCTGGTCCAGCAAATGGCTTCTCGAATTTAATCCTGCCAAATGCAAAGTCATGAAGATAGGGGAAGGGCACAGAAGACCACAGACAGAGTATAGGCTAGGTGGCCAAAGACTGCAAACCTCACTCAAGGAGAAAGATCTTGGGGTGAGTATAACACCGAGCATGTCTCCGGAAGCACACATCAATCAGATAACTGCTGCAGCATATGGGCGCCTGGCAAACCTGAGAACAGCATTCCGACACCTTAGTAAGGAATCATTCAAGACACTGTACACCGTGTATGTCAGGCCCATACTGGAGTATGCAGCACCTGTTTGGAACCCGCACTTGATAAAGCACGTCAAGAAACTAGAGAAAGTACAAAGGTTTGCAACAAGGTTAGTTCCAGAGCTAAGGGGAATGTCCTATGAAGAAAGATTAAGGGAAATCGGCCTGACGACACTGGAGGACAGGAGGGTCAGGGGAGACATGATAACGACATATAAAATACTGCGTGGAATAGACAAGGTGGACAAGGACAGGATGTTCCAGGGAGGGGACACAGAAACAAGAGGCCACAATTGGAAGTTGAAGACACAAATGAGTCAGAGAGATAGAGGAAGTATTTCTTCAGTCACAGAGTTGTAAGGCAGTGGAATAGCCTAGAAAATGACGTAGTGGAGGCAGGAACCATACACAGTTTTAAGACGAGGTTTGATAAAGCTCATGGAGCGGGGAGAGAGAGGGTCTAGTAGCAACCGGTGAAGAGGCGGGGCCAGGAGCTAGGACTCGACCCCTGCAACCACAAATAGGTGAGTACAAATAGGTGAGTACACACACACACACACACACACATACGCCAATTACCGCCAAACACACGAACACACACACATACGCGCACATACACACACACACACACACACACACACACACACACACACACACACACACACACACACACACACACACACAAGAAGGCGTTTGACACAGTTCCACAAAAGATTAGTGCAAAAACTGGAGGACCAAGCAGGGATAACAGGGAAGGCACTACACTGGATCAGGGAATACTTGTCAGGAAGACAGCAGCGAGTAATGGTACGTGGCGAGGTGTCAGAGTGGGCACCTGTGACCAGCGGGGTCCCACAGGGGTCAGTCCTAGGACCAGTGCTGTTTCTGGTATTTGTGAACGACATGACGGAAGGAATAGACTCCGAGGTGTCCCTGTTTGCAGATGACGTGAAGTTGATGAGAAGAATTCTTTCGATAGAAGACCAGGCAGAACTACAAAGGGATCTGGACAGGCTGCAGACCTGGTCCAGCAACTGTCTCCTGGAGTTCAATCCCACCAAGTGCAAAGCCATGAAGATTGGGAAAGGGCAAAGAAGACCGCAGACGGAGTACAGTCTAGGGGGCCAGAGACTACAAACCTCACTCAAGGAAAAAGATCTTGGGGTGAGTATAACACCAGGCACATCTCCTGAAGCGCACATCAACCAAATAACTGCTGCAGCATATGGGCGCCTGGCAAACCTCAGAACAGCATTCCGACATCCTAATAAGGAATCGTTCAGGACCCTGTACACCGTGTACGTCAGGCCCATATTGGAGTATGCGGCACCAGTTTGGAACCCACACCCAGCCAAGCATGTAAAGAAACTAGAGAAAGTGCAAAGGTTTGCAACAAGACTAGTCCCAGAGCCAAGAGGTATGTCCTACGTCGTAGGACATACGAGGAGAGGTTAAGGGAAATCAACCTGACGACACTGGAGGGCAGGAGAGATAGGGGGGACATGATAACGACTTACAAAATACTGAGAGGAATTGACAAGGTGGACAAAGACAGGATGTTCCAGAGATTGGACACAGCAACAAGGGGACACAGTTGGAAGTTGAAGACACAGATGAATCACAGGGATGTTAGGAAGTATTTCTTCAGCCACAGAGTAGTCAGGAAGTGGAAAAGTTTGGGAAGCGATGTAGTGGAGGCAGGATCCATACATAGCTTTAAGCAGAGGTATGATAAAGCTCACGGTTCAGGGAGAGTGACCTAGTAGCGACCAGTGAAGAGGCGGGGCAAGGAGCTCGGACTCGACCCCTGCAACCTCAACTAGGTGAGTACAACTATGTGAGTACACACACACACACACACACACACACACACACACGCAGGAGTATTTCTTCAGTCATAGAGTTGTCAGGCAGTGGAATAGCCTAGAAAGTGACGTAGTGGAGGCAGGAACCATACATAGTTTTAAGACGAGGTTTGATAAAGCTCATGGAGCAGGGAGAGAGAGGACCCAGTAGCAACCGGTGAAGAGGCGGGGCCAGGAGCTAAGACTCGACCCCTGCAACCACAAAAAGGTGAGTACACACACAAACACACACACACGTGGTAATGCTTTATTTACAGGGAACAAAGTCAGGGTATTTTTCCAGATTGGTCTGTGGATGAAATATTTTGACATATCTTGGACATTTCTGAGTGAATTGTCTCTGAATTCATTAAATTTATCGCACTCCAATACATAATGACGCAAGGTGTGACAATAGTCCATCTGGCAAAGTTTGCATTTCGTTTGGTCTACATCTGATGGTGGTGATTTACCCTGTCAAAGATACTGGTGAGACCGAGACGTTTGGAGTCTCGGGGGACGGTGTCAACAGCCCTTGCTGCAGAGAGCTTCTCACAAGGAGGCAGATATTAATAAAATTTTCGTAAGAGTCCCTTTATGTATTTTTCTCCATAAACCTGGATCAGTTGTATCTTACTTTGTTGGCCATTGTGATTTAAAGAGGATTAGAGAAATGAAGTTGTCACGACTCAAGAAATCGTAATGACACGATTGCAGACTAACCACGGTACGGGCAGGGATTAAACCCTCGGTGAGTGAGTCATAAAACTCCAGACCGATGCATTAGCTACTGGGCCAACTGGCTACGATAAGATTCATCCAACTAGGTATATTTATACATCATAGGAAGGTTAGCACAAGCCCCACTGTGACCACAAATGCAAGTTTTTACAGATGAATCTCCTGCCAGCATGGCTGTGACAAACTCTAGCTCAAGTTCCCTCAAATCCGTCACCGCGGGTTCAATCCCCGCCCGTACTGTGGTTTGTTTGCAATTGTGTTATTATGATTTCTTGAGTCATGATGATGGCTTTGAGGGGACTTGAGGTAGAGTTCGTCACAGCCATGCTGATGGGAGATTCATCTATAAAAACTTGCATTTGTGGTCACAGTGTTGCCTATTCTAACCTTCCTAAGGTATATAAATGTCTAGTTGGATGAATCTTATTGAAGCTAGCTGGCCGAGTGACTAACGCGTTGGTCCGGAGTTTTACAACTCACTGCGAATTCGGTCCCCGCCCTTACTAGTTTAATTTAATATCATTATTATGAACCCCGTACCCATCCTGTAGGAGGTAGTCAAAGGATTACAGAGGTACATAATGGGTCCAGGGACTGGACCCCAAAGTTTTGATAGTTGAACAAGGTACAAAGGTAATGAACTCACAAGTTACAAAGGTAATGAACCATATATATGTCTATACATGGTTACAATCATAAATGAATTAAAAAAGTAATGAGCAATTCACATCGTACCATAGTTATAAATTGTCAGAGTTTTGTTAATAATATATTGTAACTATCCTAGGACTTGGTAACCAGGCCGGAGAGTTTATATGATTCTTCAAAATCATTGTCAACTGTCTACCATCATCCTACTTTTCCTCAAGAATTTGCTGCTTCCGGTCCAGCCAGTTCATCTACTACCTCTCTCACATTTGAAGTTCTCTTACCGGGCCTCTCTACTCTGTCTATCCTTGATTGTGAGACATTGAGACAGATTTTTTTATGCTCTAGCCATGTTCATCTAGTGAAATGTCTGATAACCTGCTCATACACTCACGTTATAAACTGGTTGTGAAACCATTCCACACATTACAAAATCAAGTCTGCAATACATGCATATGGGTTGTTATGAAAACTAATGATTTCTAAAACCTCCTCGTAATAATTCATTTAAACACACATTTAGAATGTGGAAATTTATTTACATAAAGTATTTTCCTCCGTAATATTATATTAAATTTGTCTAAAAAAAAAAAAAAAAAAAGACCCGGGCCAGGAAAGTATCGGCGAATAAAAAAAAAAAAAAAAAGACCAGGGCATCGACATCATGCCCAGCTCTACTAGGGCAGGGCAGGTGCCTGAGCCAAAGCTTGCAGCTCACAAGACTGCCATTCCCATTAGCCCCCTTGGGGCGGGGATGGCAGACCAGAGAGGCCTAGCTTCTCCCTACGAGCCCCGTGAGGGCGGGGAATGTGGCTAGGTCTGGGGACAGTTTGTCCCGACGATGAAGAGGTACTTGTACCTCCTCCCATGGCAGACGTTAGTCTGAGACACTCCCGAGACAGGAAGCCAAGGCCGGGCCACCACTTGGAAAAGGCCCGGGCCGGGAGAGTACCAGCGAATCAAGAAGAAGACCCGGGCCCTCATCGGACACCACTCCCACGAGCCCTCCTGGGGTGGGGATGGTGCGACAGCCAGAGCTTGCTACCACCTGCAGCTCACAAGACTGCCACTCCCACGAGCTCCCCTGGGGCAGGGCAGATAGCAGACCAGAGGTCTAACTTCTCCCTATGGCCTGGGGACAGTTGGTCCCGAAGCTGAGGAGGTACTTGTACCTCCTCGCATGGGAGACATAGGTCCCAAGACACTCCCATGACAGGGAGTCAAGGCCGGGTCACCATCTGGAAAAGACCCGGACCGGGAGAGTCCGGCGAATCGAGAACAACAACAGACCCGGGCTAAACCCGTAAGGGGTTATACAACACTTGGGAAGGCAACTTGATTCAATCTAGGGAAGAGGACGATAAGTTCAATTCCTTGGATCAGAAACCTCTCACCAGCATCAAGGTTCATCTCTTGAGGGATAATGAAGAACTGCGTTGTTGTGGTTGTGGGAGGGAAGCAGCAAAGATTGGGCCGTGTCTTTGGGTGGACATGACTGGATATCACACACCTTACCTCTGTACAGGGAGAAAGAAAGAAAAAGTCTCTTTTTAAACTTATTCATATCATTCTCTGTTAAATTTTGAGTTATAAATGCATTCCTAATTTTTATATTAGTATTCAGCTTAACCTATAACTTCAAGCATGCGGTCCCTAGCCATCATCCATACACCTCTAGCTATAAGCCTTCAGTAAATAACTATGAATTATGAAAACGCAGCCCACATTCAATAGCTACAAGCTTGAAACTTCTATCCTCCAACCATAAGCCATTAACCCTTAGTTATCAATCAACCTTTAGTTCTTAATAATGCACCATCAGCCCTCAGTTATCAGTCATGTGCCTGTAACCCCTGATCCCATCCAGAAGCATTTATTCCTGAACCTCAACTGCAAGCATCTAGCTCCTTGACCCAATCACAAATCTGCACCCCTATGTAACCCAAATGGGTTTAGTGTGCCATTTGAATATAAATAAGTCCTTACCTCCGAATGTATATGCTTTTGGTCCCTCATCCCCAATCATAGGTCCCTATCTTGATACCCTATTGACTACTGCCTTCCTACCCCTACAGATTCCAGAGTCCAGCTCTAAGATGAAAATCTAGATATCACTCTACACCGTCATGTTTTGTTAATACCTACCTACCTGCCAGGTCCGCCAATCGGCTGCAACTGGAAAGCGAAAGGATCGCCTGGGAAAAAGAAAATAATTACAGTAATAATATCTGTATGGAGAACTTTCAATTCCCAGCGCACCATGCACAGTATTAAAATTATGTATATTTTTTGAAGCTACTTTTCTTAATTTTTTATAAGTTTTATCTGCCTTGATGGAGATAAAGGGTTCTTGATCCAAAGAACTGGAATTATCCTCCCCTTCCTTGGACTGAACCTGTTTGCTACCCACTTCCCACCCAGTGGGTTAAACACTTCCACATGATAATTGAGCAATTTTCCCATAACTTGGATGATTATTGTGCAATATCCTTCCAAAATAAAGGCCTGTGGTATATAATAAAGGTCATGTGGTATATAATTAAGGTCTTGCTGTATATAATAAAGGTCATGTCTTATTTTCTAGACATCATGCACTTGCCTCAACTATGTAATGTTGGAACCTCTTGCAGTAAGTTTCAATATATGTTTGCAATTGCAATCATTGATCGAGGATCGTGGGATAAAGAAAATGGGCAATTGAGTTAAGGTGTGGCAATGGTAGGCACCGAGAATCTTTTTTTTTTTAATCGCAAACATGGTGATCTTCTCCTCCTAAGTTGCTATGTCAAGTGCAATCTGTACAGTAATAAGCTTAATGATAGTTTTCAGGATCATGTTCATTGTTTGATTATAATGAAGTAGTGGGCTTAATGTGTACTGCAGGCGAGGGTTTTTGTTGCTGGTGAGGGGATCTTGATCCAAGGAATTGGACTAGTCCCTCCATTCCTTGGATCAAACTAGACTGCCTTCCCTTCACCAAGACACTCTCTGAGCTACGAGTTTAGTACTTACCTCTATACGACAACATTTTCAGTAATAATAATAATCATGTATGGATAATGAGAACCTTCAAAACTAGGGACGCCAAGCCCATGATGAGTCTCTTCAGGTCGCTTGTTCTCTCTAGGCTGCAATACTGCTGTACACTAACTGCCTCCTTCAAGGCAGGCGAAATTGCAGGCCTGGAGAATGTACTGAAAACTTTCACAGCACGTATAAGTACGATAAAACACCTAAATTATTGGGAATGGTTGAAGTCCCATAATTAGTATTCCTGGAACACAGGCAAGGAAGATACATGATAATATACACTTGGAAAATCCTAGAGGGACTAGTCCCAAATTTGCACGAAATTCACTCCCTACGAAAGCCAAAGACCCGGCAGGGGATGCAATGGAAAGCAAGGGCGCCACGAGTACACTAAGAGAAAACACAGTAAGTGTCAGGAGCCTTGGATCAAAGTCTAGCGCAAGCTGGACTCCAAGGTGTTGGTCCAGTGTGGGTAGATTGGTAAAGCACTGCATACCTTGTTCTAAGGTTCGTAGGTTCGAGTCTCCTTCAGCCAGAGTTAAGTGTTTGTGTGTATATTTCGCCTGCTCTTGCGAATTCCTTGCATATATATATATATATATATATATATATATATATATATATATATATATATATATATATATATATATATATATATATATATATATATATGTCGTGCCGAATATGTAAAACTGGTCAATTAGCAAGAACTCATTTAAAATTAAATCCTTTCTAAAATTTTCTCTTATACGTTTAAAGATATATTTTTTTTCATTAATGTTAATGGAAATTTTGTTAATTTTGCACCAAAAGAATCTTAGAAAACTTACCTAACCTTATTATAACAAGAGCAATTTATTTTAGCCTAACCCAACTAAATATATTTTAGATTTGTTTACAATAATTTAATACTAAACAAACACAATGAAATGTATTTTTTTCGTTAGGTTCAGAATGATTTTGGCGAAATTATTGCATACACAAATTTTCGTTTGTCCTATATGGCAAGATGAGCGTTGCTATTTAAGCCAAGATCGCAAGTTCTGCCTATTCGGCACGACATATATATATATATATATATATATATATATATATATATATATATGTATATATATATATATATATATATATATATATATATATATATATATATATATATATATATATATATATATATATATATATATATATATATATATATAGCCCAAACATTCACAAAAATACAACAGAAAGTAAAACAACATAGGTAACTCAGAGCTGCATCTCGAACACTTCGTCCAGCTCCCCTGCGGTGGGCCGCATGCCCAGAATGCTGCATGCATTTCCTCTCTGGATCGCAACATTGAGTCTCTGAAAGAGGAAGCTGGTCGCCCTGTCGTCCTTGGTTTCTATGATGAGCTTTTCACCCAGCTCTTTGAGGAACTTTAGGGCACACTTGCCCCATGCTCAAAGGGTCTCCGACCCTATTGGAATGAAGTTATAGCAAGGGGGAAAGTCTTCATATTTTCGGATCTTCTGGGTCTCCCTGTGGCTGGCAGCTCCACCCCCTTCCACTACAGAGTATGGCAAGTAGGTGTCTGCCAATGTGGCAGCACAGGTGTAGTCCCAGGCAATCTGCTTTCCATCCTTCCAGGGTAGCATAGTGGCTCCATCAGGACGCTTTTGACTTCCATCAGACCTCTGTACTTGGGGTTCCCGTTAAGCTGGGCAACGGGCTGTGGCGAGGCTTCTCTTTATTATGTCATTGATCTCCTCATGTCTGGCATACTTCCCTTCTGCTGTGTGGCACACGAGACCATGAAGTCCGAATTGATCAGCTGTCGCCCTGCAGCAAATACACCTATGTTCGGTGAGGATGGGGGCGGCTAGGCGAAGAGCAACACCAATCCGAATGGCCTGTGGGTCGAGACGAGTGCCCAGGGAGGAATTGGGAACAGCTAACAGGAAATATATATGTGTGTATATATATATATATATATATATATATATATATATATATATATATATATATATATATATATATGTATATATATATATATATATATATATATATATATATATATATATATATATATATATATATATGTGTGTGTATAACAACATATATATATATATATATATATATATATATATATGTATATATATATATATATATATATATATATATATATATATATATATATATATATATATACAACAATATATATATATATATATATATACAACAATATATATATATATATATATATATATATATATATATATATATATATATATATATATATATATATATATATATATATATATATATATATATATATATATATATATATATATATATATATATATATATATATATATATATATATATATATATATATATATATATATATATATATATATATATATATATATATATATATATATATATATATATATATATATATATATATATATATATATATATATATATATATATGGGAGGGAAAGAGCTATTCTACCCATAGTCCCTAACACATCCTAACCTAATATATTTAAATTTTTAAATTCTTGGCAGAGAATCAGCCAGCTTGATATCTTTGCCAGCAATATGAACAATTTTAATATTGTAAGGTTGCAGCTTGAGACTCCAACGCATGAGACGAGTGTTGTGATTCTTCATAGCGTTGATATACACCAGAGGGTTGTGGTCACTACAGACTGTGACCACTTGAGATGACTGACCCAAGTAGACCTCGTAATGCTTTAATGCAAGCATCAGAGCAAGGGCTTTTTTTCAGTTGTGGAGTAGGACCTATGGTGAGGGTGGTATTTTTTGGAGAAGTAGGCCACAGGCTGCAAACACTCATTTTACCCAGATTGTAGAAGTACTGCCCTTACCCCTGACTCACAAGCATCAACATGTAAAGGTTAATCAGGGGACAAGAGAATGGGTGCAGTACAAAGAACCCTATTTGCTTTTGTGAAGGCACCTAGACAATCTGGGGTCCACTTAATGTCGGATTTGTGACTGGTAAGTGAGGTTAGAGGGGCTACAACATCTGCAGAATTCTTACAGAATCTTCTATAATGCCCTACCATACCTAGGAAACGTTGGAAGGATTTCCTATCATTAGGTACTGGATAATTTTTAATGGCAAGAATTTTCGCAAATTTAGGGGCCACTTTGCCACTACCTACTTCATGGCTCAAAAAATTAACAGTAGACTAGCCAAAGGATGGCTTAGATAAATTAACAGTTAAATGAAAACTCTGAAATTTCTCAAAGAGAACTTTAAGTCTTGACATATGTTGGTCCCAAGTATCCGACCAACAACATCATCTAGGTAAGCGGATATACCTTCAAGTCCTTTTAAAGCCTAATGGATCAGTTTCTGGAATGATGCCGGCGAGTTTTTCATTCCGAAGGGGGTTACTGTATATTGATAATGAGGTGGTGGAAGTCGGTGGTGGCTCCTCATTGGCGGGAATAACCCGAGTCTTCTCACTGGTGAGTTCTAGAGGGTGGGAGGCGGTGATCGAGTCAGCAAGAGCGGTGGTGTCAGAGGTTGTGGAAGGTGCAGGAAGAATTGCTTGGGTAGAAGAAGACAGGTTAGCAGGAGTAGTGAAGTTAACGATGTTAGGAAGAATCCGGAGGACGTCAGCTAAAGGTGTAGAGTCTGGGAAGACGAAGGCTAGCATGTTGTTAAGTCGGAATAATTCATTAATGGTGGCGTTGAACGTTCCTGGGTTGGCTGCATTCACAAGGTGCACATACACCATGCAATACAGCACCTACCTTGGAGGGAGCCGCTTCCGGAAGTGGAGAGAGGGAGGTGCTTGATAGAGACGACTGTTGTGTAGCTTGAAGAATTTTCTTGGAATCAGACTGCAGTTTCGTTATGGTGGTATATGTCTGCGATTTGGGGCTGCTCTTCTTAACTTCTTTGATCTGAGGGAGCACTTCCTTCTGTACTGAGCATTTGATTACAAGGGTAATCAAATGCTTGTTGCAGTTGAGGCAAGTGGGAGTGGCATTGATGGTGGGACATGCTTTGTAATCATGACCGTCCTTTCCGCAGCTGGAACAGAATTTCTTGTTTTTAATGGGACAGTCGGTCGTCAAGTGGTGGTAAGAAAAACAGTTCCAGCAGGGTTAGACATTAGCAAAACGTTCTGGTTCGATGCGTCTTGGATGAATGTGATAGTAGGAGATGGCTAGGCCATCAGAAAGCTCCTTGGTAGCCATATCAAAGTTGGAGAAGATGAGTTTGACCGTTGAAGAGGCGTTAGGAGTTTTGGTGATGTCAGTCAAGGCACCAATGTTTTGTTCCTCGATAGATGAACAAAACAATAGTTGATAGGAAAGTGATGATCTTATCCAATCGTTTGACAAAAACAGAACACTTTGCCAGCACGAAAGGTGAAGGAGAGACGTTGAATTGACAGTCACTGAGAGTCTTCACCGCGGTGTCGTCCATAAGTTTCGAAGCTTCATTATCATCATTACAGACGACAATGAAGAGTGTTTCAAAGAGTGAATAGCTGTAAAATTTACCTGCAAGAAGGTCTTTACAGTGGCTGCAAGAGGAAGTTTGGTAGAGTCATTGATAACTGACCAGAGACGTCTCTAGGGTTGGTGTCACCCGGGGTGGAATCTTTGGTGACACCCGGGGTGGTATCTTTGGTGTCACCCCCATGAAATCCAAAGGCGGGGGGATAGGGGTAGTAAACTCCAGTTATATCACTGCTGCATGACCAGTGACTATGTTTAGCAATGAGAACGTTTAACGGCCATAAACCGAACTTTATTAATGATAAAATAAATAATCGTAGTAATATTGAGGAAATATGAACTCAAATACCACTTTGAGTATAGGCAACAGATCCTACATTTATTCATTTTCAACAATAAAAAAAAAACTTGAAAAATAAAGAAAAACACGAGTTCCGATTTAACCTTGAGTACAGGTAACATCTCAAAGAATCTGATATTTCATTTCCTTGCCTTCAATCCTGCAAAATCATCTATCACATCATCAAAATCAATGATTTTCTCTATATAGGCCTATTTGTACTCTGTAATCCTATAATAGGCTATATAGAAAGGAAGGATTTTTCTCTTAGGTTGCTGCAGCATGGTTTTGGTCATTAGTGTTACCTTCTTTAGAGACTCTATGGTGTCACCCCCTATACGGTGTCACCCGGGGTGGCCCGCCCCCCTGCCCCCCTGCCCCCCTGCCCCCCTGCCCCTCTGTCCCCCTCTCCCCCTTACAACTCCCCTGGATAACACCACTGGACGGCTTGATCTTCACACAATGAGCAAGCATCGTGAAAGAGTAATGGTGATAACTGAAGGATAGAGATTCCTCCTCCCAACGGGGATCGTAAGGAGACTGGAAAGACGAGTCAGAGCTTCTGCGACTGCACAGGGCGAGGTATACAAACTGAATTTCTAACACCCTTAATTTACCTGACCTTCTCGCTGACAGCCTCACCTTTCACGTGGATTCCCGTTGACTTTTTGTCAGCAACAGCTTTATTACACCAACCGTTACTGACTCTGCCTCTCGCATGCTCCTCACCCTCTCTGGTCTCTGATCTTCGCATGTTACATCTTTAGCACATCCTGTCTTGCAGCGCTGTTACGACCCTTGTGGGTTTAGTGCTTAGTTTTGATTGTAATAATACTAATATGATCTTCAGCACAAACATTGTGTTTTTTAAATCAAACAATTTTAGTTAACTGTGACGTCGTTTTTTGACAACTGTTAGTTCAACACTATTAACTGATCCGTGCTTACTTTTCTTAGAAGAATTTTCACAAATTCCTTCCAGATAAATTAACAATAAGTGTTTTTATCACATTCTACAGATTTTTGTTCTTCACAAGAGTCCAGAATAGCTTGTGTTATGTTAAGGATCTCATAGTCATGCCGCTGTATTGCACACTCACTTAAATCTTGGTAGGTAGAATTATTGGAGTGTTGCACATCTGCAGCAGGTTGAGAGAAGACGCTTCCTATCATCAATAGTTGACCTGCAGCAGGTTGACAGAAGATTCTTCCTATCATCAATAGTTGACCTGCAGCAGGTTGAGAGAAGACGTTTCCTATCATCAATAGTTGACCTGCAACAGACTGAGAGAAGACACCTCCTATCATCAACAGTTGACCTGCAGCAGGTTGAGAGAAGACGCTTCCTATCATCAACAGTTGACCTGCAGCAGGTTAAGAGAAGACACTTCCTACCATCAACAGTTGACCTGCAACAGGTTGAGAGAAGACACTTCCTATCATCAACAGTTGACCTGCAGCAGGTTAAGAGAAGACACTTCCTATCATCAACATTTGACCTGCAACAGGTGGAGAGAAGACACTTCCTATCATCAACAGTTGACCTGCTGCAGGTTAAGAGAAGACACTTCCTATCATCAACAGTTGACCTGCAACAGGTTGAGAGAAGACACTTCCTATCATCAACAGTTGACCTGCAGCAGGTTAAGAGAAGACACTTCCTATCATCAACATTTGACCTGCAACAGGTGGAGAGAAGACACTTCCTATCATCAACAGTTGACCTGCAGCAGGTTTGGAGAAGACACTTCCTATCATCAACAGTTGACCTGCAACAGGTGGAGAGAAGACACTTCCTATCATCAACAGTTGACCTGCAGCAGGTTAAGAGAAGACACTTCCTATCATCAACAGTTGACCTGCAACAGGTGGAGAGAAAACACTTCTTATCATCATCAGTTGACCTGCAGCAGGTTAAGAGAAGACACTTCCTATCATCAACAGTTGACCTGCAACAGGTGGAGAGAAAACACTTCTTATCATCATCAGTTGACCTGCAGCAGGTTAAGAGAAGACACTTCCTATCATCAACATTTGACCTGCAGCAGGTTAAGAGAAAACACTTCGTATCATCAACAGTTGACCTGCAGCAGATTAAGAGAAGACACTTCCTATCATCAACAGCTGACCTGCAACAGGTGGAGAGAAAACACTTCTTATCATCATCAGTTGACCTGCAGCAGGTTAAGAGAAGACACTTCCTATCATCAACAGTTGACCTGCAGCAGGTTAAGAGAAGACACTTCCTATCATCAACAGTTGACCTGCAACAGGTGGAGAGAAAACACTTCTTATCATCATCAGTTGACCTGCAGCAGGTTAAGAGAAGACACTTCCTATCATCAACAGTTGACCTGCAACAGGTGGAGAGAAAACACTTCTTATCATCATCAGTTGACCTGCAGCAGGTTAAGAGAAGACACTTCCTATCATCAACATTTGACCTGCAGCAGGTTAAGAGAAAACACTTCGTATCATCAACAGTTGACCTGCAGCAGATTAAGAGAAGACACTTCCTATCATCAACAGCTGACCTGCAACAGGTGGAGAGAAAACACTTCTTATCATCATCAGTTGACCTGCAGCAGGTTAAGAGAAGACACTTCCTATCATCAACAGTTGACCTGCAGCAGGTTAAGAGAAGACACTTCCTATCATCAACAGTTGACCTGCAACAGGTGGAGAGAAAACACTTCTTATCATCATCAGTTGACCTGCAGCAGGTTAAGAGAAGACACTTCCTATCATCAACAGTTGACCTGCAGCAGATTAAGAGAAGACACTTCCTATCATCAACAGTTGACCTGCAGCAGATTAAGAGAAGACACTTCCTATCATCAACAGTTGACCTGCAACAGGTTAAGAGAAGACACTTCCTATCATCAACAGTTGACCTGCAGCAGGTTAAGAGAAGACACTTCCTATCATCAACAGTTGACCTGCAACAGGTTAAGAGAAGACACTTCCTATCATCAACAGTTGACCTGCAACAGGTTGAGAGAAGACACTTCCTATCATCAACAGTTGACCTGCAACAGGTTGAGAGAAGACACTTCCTATCATCAACAGTTGACCTGCAACAGGTTAAGAGAAGACACTTCCTATCATCAACAGTTGACCTGCAACAGGTGGAGAGAAAACACTTCCTATCATCAACAGTTGACCTGCAACAGGTGGAGAGAAAACACTTCCTATCATCAACAGTTGACCTGCAGCAGGTTAAGAGAAGACACTTCCTATCATCAACAGTTGACCTGCAGCAGGTTAAGAGAAGACACTTCCTATCATCAACAGTTGACCTGCAGCAGGTTAAGAGAAGACACTTCCTATCATCAACAGTTGACCTGCAGCAGGTTAAGAGAAGACACTTCCTATCATCAACAGTTGACCTGCAGCAGGTTAAGAGAAGACACTTCCTATCATCAACAGTTGACCTGCAGCAGGTTAAGAGAAGACACTTCCTATCATCACTTCCAGGTATCATCAACAGTTGACCTGCAGCAGGTTAAGAGAAGACACTTCCTATCATCAACAGTTGACCTGCAGCAGGTTAAGAGAAGACACTTCCTATCATCAACAGTTGACCTGCAGCAGGTTAAGAGAAGACACTTCCTATCATCAACAGTTGACCTGCAGCAGGTTAAGAGAAGACACTTCCTATCATCAACAGTTATGCAACATGGAGAGAAAACAATCATTTGACCTGCAACAGGTGGAGAGAAGACACTTCCTATCATCAACAGTTGACCTGCAGCAGGTTAAGAGAAGACACTTCCTATCATCAACAGTTGACCTGCAACAGGTTGAGAGAAGACACTTCCTATCATCAACAGTTGACCTGCAGCAGGTTAAGAGAAGACACTTCCTATCATCAACAGTTGACCTGCAGCAGGTTAAGAGAAGACACTTCCTATCATCAACAGTTGACCTGCAGCAGGTTAAGAGAAGACACTTCCTATCATCAACAGTTGACCTGCAACAGGTGGAGAGAAGACAATTCCTCTCATCAACAGTTGACCTGCAGCAGGTTAAGAGAAGACACTTCCTATCATCAACAGTTGACCTGCAACAGGTGGAGAGAAAACACTTCTTATCATCATCAGTTGACCTGCAGCAGGTTAAGAGAAGACATTTCCTATCATCAACATTTGACCTGCAGCAGGTTAAGAGAAAACACTTCGTATCGTCAACAGTTGACCTGCAGCAGGTTAAGAGAAGACACTTCCTATCATCAACAGCTGACCTGCAGCAGGTTAAGAGAAGACACTTCCTATCATCAACATTTGACCTGCAACAGGTGGAGAGAAGACACTTCCTATCATCAACAGTTGACCTGCAGCAGGTTAAGAGAAGACAATTCCTATCATCAACAGTTGACCTGCAGCAGGTTAAGAGAAGACACTTCCTATCATCAACAGTTGACCTGCAGCAGGTTAAGAGAAGACACTTCCTATCATCAACAGTTGACCTGCAGCAGGTTAAGAGAAGACACTTCCTATCATCAACAGTTGACCTGCAGCAGGTTAAGAGAAGACACTTCCTATCATCAACAGTTGACCTGCAGCAGGTTAAGAGAAGACACTTCCTATCATCAACAGTTGACCTGCAGCAGGTTAAGAGAAGACACTTCCTATCATCAACAGCTGACCTGCAGCAGGTTAAGAGAAGACACTTCCTATCATCAACAGTTGACCTGCAGCAGGTTAAGAGAAGACACTTCCTATCATCAACAGTTGACCTGCAACAGGTGGAGAGAAAACACTTCTTATCATCATCAGTTGACCTGCAGCAGGTTAAGAGAAGACACTTCCTATCATCATTTGAACAGTTAAGAGACACTTCGTATCATCCATCTGCAGCAGGTTAAGAGAAGACACTTCCTATCATCAACAGCTGGAAATAAAGAAGTACACTTCCTATCATCAACATTTGACCTGCAACATAAGGACGACTTCTATCATCCAGTTGACCTCAGACAGATTTGGAGACATATCATCAACAGTTTGCAACAGGTGGAGAGAAACATTCCTATCATCAACAGTTTGCAGCAGGTTAAGAGAAATCTCTATCATCAATTTTGCATCAAATCTCGAACTCCCGCAGTAATATATTAAATATAGGAAATAAGGACGATCTCGCCGGATTTTTTATTTTTTCAGCATTTCCCATTTTCAACGTATTTAGAAATCTCTATTTTTTTTTTTTTTTTTTTTGCCTTCCTAAATTTATTTATTTACAAAAATTCTCCAAAGATGATGTAAAGGCAACCAAGTTAATTTTGTTCTATGACCCCATTAAAAGAGAAAACAACAACAAAATCTTGGGATAGAACATTACTGGGTTTAGTACTGATTACTAAGGAACGTCAAATGGACTAATGTATCAAATTGCTTTATATATATAACTTCCCACTTCCAGCATGAGCTGCGGTTAAACTTTTGGGTCATCTCTTCGATTTTCGTGTCATACTAGTAAATTATCTTTTCAAGGGGTTCATCTCTTGATTTAGGGAATTTCGATTTTAAGCCTGTGCCTTCCACATACTAAGTAGCGCATTATCTTCCTAAAAGCTGCCAGTTTTTTTTCGGCTGAGCATACTTAAAGTTTCAGCTCATTTTACATGGGTAAACTGATAAATAAACCCGTCTCAGACTTCATGCTGCCCTAATTCTGTTCATGCTAGGCTACTGAGACCAAATATATTACTTGGTCTTGTCCAGCTGCTTGAAATTTCAAGAAATTCTTTCCCGGTCGAGAGCTTGTATAAAGAAGCGAACGTCCCATTTTTCACAGGATCGATGTGATGCCCATTGCTTTCATTATTTCATTAGCTTCCACGCTTTCACTATCATTATCTGTGGCTTACCTACATATCTGGGGCCCTGAAACTTGAACTGTTATGGGGGCCCCTTCGCACCTACAACTGCTAGCCTACATGATACATCAATAGCCTGTTAATTTTTATTGTATTTTGTATTGAATTACACTATATTATAAATATTATTATTATTTTTTAAAACCCTCTTCTCATACAGTAGCCCCAAAACTTTTAAATGTGAACTAAAGAAGCTTCTGGGGCCCCTCCGGGATTAGAGACCTTGAAGCTTAAGCTTCATTAGTTTCAAAGTAGATCCGTCCCTGATTCTCATACGCACAGAATAATCACAGATCTTAGCAAGATTAATTTATTGGAACTTCAACCCCATTTATTATGGTTCATTAATCTCCGCATAGGAACATTGCTCCTTTATGTTCCTCCCTCCTTGCGAAGTTCTAATGACTCACGGTTGCTGCTCCTACGGGTTTAGAGCTTTCCTTTCATTATAATAATAATAATAATAATAATAATAATAATAATAATAATAATAATAATAATAATAATAATAATAATAATAATCAACCTCCATGCCCGAAGGTAAACAAACTCTCTCTACCTTGAACAGTTTCGGTCACATCCTCATGTTATGGTGGTGTGAATCGACAGTTCCAAATCCTCTGATAGAGTAGGATACCCGACTGTTTTTCCAGCTAGAGTGATCCGAAAACATTTACTAAAATCGTCTAGTATTTTCAGAGTAGAGATATATGAAATACTCATTTCTTACACGCGCATTGCAACCATATCCACCTCATTCGTTATTGTTTCAGACTGTCAAAGCGTTTTACCAGCTTTTTAGAAATATGACTCACTCCATCCTATCAAACTTCATATACAATAATGCTTATGACGAATTTCTAGCAAGTGAAAAGAATTTTTTTTTTTTTTTTTTTTTTTTGCTGAGTTCTTGGACATGCTAACATCCAGGGTAATAAACACACAGACTCAGCCATTTGGTCCGCTGTTCAGGATCTGTCAATTTTCCAGAGGTCATCTTTTTTCAGGCTACTTTTCACATTTTATCCTAGAGATTTCAAAATCACTGGGAACTGTACTGGTCTGAATAAGAGGACAACAAATTGTTTTCTGTTAAACTGCAGTTATAGTCCAGTCCATCTTCTTTCCATCACTCTCAGTTGGGAGAAACAGCGATTACGCATTTAATAATTGGCCACACATGACTCACATGGATACCAGTGGAAAAATGTCCGGCGCTTCTCTGCAAGGACTGACATGTAACTCTAACAATTCACCATATATTTGTAGACTGTCTTATCTGTCAGAAAGCTTGAAGAATTCACTTTTGACATGTTCAACCTTGATGCATTCATTCCAACTGTTCTCTTCACTGAAAATCCCACATTTCCTGCAGGCTTCCTTTATGATTTTTTTAACAGAAACTAATATATTCCACCAACTACGATGTTAATTTTACATCACTAATCCTTAACTCCATTATCCCCAACCTTTACAACTTAAACCATGTTGTTAAATTAGACACATGTGCAACTCTTGGATATCTTTATTGAGGAAACGTTTCGCCACACAGTGGCTTCATCAGTCCATACGTAGGAGAAACTTGAAGAACAGGAGGAGAATGAGGCAATCAGTCCCTCAACCTTGAGTCGATGTGGTCAGTCCATCAATCTTGAATAGAATACAGCATATGAACGGAGAAGCAGCTTATAAACCGTATGGCAGGAGAGGTGCAGCAGTCATAGGTGGTGTCACATTTGTTCAATGTGGAAGTAGGTGGTGCCCAAGGGTTAGGCAAGAGAAGAATTCCCAAGTATTAAGATCCCAAGAAGTTGCAGTGTCTGACAGGATTGTTCTTTGAACCATTCATCTACAATCCTGTCAGACACTGCAACTTCTTGGGATCTTAATACTTGGGAATTCTTCTCTTGCCTAACCCTTGGGCACGACCTACTTCCACATTGAACAAATGTGACACCACCTATGACTGCTGCACCTCTCCTGCCATACGGTTTATAAGCTCATTCTCCGCTCATATGCTGTATTCTATTCAAGATTGATGGACTGACCACATCGACTCAAGGTTGAGGGACTGATTACCTCATTCTCCTCCTGTTCTTCAAGTTTCTCATACGTATGGACTGATGAAGCCACTGTGTGGCGAAACGTTTCCTCAATAAAGATATCCAAGAGTTGCACATGTGTCTAATTTAACAACATGTCGGCTCTTTGAACCATTCATCTACAACTTAAACCATGTCATCACTGATTGTTGATCATACATTACTGGAATACCCTAGGGTTTACCTTATAAACTTTGATGTTTATTTTACAATCAAATGGGTGCCTGTGGGGAATCTTTTAGAGTGGATGACAAAATGATTTTTGAGGAATATGCACTCTGTCATCTTGTATTATTTTTTTTATATTTACTGTTTAGTTAACAATGATTATAGACTTGCTGAGTTTTTTAATTGTATACACTCATTAATCAGTATGAAAGTGAAGAACTGACTGATCGTGACTTATCACTGTACTGAACACTGAATAATCTTAAAGTTCTAGTGCCCTGCAGACAGTGCTATCCCATTCTTCCCTCCTCCTCCTCCTCCTCCTCCTCCTCCTCCTCCTCCTCCTCCTCCTCCTCCTCCTCCTCCTCCTCCTCCTCCTCCTCTTCTTCTCTCCTAAGATATGTTCCAAACTCAACAAAAGGCTATTGTTTTTTTGTCGACGCCTGTGTTAGATGTTACAGCAGCCGGCCACAGTATTTTACAAAATCAAAATAATGTATGCAAATAAAAAAAAGTGCAACGTGTGTATGATACTTCCACAGTCTGGCACAATGGGTGTAAGATACAAACAAACAAAAAAAACAACAACACATATGTTAGATATGAAGGATGGTGACCATAATGACACGGTAATAATGTGGGTCTTTGCAATAGAGGTTTCGCAATAAAAACAAACTATATGAAGAAATCTCTTAACAACACACGGTACATGAAAGAGAAGATAAGATTTCGTTCGGATTTTTAACCCCTGGTGCGTTAGCCACCCAGGAAACCCAAGAAAGTCAGTGCGTCATCGACGACTGTCTAATAACAAAAAAAGGCACAATACCGTGACTGGAACGATACACAAATAACCCGCACATAAAAGAGAGAAGCTTACGACGACGTTTCGGTCCGACTTGAACCATTTACAAAGTCAATTTTGAGGACTGTCTAACTTATTTCCATTATGGTCCTCAATCTTGTCCACCAGGATGCGACCCACACCAGTCGACTAACACCCAGGTACCTATTTGCTGCTAGGTGATCAGGACAACAGGTGTAAGGAAACGCGTCGAAATGTTTCCGCCCCGCCAGGAATCAAACTCGGGCCCTCCGATATATATTTGACCATAATTACGAACAAAGGTGTCAAATTAGAGACGCTGACCACATGAATAACCCACTAATTACAATTGCAGGTGCTGCATTACTATGCATCTGAGGAGAGGAAAACACGTGAGGACATGCCATGGGAAAGTACACAAAACATGGTCATACTCATCTTTTCTGTATCCATGTAGTTAGGGTTTCCCAGGCAGCCATCATCTCGCTCTCCTGCAGTTGTCGTGGTGTATCCTGACACATGAAACTCTTCTTCCCACCCCTCTTCATCTCAGACTACCTGGAGAGTGTTCCAGGGGTCAACACCCGGTTTTTGACCAGGCCTAGCGGTTGATCAGGGCCTGATCAACCAGGGTGCTACTGCTGGCCGCACGCAGTCCAGCATACGAACCACAGCTGATAGCTAGGTAATCCCCCTAAATGATGATGGGAGGTATGTGAAGAGTCTTGGGACCCTGACACTTATTTATTTCTTGGTGTACTCACGGCACTCCTGTTTTACTTTTGGGGGGATACTGCACCGTCTGTCCAGTCTTTTGCTATCGTAGAGAGCGATTTATGTGTACAGCTTTCTCGCATGCGTTCCAAGGAATAAAAGTCAAGGGACTTCCAACGGTCTCTGTAATTTAGGTACTTGACTGTACTTATACATGCAGTGAAAGTTTTCTTTATATTCTCCAGATCTACAATTTCTCCTGCCTTGAAAGGGGCCATTAGTGTTTAACAGTTTTCCAACCTAGAGAGAACAAATGACTAAAGGAGGGTCATCATAGGCTCTTATAGGTTCCTTTGTTCTACTTCTCGACAGTCAGAATGGTTTGATATGAACGGGCGAGGGAAAAAGAAGTGATAACATTTGGAACGTTCACTTTTCTCTCTCTGGCAGAATACAAGACAGACTCAACAAAAAGAAATGACCAGAAGTGACGTTCTACTCTTACCCTCCCTGATCTCGACGAACAGGAAGGCAAATGACTGCCGTTCTACAATCTTTCTGATGTGTATCAAACTGAATAACAAAAAAAAAAAATCCGTTTCTTGTTTTTCTTTGTATTGCCAAATGACTTCTTGAAAGGATCGTCCAAGACGCCATTTGGCAATAGCGTGTCATGTGTGTAGTGTGTCTCGTGTGTGTCACATGTATTGTGTGACACACCACACATGTGACACACACTATATATGTGACACTACACATGTGACATACATATGACACACTACACATGTGATATTATACATGTGATACACTACACATGTGACATTACACATGTGACATACACTACATGTGACACACTACACGTGACAAACTACATATGTGACACTACAATTGTGGCACTGCACATGTGACACTGCATATGCGACACTACACATGTGACACACTAAGCATGTGATATGCTACACATGTGACATACTACACATGTGCCAAACATGACACATGTACCACACACTACACAGGTGCCACATACTTTACAGGTGTGAGACAGGCAGGCGTCACACACGACACATGGTACCACGTGCATCACTGACAGGTGTTCATGCAGAGTGATGAGTGAGCGGAGGTGCTGTACCATCAGCAGAGACGTCAGAGGAGCCGACCTCCTGGGGCTTCATACATTTGCGTAGTCCACCTCGCATCTGTGCAAACAACTGCCTGAAGAAGTAACGGAACCTGCAACAAGGATGATACTGAGAACACGTACATGAGTACAGGATGTAGCTAGCCTCTCCCTCGTCGGATCGAACTTAATTACCTCTCCCTGTCATTCCAGAAAAGCTGTATCACCCCACTGGGCTTAGCACTTCCTCGAAAAAATATTAAGAGTAATGTGCTGTCTTGAAGCAAATTTCTGTATTATTATTGTGTTGAGTAATTTCAGTACTCATAATGTTGCTGATACAAGTGTATTAGTAATGTGTGCACTTCACATGCTGCAGACAGAGATGGCTTAATGTATGTAAAGTCACTAGAGCTTAGGATTTCTTTGACTTAGAAGAAAACTTAGAATATATTTGACTTTGGATATGTAGCTGTATAGCCCTTGTGGCTTAGCGCTTCTTTTTGATTATAATAATAATTTGGATATGTAGTAAGTAGGAGTTAATTAACAGTTTATTCAAGTAGAAAACTCGTGCGAAACACATACCTGGCATTGAGAAGGTAGTAGACAATGGGATTGATCATAGCGTTGGACATTGCAAGCCAATAGAAGGCGAGGTACATGTGCTGAACGTACGGCTGGACACTGAGTTGGGGGTGGTGATGGACCAGAATGAAGTACACATGGTAGGGTAGCCAGCACAGAGCGAACACCCCGACTAGCAGCGCCAGCATCTGTACCACCTGCAGGAGACAAGGTTATTTCTTAGGCCTTCTAACACCAGTCCATAACATAGTCTGTGTGTGCTGTCGACGTTATATCCGTTTGTTGTCACATCCGTCGTGTTTATGCGAATGGTAAACGTCGTGGGGATTGTTTAAGTACGGAGGAGTGTACATGGAGAGGAATGTAAGTAGGGAGGAGTGTACATGGAGAGGAATGTAAGTAGGGAGGAGTGTACATGGAGAGGAATGTAAGTAGGGAGGAGTGTACATGGAGAGGAATGTAAGTAGGGAGGATTGTACATGGAGAAAAATGTACACGAAGAGAGATGTACGCAGGAAAAGTTATGCGTGAGGCAGCGCATACAAGAGGAGGAGCAAACAAGAGAGTACATACTGCAGATTACATGAGAATATGACAGAATAGAAAAACAGGAAGAGCAATGGATTACAACTGAAAACAGAGGAAGAGGAGACTGAAAAGATATGCCGAAATATGTCTTAACAAAATAAAAAAAATAAAGTAGCAGACAGCTGAAATGGGGTCTAGGAGAAGATAGGATGTGGATACTTTAAACAATTCTGTAATATGACAAACTAAACCTTGAAGACAGGACTCTACGAGCATAGAAATGCTCCTGTAATTACAAATAGATATTCACAATTACAGTAGTGTATGTAGACACAGGTCACCTGTCGCTTAGTGCTTAGTGTGTGGTCTAGATCCTAAAATTTCTGCGTTCGAATCCTGGATAGAACCAGATATATTGACAGGCAAGTAGGTAGGTGTCCAATGTCCATATATTTTTCTGTTCCTTTTCATTTAGCAGCTGTGCTAAATTGTTATCTGTTTACAATAATGTTTTTACCACTGAATATATCATTGCTTAGTTAATCTTAAGTTAATTTTTTTTTAGCTGTATAGTCCTTGTGGCTTAGCGCTTCTTTTTGATTATAATAATAATAATTAAGTTAATTTTAAGCCTGCCCATAATGCTTTGCAAACAAGGGGCTTTGACATGTTGCACTGTAATAACTGTATTCCTTTGTACTTCTCTGTATCGTGTTCAAATTAATAAAAATAAAATAAATAAAAGAGAGAGAGAGAGAGAGAGAGAGAGAGAGAGAGAGAGAGAGAGAGAGAGAGAGAGAGAGAGAGAGAGAGAGAGAGAGAGAGAGAGAGAGAGAGAGAGAGAGAGCAATGATCTGCTCCATGATCATTACAGCCCCACCAGAGAACAAAATAATTCAGTGTGCAATTACTGTGTAAATATAAATAAACGTGTATTACTGAAAATACGTTCCCGTCGTGAGATCTTTTTCAGTCTATCGACCGAAACGATTCCTTAATAAATATCCCAGTACTACATATCTGTCTTAGTGAGAGATGATATCAAATGTAAATAAGCCAGCGGGTCTGGTGCAACAAGTGATATGACACTGACACCAGTGTCAAAGTCACAGTCAGGAAGCAGTGCTTGTACTGCTCCTAAAAAAACACATCGTGAGACGTTTAATTAAGCAAGCTTGGATTCAAGTTAAGGTAAATTTACCCTAACTTTTTCTTTACTTTTGGCAGACTTCCAGAGATAAATGGAAGCGTGACGGCATCTTTTTCTCGGTAATGGGCTGGTACTGTGTTCATGTGAATACTCTCCTAGTTAAAAGATATAACCAAATACATGTACCGACAAAAACGTAAACAACGCATGTGCAGTACACAGGTTCAGCGTGTGGTAGGAATGACTGGTAAAATGCCAGCTTCATCCATCATTACTAACACAATCATCTCACGATGTTTGATGAGACCAGATTTGCTATTAATAAAGAACACCTTTGTAAACGTCGATGTTTGGAATTTGCTACTATCGCTGCCACCCGCACTATCGCCCAGGAAACAGGTAGTTTCCTTATCTCGGAAATTATAGTTAAGTTGATTCTACGCGGCTAAGACGCAGCAATCAGATGAGCAGGAAGCCTCGCTATGCTACACCTGACCTCACACTCTCTTGGTCACTTTATATTTTACCTCTGTATTGGTCTGATAACATTCTCCAGAATGAAACGTCAATATGTATTCTCTTACAGCACATGTATCTTATTTACACTTACCTCTTAAATGACTGCTATCAAATTCACTAATTTACATAAACTTGTGGGCTCTATCCTGCATGTTCTTTAAACTATTTAAGAAGTGCGCTTTCACCACTTCCCTTTGTCAGGTTATTCCACTGTCTGACTATTCGGAGGCCAAAGAAATATTTCCTGACTTTTTGTGGCCAGTTTAAGTCTCTAGCTTCCCGACCCCGTCTCTTCAATCCCTTTTAAATATCTTTTACATCATAATCGTTCTTTCCTTGCTTATTTGTTCTCCTAAGATTGTTAGATTTTCTAGTATTCGAATTCCCCTAAACTCTCTGACAAAATTTATTGCAAAGTCCTGAATTCTATCAGGTTTTTGAATATGCTTGACCAGGTGCTCACCTATTTGTACTCACCTATTTGTGGTTGCAGGGGTCGAGTCACAGCTCCTGGCCCCGCCTCTTCGCTGATTCCTACTAGGTCCTCTCTCTCCATGCTCCATGAGCTTTATCATACCTCGCCTTAAAACTATGTATGGTTCCCGCCTCCACTACGTCACTTTCTAGGCTATTCCACGGCCTGACTACTCTATGACTAAAGAAATACTTCCTAACATCCCTTTGATTCATCTGAGTCTTCAACTTCCAATTGTGACCTCTTGTGCTTGTGTCCCTTCTCTGGAACATCCCGTCTTTGTCCACCTTGTCTATTCCGCGCAGTATTTTATATGTCGTTATCATGTCTCCCCTGACTCTCCTGTCCTCCAGTGTCGTCAGGCCGATTTCCCTCAACCTTTCTTCGTAGGACAATCCCCGTACCTCTGGGACTAGTCTTGTTGCAAACCTTTGCACTTTCTCTACTTTCTTGACGTGCTTGACTAGGTGAGGATTCCAAACTGGTGCTGTATACTCCAGTATGGCCCTGCCGTAAATGGTATACAGAGTCTTGAACGAATCCTTACTGAGGTATCGGAACGCTATCCATAGGTTTGCCAGGCGCCTGTGTGCTGCAGCAGTTATCTGATTGATGTGCGCCTCAGGAGATATGCTCGGTGTTATACTCACCCCCAGATCTTTTTCCTTGAGTGAGGTTTGCAGTCTTTGGCCATCTAAACTATATTGTGTCTGCGGTCTTCTTTGCCCTTCCCCAATCTTCATGACTTTGCATTTGGCAGTGTTAAACTCAAGGAGCCAGTTTCTGGACCAGGCTTGTAGCCTGTCCAGGTCTCTTTGTAGTCCTGCCTGATCCTCATCCGATTTGATTCTTCTCATTAACTTCACATCATCTGCAAACAAGGACACTTCTGAGTCTATCCCTTCTGTTATGTCGTTCACATATACCAAGAACAGCACAGGTTCTAGGACTGACCCCTGTGGAACCCCGCTTGTCACAGGCGCCCACTCTGACACCTCGTCACGTACCATGACTCGTTGTTGCCTCGCTGTCAGGTATTCTCTGATCAATTGCAGTGCATTTCCTGTTATGTGTGCCTGATCCTCTAGCTTTTGCAGTAACCACTTGTGAGGAACTGTGTCGAAGGCCTTCTTGCAGTCCAAAAAAATGCAGTCGATCCACCCCTCTCTCTCTTGTCTTACTTCTGTCACCTTGTCATAAAACTCTAGTAGGTTTGTGACACAGGATTTTCCTTCCCTGAAACCGTGCTGGTTGTCAATTATACACTTGTTTCTTTCCAGGTGCTCCACCACTCTCCTCCTGATGATCTTCTCCATGACCTTGCATACTATACACGTTAGTGATACAGGTCTGTAGTTTAGTGCCTCATGTCTGTCTCCCTTTTTAAAAATTGGGACTACATTTGCCATCTTCCATACCTCAGGGAGTTGCCCAGTTTCAAATGATGTGTTGAAGATCTTTGTTAATGGCACACACAATATCTCTGCTCCCTCTTTAAGGACCCTCGGAGAGATGTTGTCTGATCCCACCGCCTTTGAGGTGTCAAGTTCGCATAGCAGCTTCTTCACCTCCTCCTTGGTTATATGTACCTCATCCAGCACTTGCTGGTGTACCCCCCTGTTCTGATTTCCTGGAGTCCTACTGGTTTCCACTGTAAATACTTCTTTAAATCTCGTGTTGAGCTCCTGACATACCTCTCGGTCGTTTCTTGTGAATTCCCCATCACCCTTCCTCAGTCTGATTACCTGGTCCTTGACTGTTGTTTTCCTCCTGATGTGGCTGTACAACAGCTTCGGGTCAGTCTTGACTTTCGAAGCTATGTCATTTTCATATTGTCGCTGAGCCTCCCTTCTTATCTGTGCATATTCGTTTCTGGATCTTCGGCTAATCTCTTTATTTTCCTGAGTTCTCTGTCTTCTGTACCTTTTCCATTCTCTAGTACACCTAGTTTTTGCCTCCCTACACCTTTGGGTGAACCAAGGACTCGTTCTGTTCTTCCCATTATTTCTGTTTCCCTTGGGAACAAACCTCTCCTCTGCCTCCTCGCATTTTGTTGCCACATAGTCCATCATTTCTTGTACTGGTTTTCCTGTCAGTTCCCTCTCCCACTGAATGTCTTGAAGAAAGTTCCTCATGCCTGAGTAGTTCCCCCTTTTGTAGTTTGGTTTTTCCCACCCTATTCCTGCTACTCTCTCCACTTTGAGCTCAACTATGTAGTCGAAGCACAGAACCACATGATCACTAGCTCCCAGGGGCCTTTCATACATGATATCCTCTATGTCCGAACTACTCAAGGTGAATACAAGGTCCAGTTTTGCTGGTTCATCCTCTCCTCTCTTTCTGGTAGTGTCTCTAACATGTTGATGCATGAGGTTTTCCAGAACCACATCCATCATCTTGGCTCTCCATGTTTCGGGACCCTCATGGGGCTCCAGGTTTTCCCAATCAATCTCCTTGTGATTGAAATCACCCATAACTAGTAACTTTGCTCCCCCCATGTGTGCTCTCCTGGCCACCTCGGCTAGTGTGTCGACCATTGCTCTGTTGCTCTCATAGTATTCTTTTCTTGGCCTCCTGCAGTTCTGTGGTGGGTTGTACATTACTACAATTATCACTTTATGTCCCTCAGACTGGATTGTTCCTACTAAGTAGTCCCTTTCGCCCGTGCCATCCATTCCATCCATTTTCTCAAAACCCCACTGGTTTTTAATGAGCAGTGCAACTCCTCCTCCCCCTCTCCTCCCTCTGTCTTTCCTGAGGATTTGATATCCGGATGGAAAGATTGAATCTCTGTACTCACCTATTTGTGGTTGCAGGGGTCGAGTCCTAGCTCCTGGCCCCGCCTCTTCACCGGTTGCTACTAGACCCTCTCTCTCCCCGCTCCATGAGCTTTATCAAACCTCGTCTTAAAACTGTGTATGGTTCCTGCCTCCACTACGTCATTTTCTAGGCTATTCCACTGCCTTACAACTCTATGACTGAAGAAATACTTCCTACTATCTCTCTGACTCATTTGTGTCTTCAACTTCCAATTGTGGCCTCTTGTTTCTGTGTCCCCTCCCTGGAACATCCTGTCCTTGTCCACCTTGTCTATTCCACGCAGTATTTTATATGTCGTTATCATGTCTCCCCCTGACCCTCCTGTCCTCCAGTGTCGTCAGGCCGATTTCCCTTAATCTTTCTTCATAGGACATTCCCCTTAGCTCTGGAACTAACCTTGTTGCAAACCTTTGTACTTTCTCTAGTTTCTTGACGTGCTTTATCAAGTGCGGGTTCCAAACAGGTGCTGCATACTCCAGTATGGGCCTGACATACACGGTGTACAGTGTCTTGAATGATTCCTTACTAAGGTGTCGGAATGCTGTTCTCAGGTTTGCCAGGCGCCCATAAGCTGCAGCAGTTATCTGATTGATGTGTGCTTCCGGAGACATGCTCGGTGTTATACTCACCCCAAGATCTTTCTCCTTGAGTGAGGTTTGCAGTCTTTGGCCACCTAGCCTATACTCTGTCTGTGGTCTTCTGTGCCCTTCCCCTATCTTCATGACTTTGCATTTCGCAGGATTAAATTCGAGAAGCCATTTGCTGGACCAGGTGTCCAGTCTGTCCAGGTCTCTTTGAAGTTCTGCCTGGTCCTCATCAGATTTAATTCTCCTCATTAACTTCACATCATCTGCAAACAGGGACACTTCTGAGTCTAACCCCTTCCGTCATGTCGTTCACATATACCAAAAATAGCACTGGTCCTAGGACCGACCCCTGTGGGACCCCGCTCGTCACAGGTGCCCACTGTGATACATCATTACGTACCATGACTCGTTGTTGCCTCCCTGTCAGGTATTCTCTGATCCATTGCAGTGCCCTTCCTGTTATATGCGCCTGATGCTCTAGCTTCTGCACTAATCTCTTGTGAGGAACTGTGTCAAAGGCCTTCTTGCAGTCCAAGAAGATGCAATCAACCCACCCCTCTCTCTCTTGTCTTACTTCTGTTATTTTATCATAAAACTCCAGAAGGTTTGTGACACAGGATTTGCCTTCCGTGAATCCGTGCTGGTTGGCATTTATACTCCTGTTCCGTTCCAGGTGCTCCGCCACTCTCCTCCTGATATTCTTCTCCATAATTTTGCATACTATACACGTCAATGACACAGGTCTATAGTTTAGTGCCTCTTTTCTGTCTCCTTTTTTGAAAATGGGAACTACATTTGCCGTCTTCCATACCTCAGGTAGTTGCCCAGTTTCCAGGGATGTGTTGAAGATTGTGGTAAGTGGTATGCACAACATATCTGCTCCCTCTCTAAGGACCCATGGAGAGATGTTGTCTGGTCCCATTGCCTTTGAGGTATCGATGTCCCTTAGCAGTTTCTTCACCTCCTCCTCATCTGTATGTATGTCGTCCAACACTTGTTGGTGTATTCCTTGTTGGTGTCCCCATCTGGTCTGTCCCCCCAGAGTCCTTCCTGTCTCTACTGTAAATACTTCCTTAAATCTCGTGTTGAGCTCCTCACATACCTCTTGATCGTTTCTTGTGAGTTCTCCACCTTCTTTCCTCAGCCTTATTACCTGGTCCTTGACTGTTGTCTTCCTCCTAATGTGGCTATACAGCAGTTTCGGGTCAGATTTGACTTTCGATGCTATGTCGTTTTCATACTGTCGCTGGGCCTCCCTCCTTATCTGCGCATACTCGTTTCTGGCTCTTCTACTAATCTCCTTGTTTTCCTGGGTCCTATGCCTCCTGTACCTTTTCCATTCTCTGTTGCACTTAGTTTTTGCCTCCCTACACCTTCGGGTAAACCAAGGACTCGTTTTGGTCTTCCTATTATTTCTGTTTCCCTTGGGAACAAAACTTTCCTCTGCCTCCTTGCACTTTGTTGCCACATATTCCATCATCTCGTTTACTGATTTTCCTACCATTTCTCTGTCCCACTGAACCTCCTGCAGGAAGTTTCTCATACCTGTGTAGTCCCCCCTTTTATAGTTTGGCCTGTCCCCTTCAGTTCCTGTTACCTTCTCCACTTGTAACTCTACTATATAGTCAAAACTCAGAACCACATGATCGCTAGCTCCAAGGGGCCTCTCGTAAGTGATGTCCTCGATGTCTGAACTGCTCAGGGTGATATCCCTGTGTGTGTGTGTGTGTGTGTGTGTGTGTGTGTGTGTGTGTGTGTGTTTGTGTGTGTGTGTGTGTGTGTGTGTGTGTGTGAGTGTGTGTGTGTGTGTGTGTGTGTACTCATCTAATTCACCTAATTGTGGTTGCAGGGATCGAGACTCAGCTCCTGACCCCGCCTCTTCACTGATCGCTACTAGGTCCTCTCTCTCCATGCTCCATGTGCTTTATCATACCTCGCCTTAACGCTATGTATGGTTCCTGCCTCCACTACATCACTTGCTAGACTATTCCACTTTGTGACCCCTTGTTTTTGTGTCCGCTCTCTGGAACATCGTGTCTCTGTCCACCTTATCTATTCCACGCAGTATTTTGTATGTTGTTATCATGTCTCCCCTGACCCTCCTGTCCTCCAGCAAAGGCAAGAAGACTGGCGGTTATATAGGCGTCAGTGGATAAGGACGTGTAGCAGGCGAGGGCATAGTCACTGGTAGGCGGGATTCCCCAGTGGTCCTACCCTTTGGGTAGGACCTACTTCCAGTGACTATGCCCTACCAGTGACTATGCCCTCGTCTGCTACACGTCCTAATCCACTGACGCCTATATAACCGCCAGTCTTCTTGCCTTTGCTCCAGATTCTCCTCCACCACGATGCTGTGAACACTAACTCCAAGGCTGAGGGACTGATTACCTCCTCTTTTGTATAGAGTTCTACTGTCTTCTAATTATGTCCTCGAATCTGTATTGATAAAACCACTGGATGGCGAAACGTCTACAATAAAGATATCCAGATGTTGCACATGTGTCTTAACTTTAATATTGTCGGTATTTTATACCTTTCTTGCACGTCCTATCAAGGGATGCCTAGGCTCACTTACATCAAAGTCACAGTTGACGCCTGACCCTAACATGGTACTGCCTCCCCACTCACCTGACCTATTTATAATCCTGTAGCAATACGTTTTGTATCACTTGAGATAGCTCTGACCAGAGCGAAACGTAGACCAGACAAAACACGTATTCTTTTTAGTTTCTACTCAGTATGGTGTGATATTTACGTGTTTACATTCAGTGCTGCTGTATACTCCCATGGCGAACCACAGACAAGTTGTACTGGCAGTTAACGAAGTCTGGCAGATTCCGAGAAATATGAATTATAAGATCACTCCTCCCGCTATTTTGCTGCTGCTACTGTCGTGGCGGCTTCCTTCCTCTGCCTGGTATTGCTGCTGCTGCTGCTGCTGCTATTTTTTCTCCTGTTACTGTTGTTTCAGCTACTGGAGCAGTTAATGCTATTTCTGCCGGTGCCTTTGCTCTTCTACTTCTCCATCTCCTGATATTCATTTCTGTTCTGTGGTCTTGAGCTCCAGCTTCATTAAGGTAGTGCAACACTCCTCCCAACATACCACTCCTCTCCTCCCATCCAGCCTCCTGCTAAACTCGCATCGGATACTTTTCATGAGTCACTCTGGTACACATAATGATGAAGGGAGCATGATAACCTCTTACACCTATACTTTCAGAAACACTAACTTATCCTCTCTCACTCTCACTCTCTCTCTCTCTCTCTGAATATATAAATCACTTTCTACTTACTTTCCTCTTACTCTTAAAGTTGTCTGCCTGGCGAGAGGTTTTGAGAGAGCGAGTGTCGTACAGCTTGCAACCTGCCAAGCACAAATGTCAGTCAGTGGGGCAGGAGGAGCAGCAGAAGGAAGAATGGAAGAGGAGGAGGAGGAGTAGGAGGAGAAGGAAATGGAGGCGGAGGAGGAATAAGTAAGTTTATTCAGGTATACACAAATACAGCTAAATTATCATACATAGCAGCATACGTGTAGAAAACCCAAGATAACTAAAAAAAGGCAGATAGAATAACTTATTTCCATAGGGGCCCTTTTAATACATTATTATTATGCTATAAAGGAGATATCTTATTATTATACTATAAATAATATCTTATTATAATACTGTAAAAGAGATATACTAGGAATAAGGTAAAATGAGTTATTTACATTTACATGTGTGTTAGCTAAAAAAAATAGCTTTCTGTCGCTACATTCATTGGACACCTTTTGGCACTCTTCTTGAACTGGTCCATGCTATGACTGGCTTTGACATGTGCAGGCAGTCTGTTCCATTCCTTTATTGCTGTACAATGAAAGGTGTTTGAAGCCTGGCCACTGACTGTGGGTACTACAAAGTTGTGCTCTCTCCCCCTAGTACTATGATTGCTCTGGTTCCCAACCTTGACACAATTGACAGCAAGACATTCTGGAAACTGTTTGTGAGCAATTTTCTAAACTTGATTTAACTTCAGTTGTTTTACTCTGTCTTCAATATTCAGCATATCCAACTGTTGGTAGGTAAGACATAGACAACATTTAGGCAACTTTATTCCGAAACGTTTCGCCTACACAGTAGGCTTCTTCAGTCGAGTCCAGTGTCAATTGTCCTGTGTGAGGAGGAAGAGAGGAGAAGGAAGAGTTAAGGAAGGAGAAAGAAGGTGTGAAAAGTGAGACCCTGGAGAAAGAAAGAGAGGTTAAAGGATGGAAAGAGAGGGAGTGAAAGAAAAGGAGAAAGAGGAAGGGAAAAGAGAGGGAGGAAGAAACTGAGTGGGAAGGACAAAATGAAGGCGAGGAAAGAGAGAGAGAGAGAGAGAGAGAGAGAGAGAGAGAGAGAGAGAGAGAGAGAGAGAGAGGAAGGATAGACAGGAAACTAGGAGATAGACTAAAAGAGAAGAAAAGGATGAGGAAGCTTGGGTTGCTGGGGTTGGAAGTACAGGGAATGAGGAAAATGGAATGAGACAAGAAAGCGAATATAGGAAGAGACAAACATATACAGATACTTAGAGTATATATATATATATATATATATATATATATATATATATATATATATATATATATATATATATTATTTTTATTTTATTATCACACTGGCCGATTCCCACCAAGGCAGGGTGGCCCGAAAAAGAAAAACTTTCACCATCATTCACTCCATCACTGTCTTGCCAGAAGGGTGCTTTACACTACAGTTTTTAAACTGCAACATTAACACCCCTCCTTCAGAGTGCAGGCACTGCACTTCCCATCTCCAGGACTCAAGTCCGGCATGTCGGTTTCCCTGAACCCCTTCATAAATGTTACTTTGCTCACACTCCAACAGCACGTCAAGTATTAAAAACCATTTGTCTCCATTCACTCCTATCAAACACGCTCACGCATGCCTGCTGGAAGTCCAAGCCCCTCGCACACAAAACCTCCTTTACCCCCTCTCTCCAACCTTTCCTAGGCCGACCCCTACCCCGCCTTCCTTCCACGACAGACTGATACACTCTTGAAGTCATTCTGTTTCGCTCCATTCTCTCTACATGTCCGAACCACCTCAACAACCCTTCCTCAGCCCTCTGGACAACAGTTTTGGTAATTCCGCACCTCCTCCTAACTTCCAAACTACGAATTCTCTGCATTATATTCACACCACACATTGCCCTCAGACATGACATCTCCACTGCCTCCAGCCTTCTCCTCGCTGCAACATTCATCACCCATGCTTCACACCCATATAAGAGCGTTGGTAAAACTATACTCTCATACATTCCCCTCTTTGCCTCCAAGGACAAAGTTCTTTGTCTCCACAGACTCCTAAGTGCACCACTCACTCTTTTCCCCTCATCAATTCTATGATTCACCTCATCTTTCATAGACCCATCCGCTGACACGTCCACTCCCAAATATCTGAATACATTCACCACCTCCATACTCTCTCCCTCCAATCTGATATTCAATCTTTCATCACCTAATCTTTTTGTTATCCTCATAACCTTACTCTTTCCTGTATTCACCTTTAATTTTCTTCTTTTGCACACCCTACCAAATTCATCCACCAATCTCTGCAACTTCTCTTCAGAATCTCCCAAGAGCAGTGTCAATAGCAAAGAGCAACTGTGACAACTCCCACTTTGTGTATGATTCTTTATCTTTTAACTCCACGCCTCTTGCCAAGACCCTCGCATTTACTTCTCTTACAACCCCATCTATAAATATATTAAACAACCACGGTGACATCACACATCCTTGTCTAAGGCCTACTTTTACTGGGAAATAATTTCCCTCTTTCCTACATACTCTAACTTGAGCCTCACTATCCTCGTAAAAACTCTTCACTGCTTTCAGTAACCTACCTCCTACACCATACACTTGCAACATCTGCCACATTGCCCCCTATCCACCCTGTCATACGCCTTTTCCAAATCCATAAATGCCATAAATCCGTATATATATAAAGTGAGACAGATACAAAGCGAGACACAGAGAAAGTGAGAGACAGTCATTTCGGGCTCTTTATACAACAAACCTTAGGCCCATCCTGGAGTATGCAGCACCAGTACGGAACCCTGACCTGAAAAAAATAGAGAAGGTGCAGAACTATACAACGAGGAGAGGCAAACGGGACTTGACCTAACGACAGTGGAGGACACAAGAACCAGGAAGTAACATGATAACAACATACAAACTACTCAGGGAAAATGACAAAGCATGGAAAGACAGGCTGTTTGAGAGGCGAGAAACGGGAATTCGGAGAAACCGCTGGAAGATGCAGCCACAGTTGAGCCACAGGGACGTGGGGAAGTATTTCTTCAGATTCCGAATGGTCGAGAAGCGAAATGAGCATGGTGATGGAGTGATGGAGGCAGACTCCATACATATAGTTTTATGAGCAGATACAATAGGGCCTACGAGGCTAAGAGAGAGTTACTACGTTACTACGTTTAAGAGGCAGAGGCAGGCAGGATAATCGACTTCTGCAACTACAAATAAGTGGCTACAAAAAAAAGTGAGAGACAAAGTGAGAGAGTAAGAGAGAGAGAGAGAGAGAGAGAGAGAGAGAGAGAGAGAGAGAGAGAGAGAGAGAGAGAGAGAGAGAGAGAGAGAGAGAGAGAGAGAGAGAGAGAGAGAGAGAGAGAGAGAGAGAGAGAGAGAGGCACAAGTATGCTCACGCTTTGAGTATCCTCCACTTTCTTGGTTTGCCTGACCCCCCCTCTCATCTGCGACTGCTTGACAGAGCAAGACGTCTCATCTCTCGCCTGGGCCCATCCTGGATAGATCTGTCATTTCAGCAGAGCCTTCAACACAGGAGGGATGTGGGTGGCCTTACTCTTATGTACAAGGCCAATATTGTCAAAGTACCATACTTGAATCCACTTCGAGGACAGCGTGAAGCAAACTTCTATACCACAAGACGGGCAGAAAGCAGCAACTTCACTCTGGCTGTACCCTTCTCCAGAACATCACTTCATCTGAGATTACATATACCCAGGATGACTCGAGTATGGAACACATTCGTACAGCATTATGATGTCAACGAGATAAAGTCAATTGATCAAATAAAAATGCTGGGCCACAGATGGCTCCAACTTCATCCTGTCCCCTACCTGTATGTCTCATAACAATAAAAATACTTGCATGTTTCATAACAATAAAAACGCTTTCAAATAAGCTGATGTAGGCAACAGCTCTTAGCTTGTCAATAAAGTTAGGAATCCTTAACTCGTAAATAGCTTGTCAATAAAGCTAGGGATCCTTAACCTAACATTGTCAAACCCTTTGTAAAAGAGAGAGAGAGAGAGAGAGAGAGAGAGAGAGAGAGAGAGAGAGAGAGAGAGAGAGAGAGAGAGAGAGAGACAGACAGACAGACAGACAGACAGACAGACAGACAGACAGACAGAGACAGTGAGACATACAAGGTAGTAAGATAGACGAAACGAATGACGAAGTGAGAGATACAAAGTGAGAGACACTGAGAGACACAAGAAGCTCACCTATAACAGCGTAGCAAACGATCATAGCAGTCATAGGCACCACGTAGGTCACCGCCAGGATTACCACATTGTACCTGCGAGGTCAACACAGGTCAGGTCAGCAAAGCGTTGAGCAGATCACTGCTAGTCTGGTCAGCGTGCTGCTGAACAGATCACTTTGTTAGTCTGGGCAGCTCCCTAAGTAAGTGATATATAGAGTAGAACACTATGCTGTCCCAGCAACACAGTCTGGATCAGTGATATGTAGAGACTGTCACAGTGGTTGTCTCAGTAAACTATCTCACTTAACACTCACAACAAAATAAGTTATTTATGAAACAGATTATTTCCAAGTATCATAGATAATCCTTGGTTAAGTTACACTGTATAATCTACTTCATTTGTAATCTTTAAGAATCAGTCAAGTATATCAATGTGACCGGCATAAGCTAATGTCTGAAGTATTTAAACTGATTATACACAATAACAAAATTTCACTTTTTTCTTGTTCCTGGGAAATAAGGATCATTTCCAAATTTCTTATAACTAAACAAACTTTAAAAAAGCAAATTTGATCCCAAAACTTTGCTTTTGCGGTCAGGACACTTCTGGAACACTTTCAAGAAGGACTGATGTAAAACTATTAGGTTCTAGGGTTTTACTTGGCAAATATAAAAACAGGGACACACAAACATGCATTCAGTTCAGCTCTGGCTACCTGAGAAGACACATCAGAAGAAGTGAAATGGCATCAAGAGGCTGCAATCATTCTCCTGATGCATTCTGCTACATATGTGGTCAATTCATTAAGACAAGAGCAAAGAAGTTCTCTGTAACAGCATCTAAAAATAATGTGTGAAGGTTACAAAGTATATTTTGGCATGACAGTTGTGGACCAAGACAAGACCTGGGCGCCTCGTGTTGCTTGTGAACATTGTACGAAAACATTGGAAGATAAGAAAGTCATTAGTTATATGAAGAGTAAATCTTGAATAGGAACATTGAAGACACTGCAAGGTTGCAGGCAGACATCATCCAAATCTTTAAATGGGCTGCCGAAAACAATATGAAGTTCAACGATGAGAAATAACTATTACTCCGATATGGTAAACGTGAGGAAATTAAAATTTCATCGGAATATAAAACAAATGCCAACCACACAATAGAGCGAAAAACTAACGTCAAAGACCTGGGAGTGATCATGTAGGAAGATCTCACCTTCAAGGACCATACCATTGTGTCAATCGCATCTGCGAGAAAAATGAGAGGATTGATAACGAGAACCTTCAAAACTAGGGATGCCAAGCTCATGATGACACTCTTCAGGTCGCTTGTTCTATCTAGCCTGGAATATTGCTGCACACTAAAAGCACCTTTCAAGGCAGATGAAATTGCTGACCTAGAAACTATACAGAGAACCTTCACGGCGCGCATAACTGAGATAAAACACCTCAATTACTGGGAACGATTGAAGTTCCTGAACCTGTACTCCCTGGAACGCAGGCGGGAGAGATACATGATTATATACACCTGGAAAATCCTAGAGGGACTAGTACTAAACTTGCACACGAAAATCACTCTCTACGAAAGCAAAAGACTTGGCAGACGATGCAACATCCCCCGAGTGAAAAGCAGGGGTGCCACTGATAATAAGTGTCAGGGGCCCAAGACTGTTCAACTGCCTCCCAGAATAAATAAGGGGGATTACCGATAGATCCCTGGCTGTCTTCAAGGAGGCACTGGTCAGGCACCTAAAGTCGGTACCTGACTAGCCGGGCTGTGGTTCGTACATTGGATTGGGTGCGGCCAGCAGTAACAGCCTGGTTGATCAGGCCCTGATCCACCAGGAGGCCTGGTCACAGACCGGGCCGCGGGGGCGTTGACCCCCGGAACTCTCTCCAGGTAAACTCCAGGTATGTAACAGAAACTAATTCATTTGTTCTTTTAGAGGATGGTATAGAGGTGAAAAAAAGCCATGAAGTTTATTGTTCCTAGAATATGGCGTCAACCCACTGATCACTCAACCAACTGCTACTTCTCTCTGGTGGATCCTTCCAAACACCGACCTGGGAAAAATGCACCTGCTTTTACTTATCCAGACCTTCCCTCTTCTATTGCACCAGTACTACACACTGCTGATCTTCCTGTACCTACACCTCCAGAAAGAAGTCAACCGTCAGAAGAAGAAAGCAGCAAATCAGAAAATGAAGATCACGGTGAACAAGACTATGATCTCACGGATGCAGTTGTTGGGAGGAATCCTTACTACCCAAAGCAAACAGACCTCAGTGACCTAATCAGAGATCTTGGTTTGACAAAGTCAAATGCTAAACTTTTTATTTCGGGGCTCAAGGAGTGGGACTTTGTGGATGAAAGTGTGCAAGTGACAAGCCAAAGAAAACGTCACCAACATTTCTCAAGCTTCTTCACTAATGAAGACAGGTTGTGCTACTGTAATGATGTATCAGGAGTGTTTGACGCAATTGGAATTGCATGCAATCCAGATGAGTGGAGACTCTTCAATAACAACTCCTCCAGAAGCCTAAAAGCACAATGGGAACAAGGATACATCTCTTCCCTTGGCTCATTCAGTGCATCTTATTAGGACTACAGCAGTGTCAGACTTCTACTGGAAACTTTGAACTATGATAAGTATGGCTGCCAGGTTACTGGAGACTTCAAAATGGTGGCATTTTTGATGAGACTCCAAGGAGGTTTTACCAAGTTTCCCTGTTATCTCTATCATTGGGATAGTAGAGACAGAGAACAGCATACCCGAGGAAGCATTAGCCTCAAAGGACTGAGTTCTCAACAAGAAGACATAATATCAAACATAAATCATTGGTGGATCCTCAAAAGGTTCTGTTCTCTCCATTACACATCATACTAGGGCTAATGGAACATTTTGTTACAACCCTTGACAAAGAATCAGCAGTCTTCAAGTATCTTCAAGACTTCTTTCCCAAGCTATCAGAGACAAAGGTGAAGGCTGAGAATTTCCAAAGAAGCTCACAGAGAAGGAAAAGGAAGCCTGGGAGAGTTTTGTTGCTGTAGCACAGGGCTTTCTGAGCAACAACAAGGCTGACAATTATGTGGAACTTGTTGAGACCTTGGTAAAAAGCTATGGTCAAATAGGCTGTAGGATGTTTCTTAAGGTCCATATCCTTGATGCTCATCTTGACAATTTCAAGGAGAATATGGGATCATACTCAGAGGAGCAGGGGGAGCGCTTCCACCTAGATATAATGGACTTTGAACACAAATATCATGATGGGAGACTACATTTGGGGGCTTAAACGGGAAAGTGATTTGTTGCATGCTCGCAAATCTAGAAAAACTGCTCACTTTTAAATTTATAAATATGTTTCAGAAATTTTAAAATAAAATTTGTTTAAATTTTATTTTATTTTTGTAAATTTTGTTTATTTAATTATATGTTTCTGTTTTACATCCTAAACTAGCAAAAAAATATTGAAATTTAGCAATTTTTTGTCAAAAATTCATCCTGTAAGTCACAAAAGCAAAGTTTAAAAGGAATAATGGGCATTTTGCATTATTAAAATCTCTAGTAAGGCTGATGCATGCAGGGGATGAGCTGAAAAGCTGTAGCCTTCTCCCTGAAAGCTGGCTGCCTTGGATCAACGTCTAGCGCAAGCTGGACGCCAAGGTATTGGTCCAGTGTGGTGAGAATGGTATAGCACTGCGTACCTTGTTCCAAGGTTCGAGTCTCCTTCAGCCAGAGATCAGTGCTTATATATATATATATATATAATATATATATATATATATATATATATATATATATATATATATATATATATATATATAAACATTGTCTCTATGTCCACAGCAGGACTCGAGCCTGCAAACTCTGTATCAGAGTCCACAGTACTTTACCACGGAGCTCGACCCAAGATAAGTATGGGCGCTTAGCCGAAGCTAAACGATGTTACCCCATACCCCCGGGCACCAAGCTCGTTTTTGATGAAATAACTTTCGAAACAAGCTTAGTGCCCGGGGGTATGGGGTAACATCGCTTAGCTTCGGCTAAGCGCCTATACTTATCTTGGGTCTAGCTCCGTGGTAAAGTACTGTGGACTCTGATACAGAGTTTGCAGGCTCGAGTCCTGCTGTGGACGTAGAGACAATGTTTATATATATATATATATATATATATATATATATATATATATATATATATATATATATACTAGGCCTTTCGTGTTGCAATCAACACACCATCAGGAGCTTGCAGAAATGAGTAAGTATTGTTAGTAAATTCGTTCCGAGGGACGCCTTGCTGAGACTTAGGGTGATGGAGGTAAAACATTCAGTACCCCAGGCACAACAAGTGCCTAGTGCCAGGCACAACAAGTGCCTAGTGCCAGGCACAACGAGTGCCTAGTGCTAGAGAGAATAAGTATATTATAAGCAACAGAGAAAAATCAGCCCATAAGCAAAAGGTAATTTAGTGATTACCCAGCAAAATTAACATTGGTAACATGCTAGTTATGAAGATTATTGATCGGACTTAAGAAATATAAAGTACTTTATATTCTGAATAAAACTGCGTCTTGCAATTTGCTTTTGGGAAAATTTCACAACAATTTAAAGAAAACGTAAATCTAAGGCAAACTCTCCTAGTGGGTAGACACAGATCGAGCCACACTAGGAAGAGGAATCACCCTAGTTCCTATTCGTGGAACCCTGACATGTAAAGCATTCATATAATAATCAGGTTTCAGATTGTGCATGATAGCCTCAGTTATAAATGAATAAAGCTTAAATAACCCATCGCTACCATTAAATAACGAAAGTTTATCGTGTTTAATAATTGCAGACTCAAAAATATTTCTTTCTAGCCATGAAGTATACATGGGACAGTCTCTTTTTCCTCAGCCCACTTGGCATGATTATTACAGACTCGTTTATGGCTAAATATTGCACTAGATTCTTGAGCTGTCCTTACTGACTACTGGTGTTGAGTGAGTCTAACATTTAAAGGTTCGCCCAATTGCCCGACATACGAAAGAGTACATCCTTGACACCCAATCCTGTACACACCACCTACGCCATGGTAGGGTTGGGTAGTTCTTGGTAGGGTAAATTTTTTAAGGTTCTTTTGGTAAAAAATTATTAATTTTTACATTAACATAAATGGAAAAATATATCTTTAAAAGAGTTCTTGCTAACTGACCAGATTTACCTTTTGGCACGACATTATATATATATATATATGTACATATATATATATATATATATATATATATATATATATATATATATATATATATATATATATATATATATATATATGTACATGTATGTGAGTGCCTACTTACCTATTTGAGGTTGCGGTGTCATTTCACAGCTCCTGGCCCCGCCTCTTCGCTGGTCGTTACTAGGTCCACTCTCTGCTCCATGAGCTTTATCGTATCTCTTTTAAAACCTGTGAATGGATCCTGTCTTCACTACGTCACTCTCCAGATTGTTCCACCTCCAATTGCGACCCCTTATTGCTGTGTCCCATCTCTGAAACATCCTGTCCCTTTCCACCTTTTCAATTCTTCTCAGTATTTTATATGTCGCTATCATATCCTCCCTATTCCTCCTGTCCTCCAGTGACATCAGGTAGATTTCCCTTAATCTACCCTCGTAGGACATAGCCCTTAGCTCCGGGACTAGTCTTCCGGAAAACCTTTGAAATTTCACTGATTTCTTGACGTGCTTGATCAGGTGTGGGTTCTATACTGGTGCTTCATACTTCTTACTTCATACTTCTTGAACGATTCCTTACTCAAGTGTCGAAACGCTATTCTTAGGTTTCCCAGGCTCCCATATTCTGCAGCAGTTATTTGGTTGATGTGTACCTCAGTAGGTGTGCTCGGTATTATACTCACCACAAGGTCATTTTCCTCAAGTAAAGTTTGCATTCTTTGGCCTCCTAGCCTGTACTCTATCTGCGGTCTTCTTTAACCTTCCTCAATTTTCATGACTGTGCACTTCGGGGGTAAAACTCCAATAGTCCTATCTGATCCTCATCTGCTTGAATTCTCAGCATTAGCTTCACGTCGTCTGCAAACAGAGACATTTGTGAATCTTTACCTTTACTCATGTCATTCGCATATACCTAAAACAGCACTAGTCCTAGAACTGACCCCTGTGGAAGCCCGTTCGTCACAGGCACCCACTCTGACACCACATCACGTACCATGTCTCGTTGTTGCCTTTCTCTCAGGTATTCTTTGATCCAATGCACTGCCATTCTTTTTATACCTGCCTGATCCTCTAGCTTTTACACTAATCTTTTGTGTGGAACTGTATCGATAGCCTTCTTGCAGTCCAAGAAAACACAGTTTACCCACCTCTCTCTTTTGTCTTACTGCTGTCACCTTGAATCCGTGCTGGTTGTCGTTTATAAGCTCATTCCTTTCTAGGTGGTCTGCCACTCTTCTCCTGATAATCTTCTCCATAACTTTGCATGCAATACATGTCAATGACACTGGTCTGTAGTTTAATGTTGTGTATCTCTCTTCTTTAAAACTGGGACTACATTTGCTGTCTTCCATACCTCAGGTAGTCTCCCTGTTTCGATAGACGTGTTTGAAGTTTCATGTTAGTTGTACACAGAGCGCCTCTGCTCCCTCTTTCAGGGCCCACGAAGAGATGTTATCCAGCCTAATCACCTTTGAGATATCTAGTTCATTTAGAAGCCTCTTCACTTCCTCCTCGGTTGTATGTATCGTGCCAAGCACTTGATGGTGTACCCCACCTCTCTGTCTTTTTGGAGTCCTTACTGTCTCCACTGTGAATATCTTTTTGAATCTTATGTTGAGCTCCTCACATACTTCAAGGTCGTTTCTTGTAAGTTCCTCTCTTTCCTTCCTCAGCCTTATTACCTGGTCTTTGACTGTTATTTTTTTCCTGATGTGACTGCACAACAGCGTGTTAGACTTGGCTTTCACTGCTATGTCATTTTCATATTGTCATTGGGCCTTCCTCCTTACCTGTGCATGTTCAATTCTTGTTCTTCGACTACTCTCCTTATTCTCTTGGGTCTTTTGCCTTCTATACTTCTTCATTTCTCTAGCGCACTTGGTTTTAGTCTATACCTTTGAGTGAACCAAGGGCTCGTCCTGGCCTTCTCATTATTTCTGTTACCCTTGGGTACAAACCTCTCCTTCGCTTCTTTGCATATTGTTGTGATATATTCCATCATCTCATTTATTGATTTCCTTGCCAGTTTTCTATCCCACTGAACCTCATGCGGGATATTCCTCGTGCCTGTGTAACCCCCTATCATGCAGCTTTGCTTCATTCGTACTACCCATCCTGCTTCCCTCTCCATTTGTAGCTCTACTATGTATTCGAAGCTGAGAACCAAGTAATCACTAGCTCCGAGGGGATTTTCATAAGTGATGTCCTCAATATCTGCACTACTCAAGGTAAATACTAGGTTCAGTCTATCTGGTTCATCATCTCCTCTCTCTCTGATAGTGTCCTTAACGTGTTAATGCACGAGGTTTTCCAGTGCCACCTCCATCATCTTAGCCTTCCACGTTTCTGGGCCCCCATATGGCTGCATGCTTTCCCATTTGATTTCTTTGTGATTGAAGTCACTCACAACCAGTAGCTTTCCCCTGCCCACATAGGCCCTTCTGGCCACTTCAGTCAGTGTGTCAACCATGTTCCTGTTACTCTCATCATATTCTTATCTTGGCCTCCTGCTATTCTGTGGTGGGTTATAATGTGGTTGCTGACGCTCTCTCTAGATGTTTCATGTAGATGAATGGTGTATGGTTTGTCATAATGTTTGTCATGTGCTAACCTTGTTGTTTTAGCAGTGGTGAACTCTCGGTGAACCTGAATGCTCCTTACCAGTCATCCATACATCACTGAATCACCACTTTGGGACCTCCAGTCTGAAGTGTTCCTATTATGTAGTCCCTTGCTTCTCTGCCTCCTCTATCCAACTCCTCAATATCCCATTGATTTTTGATGAGCAGTGCCACTCCTCCACCCCCCCCCACCACCTGTTCCCTCTGTCTTTCCTCAGGATCTGATATTCAGTTGAAAAGATGGCGTCTGTTATCATTCCCGTTAGCATGATTTTTGTAAGAGCTATTATGCCTGGTGATGCCTCTGTGATTCTTTCGTGCCAGTGCTCCCACTTATTTATTATTCCACCAGCGTCGGTGTACCATACCTTCAGTTTCCTTTCTAACACTGTATTCAGGTGGGTTTGTGGGGGGTGGTGGGGGGCCTGGCAGGGCGCTATGGGATTCTACTGCCTATTGTGGGGTGGGGGCTGAGTGTGTGGAGTGGGGTTTGTGTTGGAATAGTATGTTTGGCTGCTGGGTTCTGAAGGTTTGTTCTGTGTGTTTGCGCACGTTGTTCCACTCGATTCTGGTTGTTCTGTACTGACTGTAGCCTTGTCTCTGTTTCTTGCCCCTTTCGTGTGTTTGTGCGTGTGTGTACTCACCTAATTGTGGCTACAGGGGTCTATTCATAGCTCATGGCCCCACCTCTTCACCGGTCACTACTAGGTCCATCCTCTCCCTTCTTCATGAGTTTTATCCTACCTCTTTTTAAAGCTATGTATGGATCCTGTCTCCACTACATCACTCTCCAGACCGTTCCTCTTCCTGACAACTCTATGACTGAAGAAATACATCCTAACATCCCAGTGACTCATCAACTTTAAATTGTGACCCCTTGTTGCTGTGTTCCATGTCTGAAACATCTTGTCCCTATCCAACTTGTCAATTCCTCTAAGTGTTTTATATGTTGTTATCATGTGTCCCCCATTTCCCCTATCCTCATTTATCGTCAGGTCAGTTTCCCTTAACCTCTCTTCGTAGGACATACCCCTTAGCTCCGAGGCAAGTCCTTTTGCAAACTTTTGCACTTTCTCTAATTTCTTGATGTGCTTGACCAGGTGTGGGTTCCACAGTGGTGCTGCATACTCCAGTATGGGCCTGACGTACACAGTGTACAGAATCTTGAACGATTCCTTACTGAGGTGTCCGAACGCTATTTTTAGGTTTTCCAGGCGCCCATATGCTGCAGCAGTTATTTGGTTGATGTGTGCCTCAGGAGATGTACTCGGTATTACACTCATCCCAAGATTCTTTTCCTTTAGTGAGGTATGCAGTCTTCTTTGTCCTTTCCCAATCTACATGACTTTGCACTTGAGGTTAAACTCCAGGAGCCAATTTCTGGATCAGGCTTGCAGCCTGTCCTGATATCTTTGTGTGTGTGTACTCATCTATATGTACTCACCTATTTGTGGTTGCAGGGGTCGAGTCACAGCTCCTGGCCCCGCCTCTTCGCTGATTGCTACTAGGTCCTCTCTCTCCCTGCCCCATGAGCTCTATCATACCTCGCCTTAAAACTATGTATGGTTCCTGCCTCCACCACATCACTTTCTAGGCTATTCCATGGCCTAACTACTCTATGACTGAAGAAATACTTCCTAACATCCCTTTGATTCATCTGAGTCTTCAACTTCCAATTGTGACCTCTTGTGTCTGTGTCCCATCTCTGGAACATCCCGTCTTTGTCCACCTCGTCTATTCCGCGCAGTATTTTATATGTCGTTATCATGTCTCCCCTGACCCTCCTGGCCTCCAGTGTCGTCAGGCCGATTTCCCTCAACCTTTCTTCATAGGACAATCCCCGTAGCTCTGGGACTAGTCTTGTTGCAAACCTTTGCACTTTCTCTAATTTCTTGACGTGCTTGACTAGGTGTGGATTCCAAACTGGTGCTGCATACTCCAGTATGGGCCTGACGTAGATGGTGTACAGAGTCTTAAACGAATCCTTACTGAGGTATCGGAACGCTATCCGTAGGTTTGCCAGGCGCCCGTATGCTGCAGCAGTTATCTGATTGATGTGCGCCTCAGGAGATATGCTCGGTGTTATACTCACCCCCAGATCTTTTTCCTTGAGTGAGGTTTGCAGTCTTTGGCCATCTAAACTATATTGTGTCTGCGGTCTTTTTTGCCCTTCCCCAATCTTCATGACTTTGCATTTGGCAGGGTTAAATTCAAGGAGCCAGTTGCTGGACCAGGCTTGTAGCCTGTCCAGGTCTCTTTGTAGTCCTGCCTGATCCTCGTCCGATTCGATTCTTCTCATTAACTTCACATCATCTGCAAACAAGGACACTTCTGAGTCTATCCCTTCCGTTATGTCGTTCACGTATACCAAGAACAGCACAGGTCCTCGGACTGACCCCTGTGGAACCCCGCTTGTCACAGGCGCCCACTCTGACACCTCGTCGCGTACCATGACTCGTTGTTGCCTCCCTGTCAGATATTCTCTGATCCATTGCAGTGCCTTTCCTGTTATGTGTGCCTGGTCCTCTAGCTTTTGCAGTAACCTCTTGTGAGGAACTGTATCGAAGGCCTTCTTGCAGTCCAAAAATACGCAGTCGATCCACCCCTCTCTCTCTTGTCTTACTTCTGTCACCTTGTCATAAAACTCTAGTAGGTTTGTGACACAGGATTTTCCTTCCCTGAAACCGTGCTGGTTGTCAATTATACACTTGTTTCTTTCCAGGTGCCCCACCACTCTCCTCCTGATGATCTTCTCCATGACCTTGCATACTATACACGTTAGTGATACAGGTCTGTAGTTTAGTGCCTCATGTCTGTCTCCCTTTTTAAAAATTGGGACTACATTTGCCATTTTCCATACCTCAGGGAGTTGCCCAGTTTCAAATGATGTGTTGAAGATCTTTGTTAATGGCTCACACAATATCTCTGCTCCCTCTTTAAGGACCCATGGAGAGATGTTGTCTGGTCCCACCGCCTTTGAGGTGTCAAGTTCGCATAGCAGCTTCTTCACCTCCTCCTTGGTTATATGTACCTCATCCAGCACTTGCTGGTGTGCTCCCCCTGTTCTGATTTCTTGGAGTCCTACTGGTTTCCACTGTAAATACCTCTTTAAATCTTGTGTTGAGCTCCTGACATACCTCTCGGTCGTTTCTTGTAAATTCCCCATCACCCTTCCTCAGTCTGATTACCTGGTCCTTGACTGTTGTTTTCCTCCTGATGTGGCTGTACAACAGCTTCGGGTCAGTCTTTACTTTTGATGCTATGTCATTTTCATATTGTCTCTGAGCCTCCCTTCTTATCTGTGCATATTCGTTTCTGGCTCTTCGGCTGATTTCTTTATTTTCCTGAGTACTCTGTCTTCTGTACCTTTTCCATTCTCTAGTACACCTAGTTTTTGCCTCCCTACACCTTTGGGTGAACCAAGGACTCGTTCTGTGTGTGTGTGTGTGTGTGTGTGTGTGTGTGTGTGTGTGTGTGTGTGTGTGTGAAATGTATTGAGTATGAATAAAGATGAGACAATATAGACTACAAATGTATAAAGAAATAACACATTTACTGGACTTACACATAATCCATTTGAGACACGGAAGGGAGTCCGTCAGGCCACTGGATAACGCAGATGATCCGGCCCCCTTGGCTGTATAGAGACAAATAGATAGATACAAATACACAAATAGAGGGCGAACGAGCACCTTCCTTTAATATGGGATAGATTGGGTAGGTCTTAGTAGATCAAACCCTTCCAGGAAGTACCTTGACGCTAATGAAGGGCTCTTGATCAAAATAATTTTAGCTACCCTTCCTTCCTTGGATCAAACCTGATTCTCATCCATTACCAAGGCGTTAAAGAACAATTTAAGGTTTAGCATCTCGCTCTGAATATAACAGTGAATACATGTGTTTCAGTCACTGTATGAACTGAGAGAGTTATCCCAAGTACTCCAAAATTATAGGTCCCAGTACCTCAATGCCTGTAAGAGCTTAGTACTGTACCTCACTGTCTGTAAGAAGCTTAATACTGTACCTTAGTGCCTGTAAGACGCGCAGTACTCTATTTCACTGCCTGTAAGAGGCCTAGTACTGTACCACACTGCCTGTATGAGGCCTAGTACTGTACATCATTGTCTGTAAGAGGTCTAGTACTGTACCCCAGTGCCTGTAAGAGACCTCGTATTGTACCTCAGCGCCTGTAAGAGGCATAGTAATGCACCTCAGTACCTGTAAGAGGCCTAGTACTGCAGCACCTCACTGCCCGTAAGAGGCCTAGTACTCCACCTAAGTGTTTACATGAGGCCAAGTACTGAAACTCAGTGTCTGTAAGAGGCCTAGTTCTGCACCTAAACGCATGTATGAAGCCTAGTACCTGTACCTCCAAATTAAGAGACAGAGGAGCTGTGGCTCAATTCCCTGAATATACAAAAAGGAGTTAAACCCAACATGCTTAACACTCCAGGAGTTGGAAATCGACTTCGTAAAGAGGTCTAGGAGCTGGAAATTAACCTCATCAAGCATTACTTAAATTTGAGATCAATCGGGTGAACCGTTAAGACACTATCCTCGAGAGCTGGAATTTGATATAGCTAAAAAGCTGTGAAAATATGGCACCAGTGAAACGAAGTGGGTCTGAAGCTGCAGCTTAAGACTCTCAGAGGTCCAAGAGCTGTAGCTTAGTACTCTCAAAGGCCCAAAAGCTGAAACTCAAACCTGTCAATCGCAAAAAAAAAAATCACTTACATGATGATATCCTCCAGTGAATGACGAGAAATTAATAACCGGAATGTGAAACAGTCGTAGCAGAGCAAACCTTTACAAAAAACAAGCTTATGGAAGTTCCTTTTAAGGGCGATGCGTGGTCCAATAGAAAGGCTGTCTCTCCTAAGTGTATTTTGCATTGACTTGAGACCTGGCGGTGGGAAGTAAAGTGTCTGCACTCTGAAGGATGGGCGATGTCTGTGCACTTCTCGCAAGGCAGTTACTGAGTGAATGATGGCGAATGTGTTTCCCTTCTACACGTCACCCTACCTGAGTGAGAGCTGTCCGATGTGGTAAAATAATAATAATAACTATAATAATAATAATAATAGTAATAATAATAGTAATAATAATAACAATAATAATAACAATAATAATAATAATAATAATAATAATAATAATAATAATAACAACAATAATAATAATAATAATAATAATAATATTATTATTATTATTATTATTATTATTATTATTATTATTATTATTATTATTATTATTATTATTATTTGTAGTAGTAGTAGTAGTTGTAGTAATAACAGTAGAAGTAGAAGGAACAGTAGTGGTGGTAGTAGTAGTAACAGCAGTAGTAGTAGTGGTGGTAGCAGTTGTGGTGGCGGTGGTAGAAGTAGTAGCAGTAGTGTGGTAGTAGAGTAATAGTAGTAGTGGTAGTAGTAGTAGTAGTAGGAGTAGTAGTAGTAGTAGTAGGAGTAGTAGTAGTAGTAGTAGTAGGAGTAGTAGTAGGAGCAGTAGCAGTAGTAGTAGTAGTGGTAGTAGTAGTAGTAGTAGTAGGAGTAGTAGGAGTAGTAGTAGTAGTAGTAGTAGGAGTAGTAGTAGTAGCAGTAGGATTAGTAGTAGTAGTAGTAGTAGTAGGAGTAGTAGTAGTAGTAGTAGTAGTAGGAGTAGTACTAGTAGTAGTAGGAGTAGTAGTAGTAGTAGTAGTAGTAGTGGTGGTGGTAGTAGTAGTAGTAGTAGTAGAAGTAGTAGGAGTAGTAGTAGTAGTAGTAGTAGTAGTAGTAGGAGTAGTAGTAGTAGTAGTAGGAGTAGTAGTAGTAGTAGTAGTAGGAGTAGTAGTAGTAGGAGTAGTAGTAGTAGTAGAAGTAGTAGGAGTAGTAGTAGTAGGAGTAGTAGTAGTAGTAGTAGGAGTAGTAGTAGTAGGAGTAGTAGTAGTAGTAGTAGGAGTAGTAGTAGTAGTAGGAGTAGTAGTAGTAGTAGGAGTAGTAGTAGTAGTAGTAAGAGTAGTAGTAGTAGGAGTAGTAGTAGTAGTAGTAGTAGTAGTAGTAGGAGTAGTAGTAGTAGTAGTAGGAGTAGTATTAGTAGTAGGAGGAGGAGTAGAAGTAGTAGGAGTAGTAGTAGTAGTAGTAGGAGTAGTAGTAGTAGTACTAGTAGTAGTAGTAGGAGTAGTAGTAGTAGTAGTAGTAGGAGGAGTAGTAGGAGTAGTAGTAGTAGTAGTAGTAGGAGTAGTAGTAGGAGTAGTAGTAGTAGTACTAGTAGTAGTAGTAGGAGTAGTAGTAGTAGTAGTAGGAGGAGGAGTAGTAGTACTAGTAGTAGTAGTACTAGTAGTAGTAGTAGTAGTAGTAGTAGTAGTAGTAGTAGTAGTAGTAGTAGTAGTAGTAGCAAAGATGACTCAACAAAAAATTTAAAATGAACACATTCACTTGGTAAATTAACATTTTCTATGTAACATTAAACATCCATATTTTTCTCTTCTCTTTATAACTCACAGGCAAAAATATTCTTTATTCATGTTGAATAATGTGATTTAAACGACAGCAAAACGTTAGCGTTGATCCATGAGTGTTAAACCAGGCAAATGTAAGTTTTGATACTACACTTGTTAAGCCAGGTAAAACTTCACTTGGATTTAATCACTCTAAACTGAGAAAACACAAATGCTGATGGTCTCTAGGCACCATGATGGTAATGCTGGAGAAGTGGGAAGAATGAATGGGAGAGTTTTGGTGCCCGGGAATGAGGTTGATATCCTTGGAGTGAAGTTTAAATTCTAACTGGCTATGAAAAACCACATTGTAATTCGTGCAAACAAGGCAGCCAGGAAACTAACAGCACTTGGATATATCCTGTATCTCCTCGATAGCAGAGGCTGCAAGAATGTACGATGCACAAGCACGCTCATATCTTGAGTATGCTCCACTTTCTTAGATTTCCTGAACCTCCAGTGCCATTTACAACTTCTTGACAGAATAGGGAACAGAGCAAGACGACTGTTGTCTCATCTAAACCCGGCATGGATATATGTTTTAATTCAGCAGAACATTTAACACCGGAGGAATGTGAGTGGCCTTTCAGTTGTTATGTACAAACAACTGACTGGCAGTAAACAGCAATTACGTACACTCCGTCTATACCATTCTCAAGAACGTCACCTCTTCTGAGATCATTTAGTCGTAGAATGATTCTAGTCTTGAACAAGTACAACATAATCGATGGAATAAAATCAGTTGACCAAATGAACTCGCTGGCTCACAGATGGCTCCAGTTTCATTCTGTTCCTTCTTTGTATGTCTCATAACAATAAAAAGGCTTTAAAATAATTTGAGGTAGGTAACAGTTCTTAGCTCGTTAATAAAGGTAGGAACCCTTAACCTAATCTTGTAAAGCCTTTATGTAAATAATAGTTAGAGGGGGGAGGAGGGAAACCAACCACTGAACAAACACATAGGCACTCTTATCATTAATCCTATAGCACCATTATACTGAACTGAGGAGAAAAAAAAACAGGAAAAACCCGGAGGTCGTGTTACAAAATATCTGGAAACGTGATATAGTGAAGCGTGCGAGAGAGCGCGGTGGCGGTGATGACAACAGAGGTAAATGATATTGCACACACTGCCACAGGAAGTGAGGTCTTTGAAGAGTTAGAGAAAGGCTTAATATGTGTTCCTAGGTTCAGCTGTACGTGAGAGAAAAGAAGAGAGACATGGAGTATAAGTGTGTGTGTACTCACCTAGTTGTGGTTGCAGGAGTCGATTCACAGCTTGTGAAACCACCTCATCATTGACCGCTACTAGGTCACTCTTCCCGCTCCATGAGTTTATCATACCTCTTCTTAAAGCTATGTATGGATCCTGCCTCCACTACATCACTTCCCAGACTATTCCACTTCCTGACAACTCTGTGACTGATAAATTAGACACATGTGCAACTCTTGGGTATCTTTATTGAGGAAACGTTTCGCCACACAGTGGCTTCATCAGTCCAATACAAAGTAGAAATGGGTAAGGAGAGTAGAAGTATGAGGTAATCAGTCCCTCAACCTGGATTCGATGTGTTCAGTCCAAGAGTGATGGACTGAACACATCGAATCCAGGTTGAGGGACTGATTACCTCATACTTCTACTCTCCTTACCCATTTCTACTTTGTATTGGACTGATGAAGCCACTGTGTGGCGAAACGTTTCCTCAATAAAGATACCCAAGAGTTGCACATGTGTCTAATTTATCAACATGTCGGTTCTCTGAACCATTCATCTACAAACTCTGTGACTGAAGAAATACTTCCTAACATCCCTGTGATTCATCTAAGTCTTCAACTTCTAACTGTGACCCCTTGTTGCTGTGTCCCATCTCCGGAACATCCTGTCTCTGTCCACCTTGTCGATTCCTCACAGTATTTTATATGTGTTTATCATTCTCCCCCCCCATCTCTCCTGTCTTCCAGTGCCGCCAGGTCGATTTCCCTTAATCGCTCCTCGTAGGACATACTCCTTAGCTCTGGGACTAGTCTTGCGAAAAAACTCTGCACTTTCTCTAGTTTCCTTACATGCTTGGATAGGCGTGGGCTCCAAACTGGTGCTGCATACTCCTATATGGGCCTAACGTTCACAGTGTACAGGGTATGGAACGATTCCATATTAAGATGTCGGAATGCTGTTCTTAGGTTTACTAGGTGCCCATATACTGCAGCAGTTATTTGGTTGATGTGCACCTCAGGAGATGTGCCTGGTGTTATACTCACCCCAAGATTCTTTTCCTTGAGTGAGAATTGCAATCTCTGGCTCCCTAGACTGTACTCCGTCTGTGGTCTTCTTTGCCCTTCCCCAATCTTCATGACTTTGCACTTGGTAGGGTTGAACTCCAGGAGCTAGTTGCTGGACCAAGCCTGCAGCCTGTCCAGATCCCTTTGTAGTTCTGCCTGGTTCTCGTCCGACTGAATTCTTCTCATCAACTTCATATCACCTGCAAACGGGGACACTGGAGTCTATTCCTTCCGTCATGCCATTCACAAATACCAGAAATACCATAAATTACCACCTTTGGATCTCCTGACTAAAGCATTCCTATTATGTAATCTCAAGAGATTACATAATAGGAATGCACCTCCAGAGTGAAGCGTTCCCGCTATGTAGTCGCTTGTTTCTACTCTGTCTCCTCTCTTCAGCTCATTAAAATCCCATTGGTTGTTGATGAGCAGTGCCACTCCTCCACCCCTCTGTTCCCTCTGTCTTTCCTCAGACTCTGATATCCCATTGGAAAGATGGCATCTGTTATCATCCCTGTGAGCTTGGTTTCTGTGAGAACTATGATGTCCGGTGATGTCCCTTTGACTTTTATGTGCCACTCCAGCTTATTCGTTAATCCATAAGCGTTTGTGTACCATACCTTCAGTTTCCTCTCCAACACTATGCTTTGAGGGGTCTTTGAGGGTGGTGGGGCCTGTCAGCGTGCTGCAGGATTCTACAACGTAGTGTGGGGTGGGGGCTGTAAGTGTAGATTGTGGTTTGTATTGGGATAGTGTGTTTGGTTGTGGGGCTCTGGGGATGATTCTGTGTGTGCTTGTGCTTGTTGCTCTGCCCTGCTCTGGTTGTCCTCTGCTGATTCTGTCCTTGTCTCTCTTCCTAGCCCCTTTCGCTTTTGTGTCCTCTCCCTCAGCTGTTTTCATTCTGTATTTGTTGTGTCTTGGTCTAGGAACACCCTTTTGTATGTTGATGATTCCTTCAGTCGTGGTTTCTCTTGCAGGATCCTGTGTCACACTGTTTCTGTCTTGAAAATCAGCTTGACTGGCCAGTTTCTCCCCTTCAAGTACCCCCCTATTCTCTGAAAATTTACTATCTCAGACATGTCCTTTTTGCCTATTATTTTGATGATGTTTTCAATCTCCTGTCTTTCATCCTGCCATCTTTCATTGTGTGTCCTCCCGTCGCTCTCCTGAATCCCACGAATAAACCCTGATTTCTCCTTCCCCTTCTCCCATTGCCTTTCCTTCTGTGTCTCTGGTTCCCATTTGTACAAGGCCATTTTCTCCCATATTTTTTCCTGTAGCTCTTGGTGACATGGTCATGCCTCTGCATATGACCTTTCCCCTTCTCCACCTTCACCCCACTCCCCCACCACCATCCCTGCTCCCAACTGCCATTCCCTTTCATTCTGCAGCCCTGCTTGGTGGGCTGATAGGGCCTTAGCATAAGTTATGTATTTTTCCTTTCAGTTGGGCTCCTCGTTCAGTAGGGGTGTACCAGCTTCAGATGCTATGTCTCCTATGGTCAATACCTCTGTAACTCGCTTCAGCCTATTTACCTCATATTCTAAGGCCTTTATCTTGATTTCTGCAGCTTCAACTTTTGACTCCCATTTTTTCTTCTCCTCCACCATCCTCTTAAAATTTTGCAAAAAGCTCTGCCATCATCCTTTTCTCCATTTTCGCAGAAAACACACCTAGTCTGCTGTTACTCTTGTTCCGTCTTCTTGCATTGTTCTTCCATCCATTCTTCCTTACCAGAACCATTCTCCTATGATTCCCTGAGCCTTCGACTTCCCTTCTGAGCCACCATTTTTGGGGGGGTTAGGTGCTGTAATTATGTGTGGGGGATTGTAAGGGGGAGAAAGATGGAAAGAGGGAGGGAGAGGGACAGGGAGAGTGGTGGGGGTGGAGAAAGAATGGGAAGAAGGCTTGGGGGAATGGGGTGGGAAGGAGGGAGGAAGGAAAGGAGAGGGGAATGGGGTTAGGGAGGGAGAGGAAGAGAAAAGAGAGAGGGGGAAAGGAAAGATAGACAGAAAAAGAAAGAAGATGGAGATAGAGAGGGAGGGAGGTCTGTTTGTGGGGGAGTAGTTGTAAGGGGGGAGGGATGGGGAGAGGGAGGGAGGGGGACAGGGAGAGTGATGGAGGGGGAGGGAAGGAAAACTAGAGGGAGGAAGGGAGGGAGGGAGAGGGGTAGGAAAAGAGAGGGGAATGGGGGGAGGGAGGGAGAAAAAGAGAGTGAGAGAGAGAGAGAGAGAGAGAGAGAGAGAGAGAGAGAGAGAGAGAGAGAGAGAGAGAGAGAGAGAGAGAGAGAGAGAGAGAGAGAGAGAGAGAATCTGTTAGGATCCACTTCGAGGACAGCGTGAAACAAGCTTTTATGCCACAAGACGGGCAGAAAGCAGCAACTTCACTCTGGCTGTACCCTTCTCCAGAACATCACTCCATCTGAGATCATACATACCCAGGATGACTCGAGTATGGAACACATTTGTACAGCATAATGATGTCAACGAGATAAAGTCATTTGATCAAATGAAAATGCTGGCCCACAGATGGCTCCAACTTCATCCTGTTCCCTACTTGTATGTCTCATAACAATAAAAATGCTTTCAAATGAGCTGATGTAGGTAACAGCTCTTAGCTTGCCAATAAAGTTAGGAATCCTTAACCTGTAAATAGCTTGTCAATAAGCTAGGGATCCTTAACCTTGTCAAACCCTGTGTAAAAAAAAAAAAAAAAAAAAAAAAAGGTAATTCTGTCTATTCACAGTGACTAGGTGTGTGGGAGGGAGGGGAGTTGTAAGGGGAAGAGAGAGGGACGGGGATAGAGTGACGTAGAGTTGGAGAGTGAGTGAGAGTACTCAAGTCTGGCTATATAAAAATAACCAGTTTCCCTGAAGCCCTTCACTAAATATTACCCTGCTCACACTCCAACAGCTCGTCAGGTCCCAAATACCATTCATCTCCATTCACTCCTATCTAACACGCTCACGCATGCTTGCAGGAAATCCAAGACCCTCGCCCACAGAACCTCCTTTACCCCCTCCCTCCAACCCTTTCGAGGACGGCCCCTACCCCTCTTTCCTTTCCCTACAGATTTATATACTCTCCATGTCATTCTACTTTGATCCATTCTCTCTAAATGACCAAACCACCTCAACAACCCCTCTGTCTAATAATTTTATTAACTCCACACCTTCTCCTAATTTCCATATTCCGAATTCTCTGCATAATATTTACACCACACATTGCCCTTAAACAGGACATCTCCACTGCCTCCAACCGTGTCCTCGCTGCTGCATTTACCACCCAAGCTTCACACCCATATAAGCGTGTTGGTACTGCTATACTTTCATACATTCCTTCTTTGCCTCCATAGATAATGTTTTTTGTCTCCACATATACTTAAATGCACCACTCACCTTTTTTCCTTCATCAATTCTATGGTTAACCTGAGCCTTCATAAATCCATCCGCTGAAACGTCAACTCCTAAATTTCTGAAAACATTCACTTCTTCCATACTCCTCTTCTCCAATTTGATATCCAGTTTTTCTTTAAATCATTTGATACCCTTATCACCTTACTCTTTTCTATGTTCACTTTCAACTTTCTACCTTTACACATTCTCTCAAACTAGTCCACTTACCTTTGCAACTTTTCTTTAGAATCTCCCATAAGCACAGTATCATCAACAAAAAGTAACTGTATCAATTCCCATTTTGTATTTGATTCCCCATAATTTAATCCCACCCCTCTCCCCAACACCCTAGCATTTACTTCTTTTACAACCCCATTTATAAATATATTAAATAACCATGGTGACATTACACATACCTGTCTAAGACATACTTTTACCGGGAAGTAATCTCCCTCTCTTCTGTTCCTCATTCTCATATCAGACATAGACAGAGATGTAACTCACAGCACCGTATCATCCTTTGCAGACGATACTAGGATCTGCATGAAGCTGTCATCTATTGAGGACACGGTTAACCTCCAAGAAGATATAAACAAAGTTTTCCGGTGGGAACGGAGAACAATATGATGTTCAATGAGGACAAATTCCAACTACTCCGATATGGAAAACTGGAGGGAACAATAACTAGAACAGAGTATACTACAAACTCTGGCCATACAACAGAGCGGAAAAATAATGTAAAGATCTCACTTTCAAGGATTACAACAGTGCCACGATCAAAAGTGCAAAGAAAATGATAGGATGGATAATGAGAACGTTCAAAACGAGAGGTGCCAAGCCAATGATGATCCTTTTCATATCACTTGTTCTCTCTAGGCTGGAATACTGCTGTACATTAACATCTCCATTCAAAGCAGGTGAAATTGCAGATCTAGAGAGTGTACAGAGAACCTTTACTGCACGTATAAGTTCTGTCAAGCACCTTAACTACTGGGAACGCTTGGAAGCACTTCACTTGTACTCGTTGGAACGCAGGAGAGAGAGATATATCATAATCTACACTTGGAAAATCCTGGAAAGAATGGTCCCGAATCTGCACACAGAAATCACTCTCTACGAAAGTAAAAGACTGGGTAGGCGATGCAAAGTGCCCCCATTTAAAAGTAGGGGCGCCATTGGTACACTAAGAGAAAACACCTTAAGTGTTCGTGGCCCAAGACTGTTCAACAGCCTCCCACCAAGCATAAGGAGAATTACCAATAAACTCCTGGCTGCCTTCAAGAGAGAGCTGGACAGATACCTAAAGTCAGTGCCGGATCAACCGGGCTGTGGTTTGTACGATGGACTGCGTGAGGCCAGCAGTAACAGACTGGTTAATTAATCAGGCCCTGATCCACCGGGAGGCCTGGTCGTGAACCGGGCCGCGGGGGCGTTGATCCCCGGAATAACCTCCAGGTAACCTCCAGGTAACCTCCAGGTAACCTCCAGGTAACCTCCAGGTAACCTCCAGGTAACCTCCAGGTAACCTCCAGGTAGGCACCCTAACCTGAGCCTCACTATCCTCATAAAAACTCTTTATAGCATTAAGTAACTTACTACGTATTCCAAATACTTGGAACATCTGCCATATTGCTCCCCTATCCACTCTATCACACACACACACACACACACACACATATATATATATATATATATATATATATATATATATATATATATATATATATATATATATATATATATATATGTCGTGCCAAATATGTAAAACTGGTCAATTAGCAAGAACTCATTTAAAATTAAGTCCTTTGTAAAATTTTCTCTTATACGTTTAAAGATATATTTTTTTCATTAATGTTGATGTAAAAATTTATAATTTTGCATCAAAAGGAACTTAGAAAACTTACCTAACCTTATTATAACAAGCGCAATTTATTGCAGCCTAACCCAACTAAATATATTTTAGATTTGTTTACAGTAATTTAATACTAAACAAACACAGTGAAATATATTTTTTTCGTTAGGTTCAGAATGATTTTGGCGAAATTATTGCATACACAAATTTTCACTTGTTCTATATGGCAAGATGAGCGTTGCTATTTAAGCCAAGCTCGCAAGTTCTGCCTATTCGCACGACATATATATATATATATATATATATATATATATATATATATATATATATATATATATATATATATATATATATATATATATATATATATATATATATATATATATATATATATATATATATATATATATATATATATATATATATATATATATATATATATGTATATATACATATATATATTTGGACCAATACCTTGGCGCCCAGCTCACGCTAGACGTTTTGATCCAAGGCATGAGCTGGGCGCCAAGGCATTGGTCCAGTGTGGTGAGGATGGTAAAGCACTGCGTACCTTGTTCCAAGGTTCGTAGGTTCGAGTCTCCTTCGGCCAGAGATCAGTGTTTGTGTATATTTCGCCTGCTCTTGCGAATTCCTTGCATTGTTAAAATCTCTAGTTGGTGGATGCATGCAGGGAATGAGATGAAAAGCTGTAAGTCTCCCCCGTATATATATATATATATATATAACAACAATGAGTAGCCGAGGATTCGAACTTGTGTTGCTTTAGCCCGCCTCATGGTGAGTGAAAATACCACCACGATCTAACCCACGGAACCATAAAATCCTACAAGAATCACACACCCACCAGACCTAGGTGTTGTACCATGATCCAAGGACATACGATGGTACTCACCTAATTGTTGTTGCAGGGGTCAAGACTCAGCTCCTGGCCCCTCCTCTTCACTGACCGCTACTGGGTCCTTCCTCTCCCTGCTCCATGAGCTTTATCATACCTCGTCTTAGAACTACGTATGGGTCCTGCCTCCACTACATCGCTTGCCGGGCTATTCCACTTCCTAACAACTCTGTGGCTGAAGAAATACTTCCTAACATCCCTTTGACTCATCTGAGTCTTCAGCTTCGACTTGTGACCCCTTGTTTCTGTGTCCCATCTCTGTAACATCCTGTCACTGTCCACCTTGTCTATTCCACGCAGTATTTTGTATGTCGTTATCATGACTCCCTTGACCCTCTTGTCCTCCATTGTCGTCAGACACTAATTTCATCCTCCTCCCCGTTTGGTGTAGTAGCCTCCACGAGCAGTATATATAGTACTGCAACCACGAACCTCTAGGTATTTAATCAGTAACAACACTGCGACTATCCGAGGATTCGAACCCATATTTTAGCCCGCCTCATGGTGAGCGAAAATTCCGCGATGCTCTAACCCATGGGACCATACAATCCTACAAGAAATTAGCTTTGAAGCACCCACACCATCATATATCCTCAGATCACGGTACAACTCCTAGCTTTGCTGGGTGAGTGATTCTTGTAGGATTGTGTGGTCCCGTGGGTTAGAGCGTCGTGGAATTTTTGCTCACCATGAGGCGGGCTAAAACAACACGGGTTTGAATGCTCGGCTGGTCGCAGTGTTGTTATTGTTTAAATACCACTTGTTCGTGGTTACAAAAAATCATAAGACCATAAGAACATAAGAAAGAAGGAACACTGCAACAGCCCTACTGACCCACGAGGAGCAGGTTCATGTCCCCCCCGGATTAGCAGAATGACCCCCCCCCCCGGATTAGCCCAATGACCCACCCAGTCTGGTCATATCCACTCAAGGATGGAGCACGGCACCAGACCCCGCAACACAAGCTAGTCAGATCAAACTCACACCCACCCACACCCACTCATGTATTTATCTAACCTATTTTTAAAACTACACAACGTTTTAGCCTCAATAACTGTACTCAGGAGTTTGTTCCACTCATCCACAACTCTGTTACCAAACCAGTGCTTTCCTATATCCTTCCTGAATCTAAATTTTTCCAACTTGAAACCATTGTTGCGAGTCCTGTCTTGGCTGGAAATTTTCAGCACGCTATTTACATCCCCTTTATTTATTCCTGTTTTCCATTTATACACATCAATCATATCCTCTCTAATTCTACGCCTTTCGAGAGAGTGCAGATTCAGGGCCCTCAGTCTATCCTCATAAGGAAGATTTCTGATACATGGGATCATCTTTGTCATCCTCCTCTGTACGTTTTCCAGAGCATTTATATCTATTTTCTAATACGGTTATCAGAACTGAGCAGCATAGCCTAAATGAGGTCTAACCAAGGATATATAGAGTTGAAGAACAACCTGAGGACTTCTATTATTTATACTTCTAAATATGAAGCCAAGAATTCTGTTAGCTTTATTGCGAACACTAATGCACTGGTTTTAGATTACTCATAACCAGAACTCCTAAATCCTTTTCGCAATCAGTAGTATTAAGATCTACATTATTTAGTTTATATGTGGCATGGTTATTTAACTGTCCAACATTTAGAACTTTGCATTTGTCAATATTAAACTGCATCTGCCACTTCTCCGACCATTGCATCAGTCTATTCAAATCATCCTGGAGTGCTCTAACATTCTCATTAGAATGAATTGGACGGCCTATTTTGGTGTCATCAGCAAATTTGCTTATGTCGCTATTTATTCCCTCATCTATGTCGTTTATGTAAATTGTGAACAACAACGGGCCCAACACCGACCCCTGAGGAACACCGCTTGTGACGTGCCCCCATTCTGATTTCTCCCCGTTTTGGCAAACTCTCTGCTGTCTGTTTGTCAGCCATGCCTCTACCCAGGAAAAAATTTCTCCTCCTATTCCGTGTGCCTTAAGTTTCCTCAATAGCGTCTGGTGTGGAACTCTATCGAAAGCCTTTCTGAAGTCCATATACACAATATCATATTCATTACCATGATCTACCTCCTCAAACGCCTTAGTGAAAAAAGTTAGTAAATTCGTAAGACAAGAACGCCCCTTTGTAAAACCGTGTTGAGATTCATTAATCAATCTTTGCCTACCAAGATCGCTACGAATTGCTTCGGCAATTATTGATTCCATAAACTTTCCCACTATGGAGGTAAGGCTTATTGGTCTATAGTTCGAAGCCAAGGATCTGTCACCTGCCTTGTAAATAGGTATTACATTTGCCATTTTCCACTTATCAGGCACTATGCCAGTTTGTAGTGATATGTTAAAAAGATTAGCAAAAGGTATGCTAAGTTCCTCTTTACATTCCTTTAACACCCTTGCAAACAGTTCATCAGGGCCTGGGGATTTGTTAGGTTTTAGTTTCTCTATTTGTCTGAGGACCATGTCACTAGTTACTGCAATCGTACATAGTTTATTATGATCCTGTTCTACGTAATCTATTATTTCAGGAATATCGCTAGTATTTTCCTGGGTGAAAACTGAGAGGAAGTAGGTATTGTGAATTTCACACATATCCTTATCACTGTCAGTGATCTGATCAGAGTTACTCTTAAGTGGGCCTCTTCTCCCTAATCTTACTTCCATATACCTGAAAGAACCCTTTTGGGTAAGTCTTTGAATCCCTTGCGACCTTAGCCTCATAATCCCTTTTAGCTTTTCTTATTCCTTTCTTTATTTCTCTCTTTAATTGAATATACTGATTTCTTAACTGTCCATCCCCTCTCTTGATACGCCTATATATACCTCTCTTTTGACCAATGAGATGTTTCAATCTATTGTTCATCCATTTGGGATCATTTTCGTTAGATCAGATTTCCCTACTCGGAACAAAAGTTGTCTGGGCAGCTAGAACTATGCTCTGAAAAACGTCACATTGGCAATCAAGATCACCTACCTGACCCATAATCAGGACATCCCAATTTAGCCCACTCAGATAATTTTTCAGTCCCATGAAGTCGGCCAAGTGAAAATTTGGGACAGAGATTTGATTGCAGTTATCTGGGTAATTCCATGATATATTGAAACTAAGTGATTTGTGATCACTTCCCCCAAGCTCATCATTAACCTCAATATTATTAATTAGTAAATCTTTGTTGGCAAGAACCAAGTCAAGCAGATTGTTTCCTCTAGTTGGTTCTGTCACAACCTGTTCTAAAAAGCAATCCTGAACCGTATCAAGAAAGTCACTAGACTCAAGATTTCCTGTCATATTGTTCCAATCAATTTGTCTAAAGTTAAAATCTCCCATTATCCCAACATTTTCATATCTAGATGCCTTGTGAATTTCATCCCATAACAGCTTACTGCACTCACTATCAAGGTTTGGGGGCCTATAAATCACACCCAAAATTAATTTGTCACGTCCCTCGAGAAACTGTAGCCAAACAGATTCTGTGTTCGATGTTTCTAATCTTATATCATGTCTAAGACAACAATTTAAATTTTCTCTGACATACATCACCACTCCACCACCCTTCCTGTTGACCCTGTCAGTGTGGAATAGTTTATAACCCTGTATGTTGCATTCAGAAGGCATTTCTCTACTTTCAGGTTGAACCAGGTCTCTGTTATACCAATAATATCTATATTACCTACACTTGCAAGTAATCTTTGCTCGTCTGTCTTATTTCTTAGACTCATACTATTTGTATAGTAAACCTTAAGGGAGCTAGTCACTCGTTGCCCTCTGCTATCTCTCTTTATTTTGAATATTGTCTTTTAAACATATCCCTGAGGTATCCCGGTAATAACTGCTGTTTTTAACCCTAATGCTGCAGCCTGATTGTTTCCCACAAACACCCATACCTCTATAGTCTATCAGTTTAAATTCCTAGACAAGTCATCAATTACCCTCTCAATCGAATTGTCTAATGCAACCACTCCATCCCCAGAGAGATGAACCCCATCCCTTGCATACATATCACATTTGCCAAAGAATAGGTCCCAGTTATCAATGAATGGGATTGCAAGTTTCTTGCAGTACCTGTCTAGCCAGCAATTTATACCAATTGCCCTAGACATCCATTCATTGCTCACTCCCTTTCTAGGCAAGATGCTACATATGACTGGGATCCCTCCCTTAGACCTAACTACTTCTATGGCTGACCTGTACTTATCAAGCAGCTCCTCTCTCCTGCCCTTCCCAATGCCTTTACCCCCAGCACTAAGACAGATAATGGGCTTGTTCCCATTACCTGCCATAATATTATCCAACCTGCTGACTATGTCACCAACACCAGCTCCAGGAAGGCACACTCTCTGTCTGACCTTTCTGTCTCTGTTACAAAATGCATGGTCCATATATCTTACCTGAGAATCGCCTACTATTAAAATATTCTTACCTTGATCAGTGGTACCTTCAGCCTCACTAACCACTGAAGTACACTCGTCGTAGAGAACAGAGAATCGATTTCCTATCTTCACATCTTCTCTATTAACTCTCCTCATCTTCCTTCTTCCTGAACTGTGAACCACTTGCCACTTAAAGCGGCTGCCACTATCACTGCTGGTGACCATTTCCTCCTTACCAGCTAAATCCTTCTCACACTCGCTCCCAAACTCATCTGTGCGAAGCTTCATCCTCCTATTTTCCTCCTGAAGAAGTAGAATCTCCTTCTTCAACACTTGAACCTGAGATTCTAAAACACTACAACAAGCCATGGTGCTTGGTAACAGCCCATGCTAACTCCCAAGAGCTTAGGCAGGTATGACCGCACACGACCACTGACCTCAGCGTACAGTATTATGTATACTGATCGTGGAGGTTAGTACACCAAACGGGGAGAAGGAGGATGAAATTAGGTCTGAAGCACCCACACCATCGTATGTCCTCGGATCACAGTACAACACCTAGCTCTGCTGGGTGCATGATTCTTGTAGGATCGTATGGTACCATGGGTTAGAGCATCCATCATGGAATTTTCGGTCACCATGAGGCAGGTTAAAACAACACGGGTTCAAGTCCACGGCTAGTCGTAGTACTGTTGTTGATTAAATACCAATTGTTCGTGGTTACAAATATATATATATATATATATATATATATATATATATATATATATATATATATATATATATATATATATATATATATATATATACATATATATTATATATATATATACATATATATTATATATATGCAAGACAAGCCACGAGAGGTGAAAATCTTAAACTCAAGTACTTTCACGCTTCTCAGTGCGTCATCAGGAGCTGTGCAATTGTGCAAAGGTAACAACAGGAGAAATGAGGGGAAGTTTTCTCAGAGGATAGTAGCGCCAGTGACTCCGCCAGGGTCTCTCTCAGAAATGCGAGAACCGGCCGAATGCCACACACCCACATGCCCCCACACCCCGCCCAATATAGGGTCGGGTAGGCTGGACCTTCAAGTTTGTGGATGCCAGGACGTAGGAAACTAGAAGGTTTAATAGTTAGCCCTAAGCTTCTTTTAATCACTGAGAACAGGTCATGTGCCATACGGAATTACTTTACAATCACATATTATATACATACAGAATGCTGCTATAATGTGTAACCTTCTAATTAATATACTAGAAGGGACGTATGCGTTCATTTTTTTCACCTGACACTACCACATGCCTTTTAGAATATTCCAGAAACACTCGGGAGGGTCTCAGCATGCGTGTGTTATTTATGGACCTCTATAATATTCCTATTATTCTCTACGATAATATCTAAACATTTCCTGATTTTTCTTTTTTTGACTTTACTCCGTCCGGGGCTTCCAATTGCCAATTAAGATTCACTAAAGCACACAAGGAGCTCAACGATCAGACGTTGCATCTATCGAGAGGGGAATAAATTCAATCTTGTGATTTTAGATGAAATTGAATACTTATGTAAAATTATCCATTTATTGATGATAATGAAATTCACGAGCCTCTCGTTAGGAACCCCACTGACCAGGTCAATAGCTATTTCAATAAACGTCTTAAAAAGTTACTGAAGGGAAATGATGAACTAATTTAACACCCATCAGCGAGGTCCGCAACTCTACCGTATCTCAGTGGGTTGACCAAGACTGATAAATCAGAGAACCGAGTTCGTCCTATTATAAGTTCAGTAGGATCGGTAACATATAACCTATCTAAAACGTTGGTTAAACTTTAACTCTCATGGTTGGTATGATCTTGGATGCGCATTTTAAAAAAAAAATTTGACCTTACTAAAAGGCTCCAGAAATTAAATGTTTCACACGACTTTACCGTTGTGAGTTTTTATGTCATAGCTCTGTTTACGAGAGTCCCTGTCACTGACTTGCTTACTTACCTTGAAGAGGAACTAGAAAACTTCTCCTTGCCCTACACCATGAATATAATTATTGAACTGATTAAACTTTGTGTTATGGACAGCAAATTTGTGTTTGAAGGCAAGTACTATGCTCGAAAACAGGGTATGGCTATGGGAAATTCCCTTAGCCCCTTACTCAGCACCCTGTATGGAATTCTACGAGACTAGACAACTTAAATATATTCTCCCACATAAAGCTAGGTGGTTCAGATACGTAGATGATGTTCTTTGCGTTAGGCCTAGAGATCACAACATTAATGAGTTCCTACCTAGACTCAGTGGTCTTGTACCTTCTATTAAGTTCACAATAGAGCATGACATAAATAGCACTTTACCCTTCCAAGATGTTTTAATCCATTGCATCAACAGAAGATTCAAATTTACAGTTTACAGGAAGACCACCAATGCGTCGTCATACATTTATTATTATTCCATTCATGAATCAAGGGTTAAAATGAGTGTTTTCCGTACAATGTTCCTGAGAGCTTTGGGTATCTGCAATGACACGATTAATCGTGTCATAACGATTTCGTGAGTCATGATGACGGCTTTGAGAGGACTTGAGCTAAAACTAGTCACGGCCACGCTGGGGGAGATTGGTCTGTAGAAACTTGCATTTGTGGTCACAGTGGTGCCTCTGCTAACTTTTCTATGGTGTATAAATATACCTAGTTGGACGAATCTTATTCTAGCCAGCTGGCCCAGTAGCTAGCATGTCGGTCTGGAGTTTCATAACTCTCTGATCGCGGGTTCTATCCCCACCCGTGGTATGGTTTGTTTACAATCGTGTCATTACGATTCTTGAGTCATGATATAAGATTCTGGTATTAGACTGTGCATGATAGCCTCAGTTATAAACGAAGTGAGCTTGAACACCCCACTACTGCCATGATTTTCGTGTTTAATAATTGCAGACTCGAGAATATTTCTTTCTAGCCATAAAGTGCATGGAAAAACGACCTTTGCCTCAAACCACTTAGCTGGATTAATCCAGACTCGTGTGTGGTTGAATATCTCATTTGATTCCTGAGCAGTCCTTACAGAATACTGATGTTGTGTAATTCTAACATTCAGAGATTTGCCAGTCTGTCCCACATACGACAAGTTGTAGCCTTGGCACCCAATCCCGTACACACCACCTACACATTGTTTAAGGGAATTCTTGATCAACATACTCTTAACAGTCAGTGAATTCTTAAAAACAACTTGTATATTGGGTCTCTTTAGGACATTCGGTAGGACTAATAAATTCTCAATGTATGGTTGTATTATATACACACACAGACACACACACACGGGGCCAGGAGCTATGAATAGACCCCTGCAACCACAAATAGGTGAGTACACACACACACACACACACACACACATATATATATATATATATATATATATATAAATAAGTGGGATTGCATCAATAACAACACTGCGACTAGCCGGGGATTCGAACCCATGTGGTTTTGGCCCTGCCAGGTGGTGAGCGAAAATCACATGACGCCTTAATTCACTGAACCACACAATCCTTGTAGGATTTTGTGGTTCAGCGGTTTTTTTTTTATATATATTTTTATTTAAAAACAATTCAGTACAGCATATAATAAATATACATATAATCTCAACAACATGAGATTTATTGCAACCTATCCACTACCTACTCTCGCCACTGATTACAGAACAGCTGGGCGACAATAACAAAACATTACCCCCCGTAAAAGATACCCTTGGTGTGTACCACTCAATAAAAAACCTGGTACAAATAACGTTCTACTTAAGAACAAAAAGACTGTCACCTGCCGCCACAGTGCTAGATCCATCCCCCACTATCTGTATGGCCGGCCATACCACGTGACACCAATGATTATAATATGCACAAAAATATATTACAAGGTCCTTCACCTATGGCCCGCCTGATGGCTAGAGCCCCATCCCCAAAACCTCACTGGTTGCACGCCTACAGTGCAAGACATACTTGCAGAACATAAACCAGTACAAATAAAATACTTTACACACTAAGCCTGTGACTTGGCTTGCATGATGCTTACACACTAAGTGGCTGCAACCGACCATGACATATCAGGATCAAACATGATGGGATTGCAGATCCCAAAGCCTTCTTCCTGTACGCAAAAAAGAAAAGAAAAGAAAAAAAAAACCTCCCCTCCCCTCCGGCAGCAGGTGCCACCGTCCAGCATTCCAGCATACAGGAGCTTGTAGCCACCATGCATAATATTCGTTACACCTCCACTCATGCCATGAACAGAACCAGGACAACCACTCGTACCAGAACATGCACCAAACGTGACAGTGACACACTCCACCCTGGAGTGCTGACTGACAATAAAAGAGTGCCAACAGATTCACCCTCGCCACTGGACGGCCAGCCCAACGTCTATCCCCTTATCTAATCCCCACCCCTACATGCTAAGCATTTCACTTACCGTGAGGGTATGGTAACCCTCAGAAAAACATTCCCCCCACCTAGTCCCATATAGATCCCTATTCCTACACATAGTATGGAATACCGTCGCCGCCAGCACACGCTTCCTCACTTCCCACGCATCGGATCACCTCATGCACCAGGATATGTATGTGTAGTCCACCATCACCATATGCTAGCGCTCGTGCCGCACCCTCTTCCACCCCCCGACATCTAAACTCAGCGCCGGCAATACTGACACATAAATCCCCCCACCCTCTGCACCACCCTGCCCACCTATTTCCTGATACTCTCCAACCCCTCACAAAAATACACAATATGGTAAGCCGTTTCCTCTCCCCCACACAACCCACAATGCCCCTCCCCACCCAACCTCTGATCCCTCAGCACTGCACCAGATGGCAAGATACAGTGCAAAACCCGGAACATTACCTCCCGCATCCCTGGGCTGCAACCTCAACCTGCTAAATCTTCTCCAGATGTTTGCCCAAACGTAAATTGGGTATAACCCCTCCCATGGATGCACCACCTGACCCCCTATCATCCTGTACAATGCCCCAACCTTTACCTTCCCAGGTTCCTGGGCCAATGCCAACACCCACAAGACCGCCTTGCACTCACACAAGTCCACCCCCCAAACAATCCTTGCAGCACCTCGTGAACTTTCCTCAACCCTCCATCCCGAAAAACCCTGTCCTGCAATACCTCACGCCTGATGTAAACACACTTAACCCTCTGCCATAAATCCAAAAGACCCATCCCCCCCCCTTTGCACTGGCAACATGACCACCTCCCTTTTTAACCACTCGCACTTAGGACCCCACAAAAATCTGAACATCCTCCTTCAGATGCTTCGAATTACCGGCAGCATTAACGGGAACACTTTTGCGATGAACCAAATCTTACTATACAAGATCACATTGATCACAGTCACCTTCTGCAGGATAGTGAGATGATTCGGTCATAGTGCTCCCAATCGCTTTACCACATGGTCCTCCGAATGAGCAGAATTATCCTCCCTCACCCTAACTAAATTTGCCCTATATACAATACCACATATCTTCAAAACCTCCACACAGATCATCACCACCCGACAACCCCAATCCACCCTCCGTTCCCACATCCCCAACCCTAAAATTGACGATTTCTCTACATTTACCACCATTCCCGAAGCACCTCCATAAACCTGCACCACCTCCTCCAGCCCACCCAACCGCATCCCCTCATCCACCAAAAGCATCATGTCATCCACGTACCCTACCAGACTTGGCCATGGCCACCCTTCCTCACCCCTGTCCCCTCGTATTCTTGCCTCCACCAACCTATAGAAAGGGTCTTGCATGCACGCAAACAACAATTGTGAGAGTGGGCAGCCCTGTCGAAGGCCCCGCCCTAGCACAACTGCTTCCCCAAATGCCTGTTAACTTGCACACGCACACATGCTTGGTTATACAATGTTTTCATCTATCCCACTATTTCCTCCCCGAAACCCTGAGACAGTAAAATGCGACCTAAAGCCTCCCTTTCCACAGTGTCATATGCCCCCCTCCAGTCCAATGCTAACAGCCCCCCCCCCCACCAAAAGCAGCTACAAAATCCTGGAGGATATCGTGACCCATCACCATCGATAGGCCAGGCAAACCAAACTGGCTAGGAGAGACCACCCTGTCAACCACACACTTTAGACAGTTACCAAGCACCTTTACAAAGAGCTTATAGTCAGTGCACATCAACGACAATGCACGATAATCCTTTAGGGTACGCTGATGTGACCCCTATGGAACTATGACCACTACCCGCTTGCTCCATGCCTAACCTACCCCTTCCCCAGCTTTATTTCATTCAGGACCCTGACCAAGAAACCCCGCAACAACTCCCAATGCAACATATAAAATTTGCAAGGAATCCTATCCACTCCCGGCTCCTTACCCTTGCTCATTCCAGCCAACGCTCTCCAAATTTCCTCCTCCTCAATATCTGCCCAATGCCTTTCTATCACTCCCTCCCAGGGGTTTACCCACACAGCCACTTACTTCCTTCAACAGCTCTTCATCCACCCCATGACTACACCAATAACGAGCATACCACCTGTCAGCATACATACCCATGCCTTCTGTCGACCTGAGCACTTGCCCCACCTGATAGTTCTCCCCCCCCCCACACACCTCTAACTGCATAAGAGTCATTGCCTTCCTACATTGTTGTTGACCCCTCAGGACACAGGATGAAGGCCTATCCCCCCATAGCACCTCCTCTACACCCGCTTGCACGCTTAAGGCTTCAAACCTCTCATTCTGAAAGTCCCTTAACCTCTCCTTCAGGGCCTCCATCTCCTCCATACGGTACCTTCCCTGCAAAGCACCCCCACTGTAGCAAGCATATAAGTGCTGCTCTAGATAATTTGACAACCCATATCTCATGTGGTTTTTCCTCCTCCCTTCACGTATGTAAAAATCTCTTATCCTAGTCTTTGCAATGCTATCCCACCATCCCACCACATCAACTACCCTCCCCTTCTCCCAAAGCTTTTCCCATAGTGCAGCAAAACCCGCCACTGCCTCCTCATCCCCGAGAACCCTCATATTTAATTTCCAGTAACTCGCCTGCCTTCTAGCTAACGCCTCCCACCCCACCTCCACTACAACTGCCCTATGATCAGAATAAGGTACCTCTACTGTACAGACAGACTCTATACCAACACGCTGTGTAACATATAGTCTAACCTTACCCACAGTTGCACATCACGGAGAAGCTCCCCCAAAACAAGTGACAAAAAACCTGCCCCCCCTAGGCACCACATCCACTCTTCTAACAACGCAATTCCAATCCCCTCCCACTACTGCAAGAGAAGGTAACGATCGTAAGAAATACACCAGCTCTTCCCTCACAAAAGCATTCTTAACTCACACTACATTCTCTGCTGGCACGTACACACACACACACAAAAACCACTTTGTCACCCCCCCCCACCAACCATCCACTCTTAAGATCCTGCCATCTAATCCCCCACTTGCCGCCCTGATCAAGATGGCTACCCCCCCCCTTTTAAGTGCTCCGAATGCGTCACAAAACTCTAATAGCCCTCCACCTCAAAATCCTTGCCAGCTTTCCAGTTATGCTCCTGAATATATGCTACGTCCACATGGTATCTATGTAAGAACATGCAAAACCAATCCCGCTTCATTCTCTCACACAAGCCATTAACGTTCAGCATCACACATTGGAGGCCAATTAATGCTTGTGTCCCCTCTGGCCCATATCCCCCTTTACATGTGCACCAGGGCCCTTCTCACTGCCCTTACCACACTCACCATGCAGGACACCCTGATCATCCTGCACCGCCTGTCGCTGGTGCCTCCTCCCTCCTACACTGCTAGCCTCCACCACCCACACCTTCTTCCCTGGACGTTGGGCCGGTGTTAAGACATCGTCAGAGTCGAATGTCGCTGCTGCCCATTTCCTGGTAACAACACTCTCCTCCAGTGATGAACTGGGTTCCTCCTTGCGATGCACCTCCACCACTAACAGCTGTGAGTCTTCCTTACCCAGCGTCAGCCTGTCCACACCGTGCCCAGCAACACTCACGGCCGCCTCATGCCTAGCATTCACCTCTGACGCAGGCTCCTGGTCACCCAATGGTCCTGCCACTGAGATCACAGGTGACTCGAAAAATGACTGCACCATCGTCTCAACTGTCGCAGTGAAAACCTCTGTACCCCAGACACCTGCTGCTCCACCAGCCATGCTGGCTGCTCCGGTATCAGCACATCCAGGGTGGGCTCCACCACCGATACCTCAACCATTTCGCTCAAAAGTTAACCACGCCCTCCTTCCTCTGCCTGGGCAGACTCAGGAACGTCCTGCCTCTTGCCAGTGGGCACTGCTTCAGCCGGTCGCCCAGCCCGGCCCTGCCTGCCGTATTCAGCTGCAGTGTGATCATAGTCTCCACATATCCTACAGGTTCTCCTCTGCCCAGCATACGTCACCATCACTTGAGTTCTGAAGTCCTCCAAGACAACATATGAGAGTATGGGGTGACGGAGGGTCATTTTATTGGAGAAACTTCCCTCAGGGTAACTGGCATATGCACCCATCATCCATTTACCTTGTTGGGCAACATGTACAACTCCATACCTTTCAAAAGCTTGACAAATGTCGACCTCATTCGCCTCAAAGGGTAATTTCCGTACTCTCACCCACGTATACTGACGGGAAACGTCCACAAGTCTGACGCTCACTTCCAGGGTCACTTCCACACTAAGATCTTGGTAATGATCAACAAGACCCTCATACACCTGCGCGTTGAGCAATTTCACGAATATCCTGAACGAGCCATTTAAAGCCATGCCGTACAGCTCCTTTTCATAAATGCTGTAGGTGTTCCTGATAATCAAGGGCAACAACTCATGGACTGTCGTGGGCATCATGGATCCTTGCACTAATTCAATTCCAACAGTGTGTACTCTGCGACGTACGGCAAAGACCATGATGAAGCACTAGGTTGTTACCTTGGCTGTCGACAGAGAGTTGTGAGGAGCGTCCACTCACCCCGGCAGCTAGGCGAGGAATGTTCAGCAGATTAAGACGTCATGTGACTTTCGCTCACCACCAGGCAGGACCAAAACTACATGGGTTCGAATCCTCAGCTAGTCGCAGTGTTGTTTTCGATTCAATACCACTCGTTCGTGGTCACAATAATATATATACTGCTTGTGGAGGCTAGTACACCAAAAAGGGATAAGAATGAAATTAGCTTAGAGGCGCCTACACCATCGTACGTAGTGTGGGTGCCTTAATAATAGGGGGAGGGAAGGGACTCATGAAGATAGACGAGTATTCGTCCTAAACAGTGTACAAACAGTACAAACTAATTATCAAACTCCACATTAGGCTATTATTATTAGCATAATTATTCTATAAGCATTATAATTATCGTAAATATTGGGGTAATGTAATGAAATGTTAAATTCTATATTAGTGTTGTGCTCAGGATATTGAATGCACTCTGTTACATGAATTGTTATTTTATTACTGTAGGATGAAATGGTACTATGATAACATGGGTGTGATGTCACATAATGCTATACCATTATGTTATGTGAAAAGTTGCTATCCAGCCGGGTATGTGGCGACAAGAAGTCCTCACGGACACTGGCTGAGATGTTGACCTGTGTCAGCTAGTTTGCAAATTCCTGGTCTTCAGTATCTCACCTGATTCCATTCCTTTTAATGTTTCAGACTTCTGACCAGAGAAGACATCTTGACTACTGAATGATGCTGTTACCATTTTTTTCCTAAGTTCCGGATTTCTTGTCGTCTACGCGGCTCCTGAAGACGGGGATTTTTTCATAGGCTCGGTTGTGTTGCTGTGAGGTTGTGCACAACATTCTTAAGTTTTTCTAGCTGCTATGGTCTGTTTGCCGGCTGTCATCTTTTCGGCTTTGTGGCTACCGGCTATGCATTGCATCACTGAGTCTGTATGTCAGAAAGACAGTGTTTCTTGTGTGTTGTAGATTTATTTATTTGTGGTTTCATTCGAATAATCTTACAGCGGGAATTGTGTAGTGTTACAGTGTGATTTACTACTGAATTCTCCATAGTTACAGTAATTATCCACTCTTTCATATTAAGTGACGTTCATGCTAAACTTACTTTCATAACTCATGTGTTTATATACTTATCTATTTATCCTAATAATTCATGAGAGAAATAGAGTTGCGGCTTGTTGAAATTTTCTGACAACGTATTACTGGTATATTTAACCTGCTTAAATTAACATTAAATGCATTTATTGTTTGTAATAAAATATTTATATATAATTATCCTCCTGGATACAATGAACTGTAATTATTATTGGGTTTTCTTATCTTACTTTAAATAAAAGTTTGATGCATCTTTTATTACGGTCAACTTACAGTCTTCGAGGAAAGCGCAACTAGCCTTGATCCACTAGACTGTTAGTGTTGGCACGTAATACTTACCTCTTGACATATACGAAGGTTTTAGATGTACTTTTACTGGATCTTAGATTTTTATTCCTTTGCTCTATAAATATTTCAGTATGGAGTAATCTTGGAATATTCACCATAACACATCAGATTAAAATGGTTTATGTAAAGTTTCAACTATTACTTGAGTGATACTGATATAAACCATTCAAAATTTTATACAGTTATGAATAACATCTAAACTATGGGAAATCCAATACTAATAATATGGCTAGAAATGTTTATTACTTATGTTGTGAACCCAGGCTGTGTCAGAAATAGCCAGTCATTACAGGTAATTAAGACGTAATAACTACTCTCAACTATTCCCTTTTCGTACATTGAGGTAGAGGAGGGTGGGCCTATGGAATACCGGGATGCCTTTCTCGAATCACGCAGCAACTGAAATATGCCTAGTTTTTATTTATTTATTTTGTTTTGTGCCGGTATCTTCCCAGGGCTGGATTAAGGGGGAGGGCCCGGGCCCCCCTCCAGAAGGGGCCCCAACCAAATGATGAAAAATATTATGACACATTATACTGAGAACTGAATAGATCGTTAAAAGAGAAAACGTATGCAAGAGTTTGAATTGTGGTGGGATTGTCATGTTGAATCATCTGATCGCTGGTGTTACATCATTGGTGCGAGCGTGTCGTCAGCTGCATGACTTGAGTATGGCTCACAGCACATCATCATCCTGGGTGTGCAGGGCGCTGCAGTATGACTGCTTGATCGTGGTCAGTATGTGAACAACAGTGTGGTAGTGAGAACCATCTATGAGCGAGCATGAAGCAAATGCAGCTTGTGAACCTGATGGTCATGAACAAAGAATCTGACATCCATTGCTCGCTGGATTTTGATGGAGTCATCAGAGACTTTTCCATCAGAGAAACACAGAATGTACCTGACTTATAATATTTTATCTGATTGAAGATAACTCCTCATAAGTCTGTACACTGTTACACTTGGAAATGAACAGAAAGGCTACTAAAATACACTGTAAGTCCAATTTATTGTTTCATTTCTTCATCTTAAGAGAATGGTACGTATATTGTGAGTGGCTAAAGTTTTCCATTGAGAAACTTAAAAGTTTTCTAGCCATTAGAGTTAGACCTTTTTAATGCAAAGGGTCCCACACCAAACTGGGTCCCGGGCCCCCCACAACCTAAATCCGGCACTGTATCTTCCTCAACCCTGGATCACTGCTACACCCATCGACTACCTCAGTTCCACCTGTGATCTGTGACTTATATTAGATCACAGAATTCCTCTAAGAACCAATTTGTCTATATTGCATTCTGTACCTATTCAAGCAGAGTGTAAACATGAAAAGTGAGTCTAATAATACACTCTGCTAGACTAAGTGGCTTCTCCAATATTAGTAAACTCATTCACTTTGTGTAGCCTGAGCGGCAGGTTTACTGTATACCTGCAGGTATATTGTGCACCTGCAGGTCATCGTGTGAACGGTAGCGCATGAAACATTATTACACAAGACTCATAAGACTTCATCAGAACCCTCTTGTCATATTACAACCTTACCTTATATATATATATATATATATATATATATATATATATATATATATATATATATATATATATATACAGACCTGGGAGTGATCATGTCGGAGGATCTCACCTTCAAGGACCATAACATTGTATCAATCGCATCTGCTAGAAAAATGACAGGATGGATAATGAGAACCTTCAAAACTAGGGAGGCCAAGCCCATGATGACACTCTTCAGGTCACTTGTTCTATCTAGGCTGGAATATTGCTGCACACTAACAGCACCTTTCAAGGCAGGTGAAATTGCCGACCTAGAAAATGTACAGAGAACTTTCACGGCGCGCATAACGGAGATAAAACACCTCAATTATTGGGAGCGCTTGAGGTTCCTAAACCTGTATTCCCTGGAACGCAGGAGGGAGAGATACATGATTATATACACCTGGAAAATCCTAGAGGGACTAGTACCGAACTTGCACACGAAAATCACCCACTACGAAAGCAAAAGACTTGGCAGACGATGCACCATCCCCCCAATGAAAAGCAGGGGTGTCACTAGCACGTTAAGAGACCATACAATAAGTGTCAGGGGCCCGAGACTGTTCAACTGCATCCCAGCACACATAAGGGGGATTACCAACAGACCCCTGGCAGTCTTCAAGCTGGCACTGGACAAGCACCTAAAGTCAGTTCCGGATCAGCCGGGCTGTGGCTCGTATGTTGGTTTGCGTGCAGCCAGCAGCAACAGCCTGGTTGATCAGGCTCTGATCCACCAGGAGGCCTGGTCTCAGACCGGGCCGCGGGGGCGTTGACCCCCGGAACTCTCTCCAGGTAAACTCCAGGTATACATATATATATATACATATATATATATATATATTATATATATATATATTATATATATATATATATACATATATATATATATTTTTTTTTTTTTATTTATTTATTATCACACTGGCCGATTCCCACCAAGGCAGGGTGGCCCGAAAAAGAAAAACTTTCACCATCATTCACTCCATCACTGTCTTGCCAGAAGGGTGCTTTACACTACAGTTTTTAAACTGCAACATTAACACCCCTCCTTCAGAGTGCAGGCACTGTACTTCCCATCTCCAGGACTCAAGTCCGGCCTGCCGGTTTCCCTGAATCCCTTCATAAATGTTACTTTGCTCACACTCCAACAGCACGTCAAGTATTAAAAACCATTTGTCTCCATTCACTCCTATCAAACACGCTCACGCATGCCTGCTGGAAGTCCAAGCCCCTCGCACACAAAACCTCCTTTACCCCCTCCCTCCAACCTTTCCTAGGCCGACCCCTACCCCGCCTTCCTTCCACTACAGACTGATACACTCTTGAAGTCATTCTGTTTCGCTCCATTCTCTCTACATGTCCGAACCACCTCAACAACCCTTCCTCAGCCCTCTGGACAACAGTTTTGGTAATCCCGCACCTCCTCCTAACTTCCAAACTACGAATTCTCTGCATTATATTCACACCACACATTGCCCTCAGACATGACATCTCCACTGCCTCCAGCCTTCTCCTCACTGCAACATTCATCACCCATGCTTCACACCCATATAAGAGCGTTGGTAAAACTATACTCTCATACATTCCCCTCTTTGCCTCCAAGGACAAAGTTCTTTGTCTCCACAGACTCCTAAGTGCACCACTCACTCTTTTTCCCTCATCAATTCTATGATTCACCTCATCTTTCATAGACCCATCCGCTGACACGTCCAATCCCAAATATCTGAATACGTTCACCTCCTCCATACTCTCTCCCTCCAATCTGATATCCAATCTTTCATCACCTAATCTTTTTGTTATCCTCATAACCTTACTCTTTCCTGTATTCACCTTTAATTTTCTTTTCTTTCTTATTGCTACTTCTCTAGCTCTAACTCTATTTGAAACCCCTGACCTAATCCCATTTATTCCTCTCCATTGAAACTCTCCCACACCCCTGTCTCACTTTATATATATATATATATATATATATATATATATATATATATATATATATATATATATATATTCTGCAAAAGAAGAATATATATATATATATATATATATGCAAAAGAATATATATATATATATATATATATATATATATATATATATATATATATATATATATATATATATATATATATATATAAAGTGAGACAGGGGTGTGGGAGAGTTTCAATGGAGAGGAATAAATGGGATTAGGTCAGGGGTTTCAAGTAGAGTTAGAGCTAAAGAAGTAGCAATAATGTTGAAGGATAAGCTATGGCAGGAAAAGAGGGACTATAAATGTATTAATTCAAGGATTATGTGGAGTAAAATAAAGATTGGATGTGAAAAGTGGGTTATAATAAGCGTGTATGCACCTGGAGAACAGAGAAGTGTAGAGGAGAGAGATTTTGGGAAATGTTGAGTGAATGCGTGGGGAGTTTTGAATCAAGTGTGAGAGTACTTGTGGTTGGGGATTTCAATGCTAAAGTGGGTAAAAATGTTATGGAGGGAGTAGTAGGTAAATTTGGGGTGCCAGGGGTAAATGTAAATGGGGAGCCTTTAATTGAGCTATGTGTAGAAAGAGATTTGGTAATAAGTAATACATATTTTATGAAAAAGAGGATAAATAAATATACAAGGTATGATGTAGCACGTAATGAAAGTAGTTTGTTAGATTATGTATTGGTGGATAAAAGGTTGATGGGTAGGATCGAGGATGTACACGTTTACAGAGGGGCAACTGATATATCGGATCATTATTTAGTTGTAGTTACAGTTAGAGTAAGAGGTAGAAAGGAAAAGAGGAAGGTGGCAACAACAAGTAAGAGGGAGGTGAAAGTGTATAAACTAAGGGAGGAGGAAGTTCGGGTGAGATATAAGCGACTATTGGCAGAAAGGTGGGCTAGTGCAAAGATGAGTAGTGGGGGGGTTGAAGAGGGTTGGAATAGTTTTAAAAATGCAGTATTAGAATGTGGGGCAGAAGTTTGTGGTTATAGGAGGGTGGGGGCAGGAGGAAAGAGGAGTGACTGGTGGAATGATGAAGTAAAGGGTGTGATAAAAGAGAAAAAGGTAGCTTATGAGACGTTTTTACAAAGCAGAAGTGTTATGGAGAGTAAAAGAAAGGTAAAGAGAGTGGTGAGAGAGTGCAAAAGGAGAGCAGATGATAGAGTGGGAGTGGCACTGTCAAGAAATTTTAATGAAAATAAGAAAAATTTTTGGAGTGTTAAACAAGTTAAGAAAGCCTAGGGAAAGTATGGATTTGTCAGTTAAAAACAGAGTAGGGGAGTTAGTAGATGGGGAGATGGAGGTATTAGGTAGATGGCGAGAATATTTTGAGGAACTTTTAAATGTTAAGGAAGAAAGAGAGGTAGTAATTTCATGCACTGGTCAGGGAGGTATACCATCTTTTAGGAGTGAAGAAGAGCAGAATGTAAGTGTGGGGGAGGTACGTGAGGCATTATGTAGAATGAAAGGGGGTAAAGCAGCTGGAACTGATGGGATCATGACAGAAATGTTAAAAGCAGGGGGGGATATAGTGTTGGAGTGGTTGGTACTTTTGTTTAATAAATGTATGAAAGAGGGGAAGGTACCTAGGGATTGGCGGAGAGCATGTATAGTCCCTTTATATGAAGGGAAAGGGGACAAAAGAGACTGTAAAAATTATAGAGGAATAAGTTTACTGAGTACACCAGGAAAAGTGTATGATAGGGTTATAATTGAAAGAATTAGAGGTAAGACAGAATGTAGGATTGCGGATGAGCAAGGA
>NC_091293.1:43508774-43528967 GCF_038502225.1 Cherax quadricarinatus
ACTGGCAGGGAAACCAGTTAATGAGATGATGGAATATGTAGCAATAAAATGCAAGGAGGCTGAGGAGAGGTTTGTACCCAAGGGTAACAGGAGTAATGAAAAAGCCAGGATGAGCCCATGGTTTACCCAAAGGTGCAGGGAGGCAAAAACCAAGTGTGCTAGGGAATGGAAGAAATATAGAAGGCAAAGGACCCAGGAGAATAAGGAGAACAGTCGTAGAGCCAGAAATGAATATGCACAGATAAGAAGGGAGGCCCAAAGACAATATGAAAATGACATAGCAGCGAAAGCCAAATCTGACCCGAAACTGTTGTACAGCCACATCAGGAGGAAAACAACAGTCAAGGACCAGGTAATCAGGCTAAGGAAGGAAGGAGGAGAGACAACAGGAAATGACCGGGAAGTATGTGAAGAACTCAACAAGAGATTCAAAGAAGTGTTCACAGAGGAGACAGAAGGGACTCCAGAAAGACGGAGAGGTGGGGCACACCACCAAGTGCTGGACACAGTGCACACAACCGAGGAAGAAGTGAAGAGGCTTCTGAGTGAGCTAGATACCTCAAAGGCAATGGGGCCAGATAACATCTCCCCATGGGTATTGAGAGAGGGAGCAGAGGCGCTATGTGTACCCCTAACAACAATATTCAATACATCTATCGAAACAGGGAGATTGCCTGAGGCATGGAAGACAGCAAATGTAGTCCCAATCTTCAAAAAAGGAGACAGACATGAAGCATTAAACTACAGACCAGTGTCACTGACATGTATAGTATGCAAAATCATGGAGAAGATTATCAGGAGAAGAGTGGTGGAACACCTAGAAAGGAATGATCTCATCAACAGCAGCCAGCATGGTTTCAGGGACGGGAAATCCTGTGTCACAAACCTACTGGAGTTCTATGACATGGTGACAGCAGTAAGACAAGAGAGAGAGGGGTGGGTGGATTGCATTTTCTTGGACTGCAAGAAGGCGTTTGACACAGTTCCACACAAGAGATTGGTGCAAAAACTGGAGGACCAAGCAGGGATAACAGGGAAGGCACTACAATGGATCAGGGAATACTTGTCAGGAAGACAGCAGCGAGTCATGGTACGTGGCGAGGTGTCAGAGTGGGCACCTGTGACCAGCGGGGTCCCGCAGGGGTCAGTCCTAGGACCAGTGCTGTTTCTGGTATTTGTGAACGACATGACGGAAGGAATAGACTCTGAGGTGTCCCTGTTTGCAGATGACGTGAAGTTGATGAGAAGAATACACTCGATCGAAGACCAGGCAGAACTACAAAGGGATCTGGACAGGCTGCAGAACTGGTCCAGCAATTGGCTCCTGGAGTTCAATCCCACCAAGTGCAAAGTCATGAAGATTGGGGAAGGGCAAAGAAGGCCGCAGACGGAGTACAGTCTAGGGGGTCAGAGACTACAAACCTCACTCAAGGAAAAAGATCTTGGGGTGAGTATAACACCAGGCACATCTCCTGAAGCGCACATCAACCAAATAACTGCTGCAGCATATGGGCGCCTAGCAAACCTCAGAACAGCATTCCGACATCTTAATAAGGAATCGTTCAGGACCCTGTACACCGTATACGTTAGGCCCATATTGGAGTATGCGGCACCAGTTTGGAACCCACACCTAGCCAAGCACGTAAAGAAACTAGAGAAAGTGCAAAGGTTTGCAACAAGACTAGTCCCAGAGCTAAGAGGTATGTCCTACGAGGAGAGGTTAAGGGAAATCAACCTGACGACACTGGAGGACAGGAGAGATAGGGGGGACATGATAACGACATACAAAATACTGAGAGGAATTGACAAGGTGGACAAAAACAGGATGTTCCAGAGATTGGACACAGTAACAAGGGGACACAGTTGGAAGCTAAAGACACAGATGAATCACAGGGATGTTAGGAAGTATTTCTTCAGCCACAGAGTAGTCAGTAAGTGGAATAGTTTGGGAAGCGATGTAGTGGAGGCAGGATCCATACATAGCTTTAAGCAGAGGTACGATAAAGCTCACGGCTCAGGGAGAGTGACCTAGTAGCGATCAGTGAAGAGGCGGGGCCAGGAGCTCGGACTCGACCCCCGCAACCTCAACTAGGTGAGTACAACTAGGTGAGTACATACACACACACATACACACATACACATACACACACGCACATACACACATACACACACACACATACACACACACACACCACACACATACACACGAACACGCACACACACACACACACACACATACACACACATACACATACACACACATACACATACGCACACGCACACACACACACATACACACACACACACACACACACACACACATACACAGACACACACACACACACACACACAGAGACACACACACACACAGAGACACACACAGAGACACACACACACACACACAGAGACACACAGAGACACACACAGAGACACACACACACACACAGACACACACACACACACACACAGACACACAGACAGACAGACACCTACCTACCTACCTCCCTCCCTCCCTCACACGCCTTACACCACACCTTTACTTACCAAAAGCATCACTCGCGTCCATGCATACCTCAAGAAGCCAGCTTCATTATACCCCTTAAGATTGCAACGCCCATAAGTCCCTGACGCAGAAGCTACAATATCCCTCCGAAAAGGTTAAATGCCATCTGTTCAGCGATGTCCTTATTCCTCTGTTGCGTCCCATAAAATATCACTGCCAGTGCCCTGATTCTCTCCCTTACTGACACGTCTGAAAACCCATGAAGTATAGACAAAGTCCGTGACTAGATATCCCATTGCGTTCTGCACTGGCACCCCCCTCCCCCCCATCTAAGCTTAACGCCCTTAAAACGCTAATCCCACCTCCACCCACCATACCCAAAGCCCTACTAAACCACTCCCTCACTGGTTCCCACCTCGTACAAAAAAAAAATACCGCACGAGTGTCAATGTCCCCACACACAACACACTCCTCCCTCCTGCACACTCCTATTTGCCAACACTTCTCCAGACGGCAATATACTATGGAGGAATTTAAACATTACCTCCCTTACCACTGCCTTCAGTCATAACCCCTTTCAAGCAGCCCCATATATCACTCCACGCATACATCAGATATATACCTTCAACCTTAGCAACCACCACCCACCTGAGCCAGTCTTCCTATCTTGACCCTGCGTGGGTCCCGCGCATAAATTAATAACCTCGACATTCCCTCACACATCTGGACATCTCTACCCCTCACCCAATGCTCCAAATCCCTTCGAACCCATGCCAAACCTGTGCCTGCAGCTTTACCCTCCCTCAAATAACTGTGGTTTAACATGCATGCCCAACATCCTTCGATAGTGTCATTAACCCCAGCCCTCCCCGGCATGCCGGAAGACGCCTCTCGATAACCAGTCACATCCCAAACCCCAAATAGACATCCACGCTTCAACACTTCTCATCGCACGTTTTCAAGGGATATATACCTACCACATGCCACAGCTTACCATACAAAAGCACATTCACCATAATAGCACGCTGGTGTAACGCCAGACCTCCTGTACGCCATCCTGCCAATCTACCCAGAACCCTATCCACAGCTTCTTTCGAATTCACCTCCCTCGCCTCCTGAAGGTTTCCCATATGAAAAACCCCACACCTTAATTTGACGCACCAGGGGCCAGCCGTCTTCCTGTCTTAGAGCCCCACCCACGCTGTCCCCCACCCTCATAAGCATAGACTTTTCCCTATTAATCGTTATCCCAGTTGCCCTTCCGAAACTCTCCACCAATTCACCCACCTTTCGTAAATCCTTTGACCTTCTGAATAGAACCGTGGTATCATCCACATAACCCACTATCCCTGGTTCCACAGCCACTTCATCTCTCCACTCCCTTACACTCCATCACACAGCCCTATAGAACGGATCCTGGATCAACGCAAAGAGAAGCTGTGACACAGGGCACCCTTGCCTCTAGCCCCTTTCCATCCTAACTAGTTTTCCTAGCCTACCATTTACCTGCACCCGTACCATAGCCTGCTCATACAACACCTTTGCCCAACTGACTATTTTCCTCCCAAACCCTTGCCATTGCATTAACTTCCACAACGCCTTGCGCTCCAGTCATATGCTGCATGCCAATCCAATGCTAATACCCCACCTTTATTTGCCCTCCCCCCCACTTTCGTCTATGAACCTACGTATGATCCCTTGCGCCCCCCCCCCACACACACACACATTGATCACCCAGGCACACCATATGGACCCTCATCCAAAACTGTCAAGAACTCTTTTCATCCTATTCCCTAACATTTTAGCAAAGATCTTGTAATCCCCACACATTAAAGTAATCGATCGATTATAATGTACGTAATCACAAAACTTCTTTTTCGGGACCATGACCACTACCACCCGTACGTTGCTGTTCCCCCAACCTACCTTTGGTTTTCATAGCATTAAATAAAACCACTAAAAATTCACGTAAACATTCCCAGTTTTTCTTATAAAAATCGCAAGGAATAGTCAATCCCCGGCGATTTTCCCACTCGTTCCCTCCACTGCCATTCTAATCTTCTCGCTTATAGGCCCACTCAGATTCAACCGATCCTTGTGCTCCAGATTACAACATACCCATTCACCCATTTTCCCTAGCACCTCACAATTAAACCCCACTCTTTTGCAATGCATCTCGTACCACGCATCCACGTAGCAACCTATACCCTCTGTTGACATGAGCACCTGCTCCTGACGATACCCCTCCAAGCTCATTATTTCCGTCGCCCTGCGACGTTTTCCCTGCTCTCTCAAGACATATGCAGGAGACAGTCGCCCCATGAAACCTCATAGATTCCTCCGGCGATCTGCGCCGCATCAAATTCACGATTTTGAATGTCCCTAATCAGTTGTTTCAAACCCTCAATCTCAGCCACTGGATACTCACCCCCCCCCTCCCCCTCCCATACAGCATTCCTGCAGTTGACCTTCAAGGTAATGTAAAACACCATATTGAAATCTCCGCTCTTCCCTTTCCTGCTTCTGATAAAAATCTCTCTCCTTCCCCTTACCGATAGTGTCCTACCACCCAAGGATGTCTACCCCATCCCAACCGTCTGCCCACCGTCTCCTCCAAGCGCACTCAAAAGATTCCCTCCCACCCACTTTGCGCAAAAGCCCAACATTCAACTTCCAATAACCCATGAAATGCTTTGGCAATCCCTCCCAAGTAAAGTCCACCAGAACCCCTCTGTGATTAGAGAAGCTTGCATTCAATGCACAAACGCTGCTTAACCCTCACTTCCTAGATACATATTCAATTCAATTCAATTAGTTTATTCTCTGTGGGGTTTACAGGTTTTGGGTATTGCGTGGTTTAAGTGTTATAAAATACTAATTAGAGGGGCCCACTAGGACACCTAGCATGGCTAGGCATTTCGGGCAGACTTAGATTAATTCTTAATACCATAATCTGTAAGGATTTAATGTTAAGGCTAAGTGACTACATCATAATTTGTGAGTTTAGCAATGTGAATGCTTTTGTTTTGGCACAATACAAGGTGCCTATATCGGAGTATCATAGGCAAACTTATGACTAGTTAGGATTTATTATTTTAAGATTAAGATTAGTATTTCTGGGTTTATAGTCAGTGGGTGAGTGTAATTGTGAACCACCAGGTGGTTATCATGTAGTTAGTTGTCGGGGTGTATCAGGGAAATAAGACGTTTACTAACTAGTTTTGAAAGTGATGAATGTGTCTGCAGTTCTAGTTTTCAGGTAGGGTGTTCGAGATTTTAGGTCCTTTGAAATACATTGAATTTTTGCAAAGGTTTAGTCTCCGGGAACACTGGGAATGTCAGAGATGTTTGTCTGGAGTTATGCCTGTGGATACTGTCACAACTATCAAGAAATCATTCGCTGCCTGACCACGGTAGTGCGGTTGTGCTCTGCACCCCTCTGCTGTTTTCAGGCGAGCTACCTCATTTCGTCTCTCAACCTTTGAGTAGTGAGGACGTGCGCTACTACTGCCCCTGGCGTTGATTAGTGGCAGCTCTATTTTCACAGCATGGCGCAGGCCAGCCGGAGATGCATAAACAGTCTGTGTTGAGCTTATCCGTGGGGCTGTGACAGGAACTTCTATGGACCTGCTACTACCTGCAATCATACGAGATACACATGGTATTGCTAACGAGGAGATATGTGGAGTAGCGCTGAATGGCACGACGAGGATTTTTGTCAAGTTTAATTTGGCAAGTGTGTATGAGGCGATGGTGGACAAGTACCAGGAGGTTACTTTGACAGTTAACTCCGCTGTGACCGTGCGACTTCACGAAGTTTCTCGCCATTACACATGGGTTAAGATTAGAAATGTGCCATTCGAGGCGGATGAGTCTGACATCCGTCTTGTGATGGGCAAATATGGTACAGTACATATGGCCACTGTTGGGAAGTGGGCTACTGGGCCATACGCAGGGATACTCGAAGGAACGTATTCTGTGAAGATGACGTTACGTTACCCTATTCCCTCGTACGTAGTGCTGCCAGAATTTCGGACCCAGGTGTTTGTGACATACGCTGGGCAACGCCGGACCTGTCGGTTGTGTGGGTCATATGATCACCTAGCGGCTCTGTGTGGAAGGAGGTGTGGCAACATGGAACAACGGCAACAACATACAGCAGTAGAGAAGGGTGAGGAGCAAGATTTGCCTTATGTGACTCTGCCTACACAAGGTGGATCCTGGAGTGAGGAGGTCGAGAGAGCGGAGGAGATGGAGTCAGCAGGTGTGACGAGGGGATGGGACACCCCCTTCATTGAACGCAGCTCAGGTGTTGGAAGAGAACACCTCGACTGCGAGTGATAGCGATGTGGAAGACTCATTAGCCATGGCTTTAAATGTGTTATTGGCTGACAAGAGTATTGGGAAGGTTGGGAGCCCAGACCTAGTTCTTGGGTCTGCTGTGGATCAGGGCGTGGAACAGGATCTGCAGTCTGCGCAGTGTGATGAGAATATTTTGATGCAAGTGGTGGAGGTGGAGGTCCATCGGGACAATGTAACAGACATGATGCAAGCAGAGGGAGCATCACGGAAGCACACTGCTGCGCTATCTGACTCCGAGGACGTGATCACGCCTGCTCAGCGCACTGGCAAAAAGTCGTGGGTGGAAGTTACGCAGAGAGGACACAGCGGCCCTAAGGGGCAGGAGTTAGTTAAGAGCGTTTTAAGGGGGGGGGGAGAGGGACCGAGGTGCCACGAAACTATCTGGTGGCAAGACAGTACCAGGGTCAAGAAGGAAAACCACTCTAAGCTTCAAGTGCATGACATTGAACATTAATGGTGGTCAGTGGTCAGTCGTCTCAGTGGTCAGTCGTCACGTGAGGTCACAGACCCTGAGCTGCTTTGGGGATTAGCGTGGACGGTTACAAAGCATGGCTTGCTTCTGCAGTGTTTTAAAAATTGAGGTTGGAGAGTTGGAGTAGGTCTTGCTTCTCCAGGAGATTAGGAGGCTGAAGGTCCACCTCAATGGGTCTGGGAGAGTGTGAGGTGGCTGGAGTTGTGGGGAATGAGGCTTCTAGCAGTGAGGTGCAGTCTCTCTCGCTGTGAGGAGGCTGTAGTTGGGGAGGTAGCAACGGCTACCAGCATTGAGGTGCAATCCAGCACCTGCTATAAGTGGCGAGTGGTTCACAGTAATGGGAGGCGCATCAGAGTAAGGAAAGTTAAGAGTGAAGATCTGAAGGTAGGAAATCGCTTCTCTGTTCTTCAGGATGGATGTACTTCAGTGGCCAGTGAAGGTAAGGGTACTACTGCCCCTGCTAATGGAGGCAAGCGCATTCTTGTGGTTGGTGACTCTCAGGCAAGATATATTGACCGTGCTTTTTGTAATAGGAATAAGATGAGTGTGCTTCCCTGGAGCTGGTGTTGGGGACATTGTCAACAGGCTGGATAATATCATGTCAGGTAATGGGAACAAGCCCATTATCTGTCTCAGTGCTGGTGGAAATGATATTGGGAAGGGTAGGAGAGAAGAGCTGCTAGATAAGTACAGGTCAGCTATAGATTTCATTAAGTCTAAGGGAGGGATCCCAATCATATGTAGCATCTTGCCTAGAAGGGGAGTAGGAAATGAATGGTTGTCTAGGGCAATTGGTGTAAATTGCTGGCTAGACAGATACTGCAAGTAACTTTCAATCCCATTCGTTGACAACTGGAACAACTTTTATGGCAAACATGATATGTATGCAAGGGATGGGGTACATCTCTCTGGGGCTGGGGTGGTAGCACTTGCAGACTCGATTGAGAAGGCCATTGGTGAAATGCCTATGATTTTAAACTGATGGAAGATAGAGGTATGGGTGTGTGTGGGAAACAAGAAGGTTGCAACACTTGGGTTGGAAACGGTAAATGTATAAAAGGCATTCAGCATGAAGTTATAAATAAAGACAATAGATCAGGTCAGCAAACAAAGGGGGACAGCAGAGGGCAGCAAGGGACTAGCTCCCTTAAGGTTTACTATACTAATAGCAGGAGTGTAAGAAATAAGATAGCTGAGCTAAGATTAATTGCAAGTGCAGGAAACAGATATTATTGCTATAACAGAGACCTGGCTCAATCTGAAAGATAGAGATGCCCTCTGAATGTCACATGCAAGGCTATAAATTATTCCACACTGAGAGGGTCAACAGGAAAGGTGGTGGAGTAGCGATGTATGTCAGAGACAATTTAAATTGTTGTGTTAGACAAGATATTAAATTAGAAGCGTCAGCCACTGAATCTGTTTGGTTACAGCTTCTCGAGGGCCGAGAAAAACTAATTTTGGGTGTGATTTACAGGGCCCCAAATCTTGATAGGGAGTGCAGTAAACTTCTATGGGACGAAATTCGTAAGGCATCTACATACGAAAATGTTGTGCTAATGGGAGATTTCAACTATAGACAGATTGACTGGAGCAATTTGACAGGAAATTTAGTCAGGTGACTTTCTTGATACGATCCAGGATTGTTTTTTAAAACAGTTTGTGACAGAGCCAACTAGGGGAAATAACCTCCTTGACTTGGTTCTTGCCAGTAGGGAAACACTAATAATCTTGAGGTTAATGATGAGCTTGGGGAAAGTGATCACAAATCACTCAGTTTTAATATATCATGGAATTCCCCTAATGGCAATCAAGTGATTCGCCGCTTGACCTGAGCAGAGTGCGGACGTGTGACTACTGCCCTCTGCTGGCCATTGGAGGAGACTTACATTTTCACAACATGGCGCAGTCTGTGAGAAGGCGTTTGCACACGGTGTGCATTGAATTGTTGCGTGGTGCGATAACGCCTCAGTCTGCACAAATGCTTTTACCGCAAATTATCCGTGACACCTATGGTGTTGCGGATCAAGAACTGTATGGTGTGGCACTAAATGGTGCCTATCGCATTTTTGTCAAGCTGAGATCAGCTGGAGTGTATGAACGGCTGGTTGACAAGTACCAGGACAGGAGCGTGGACGTTAATTCAGCGATACGTGTTCGACTAATCGACGTGTCTAAGCATTACACATGGGTGAAAGTCCGAAATGTGCCATTTGAAGCGGACGAGACTGATCTGCGGTATGTATTTGAACAGTATGGACCTGTACACCTGGCTATGGCTGGTAAATGGACGGATGGGGCGTATGCCGGCTTGCCGGATGGTACGTTCACGATCAAGATGGCGTTGAGGCATGCCATCCCGTCTTAGGTCATACTGGAAGCATTTAGGACACAGGTAATGGTGTACTACGCTGGGCAGCAGAAGACGTGTAGGTTATGTGGTGCATATGACCATATGGCGGCCCAGTGTGGGAGATGGCAGCGGAGAAAGGACCTAGGTAGTGAGATGGTGAAAGAGCCAGAACCAGAGGTGGGTCATGCTGATGAGTCACCTGTACATAGAAGTGGCACTTCCTGGAGTGAGGAAGTGGAGCGTGAGCTGCCACTGGTGGGTACCAGCCCATCACTGTCACAGTTAGTGGGAAGTGAGGCATCTGCCTTGGAGAACGGGAAGACTGTGCAGATTGGTGACGTGCGGGTAGAGGAAGGCCTACTGGTGAACGTGCAGGAAAAATCCTTTGAGAAGCAGGTTGCTGAGGATAACTTGAGTATGGTGAGGAGTACTGTTCGGATTGAAGATGAGCAACTTGGAAGATTGGCGAACATGGCAGATGACTCGCCAGGAGTGGTGGAAGTGATTGAGGTGACTGCTGAGATTCACAGGGAGGCATCCAGTGAGTTAGAAATGGATGCAGTGTGTGTCAACCGTAAGAGGGCGGCGACATATTCCGACTCGGATGATGCTTTGACCCCGGCACAGAGACCGGGGAAAAAGCCGTGGGTTGATGTGGTGCGTGGGAGCACTAAAGGTCCGCCTGGTCAGGTGTTGGATCAGGGGAAGCCACCAGTGGGCAGTGGAGAGAAAAGTGGACGAAGCAGACACACTGAAAGCGTGTCAGTGAAAGGTGAAAAGGGGCAGAGGGTGAAATCACATAAGTAGGTTTCCGGTGCATGACAGTGAATATTAATGGATTGTGTGCGAGTGAGAAGCGTCTGTGGGTACAGGGATTTTTAAGACGTTATGCTATAGACATTGTTTTTGTGCAGGAACATAATTTCAAGCTGGGAAAGGAATTGGAGGTGGATGGGTACAGTGTTTGTGATGCATTCGGAGCGAATGAAGGGGGGGGGGTGGGAATCCTGATCCGAGAGACGAGCCCGTTTGTTGTTCTTAGGAGTGAAGGGGGGGTCGTGTGTTAAGAATAGATGGGTGGTGGAGAGGTGAGCGGATGGCAGTCGTTTGTGTGTATGTGCCGGCTGAGAATGATGTAAGGGTAAAGAATGAATTTGTGAATAACGTATTGGTATATTTGCGGTCATTACCGTCAGTGACAATAGTTGGTGGCGACTGGAACTGTGTGGTGCGCAGGAAGGATGTGGAACCGAGAGGGGCAGGGTGTTTTTTTGGCAGGTTTAGGGGATCTATTGAGAGGTGTGGGATTGAGGGATATAGTTGGTGGGGATTGCGAGATAGAGCACACATTTCATAGAAAGGGATATGCTGCACGATTAGATAGGTTGTATGTGACAAGGGGAGTGAGGGTGACGCAGGTGCAGACGGTGAATGTCGTTTATTCAGATCATAGGGCGGTTTATGCTGATTTAAATTGGGACGGTTTGCCTAAGAGATATTTGGGGTACTGGAAGCTGAATGTACGACTACTGGGTGAGGGGGTGGAGGGAGGGGATTTTGAAAGTTTGTGGGAGGACTTATGGGGTAGGGGTAAGAGTGCAAGCGATTTATTGGGGTGGTGGGATGGGGTTACAAAGACGAGGATCAGGCAATACTATGTGCGAAGGGGAAAGAATGAGGCATGGATGACATATGGGCTTCAACAGTATTTAGAGGGGCGGTTGCAGGGTTGTTATCAGAGGGGTGCTGTGTCAGGTGTGTATCCAATGGAGGAAATTGAAGCATTAAAGTGGCAGATAAGGGATATGCACAATGAGAGATTTGATAAGGTGAGGGTGCAAGGTGGGTTAGAGGAGGCGATTTGGGGTGACAGGCCATCAGCCTGTGTTACGGGGTCAGCGGAGACGCAGGTTGGCAATGGAAATTGATATGGTAGTACACGAGGACTTAGGTGGGTATACGAAGGGTCAGGAGTTGAGAACTACTGAGGGTATGAGTGGTTTTATGGATAGTTGGTTTGGAAAATATTTGCGGAGTGTAGGAGTGAACGGTGAGGATTTAGAGAGATTGGGAGAGAATGTATCTTGTGTGCTGAGTGGAAGTGATCGTATGGCATTGGGAGGGGATATTGAAGAGGGGGAGGTATGGAGAGCTTTGGAGAATGACGAAAGGTAAAGCGCCAGGTATAGATGGGTTACCTTGTGAATTCTATGTGAAGCATTGGAGTGTGTTGAAGGATTTTTTAGTGAACCTGATGAATGTGATGAAAAGTGAGGGGAAGATGGGTGAGTTGCAGCGTACTGCAGTAGTAGTATTGATTCCAAAAGGGGAAGGCCCTACTACAGTGCAGAACTACAGGGCGTTGTCGTTATGATGTGCTGATTATAAGATATTGGCAAAAATCTTGGGGAACAGGCTGAAGTGCGTGATAGTTGTTGCAAGAGGTCAGTATGGGGTGCCTGGAAGGACGATGTATGAGGGACATGGAATAATAAAAGATTTTGTGGAAAGTATGGAGGGGGAGAATGAAAGGGGGGGAGGTGTCTTAGCATTGGATTGGCAGGCTGCGTATGATTGCGTAGAACGAAAGGCACTGTGGCATATCTTACGGAGGCAGGGTTTTGGGGAAGAGATGGTACGTTGGATTGAGACTTTGTATAATAGGGTAGGTGTACGTGTGCAGGTGAATGGGAAATTGGGTGAGTGGGTTTCAATGGGTAGAGGCATAAGGCAGGGTTGTCCTCTGTCTCAACTGTTGTTTGCTTGTATACAGGACCCTTTATATAGGGCAGTGGGGCGATGTTTAGGGGTGGTACGTGGTGTGGAGAATGGTGGGATGGGAATAATAGGGTATGTGGATGATACAACAATTCTAATGAGCAGGGAGGAAAGTTTACATGAGGTGGAGGATATAATTGGTGGTTTTGAAGGTGTTACAGGTTTAAAAGTGAATGTGGAGAAATCGAAATTATTGGTCTTAGGGAATTGGGTAGGGAAAGCGCGATGGGAAACAGCTGTGCGTTGGTGTGGTGGATAGACTAAAGGTGTGTGGGATAATTTATATGGGGAATGCCGGGGAGGCACGGATGCTTAATTCTGGGAGGGCAGTGGATAGGTTAGTGGGTAGGTTAAATGTTTTGAGACCCTTGCATTTGACGATACATCAACGTGTAATAGTGGTGAATGTGATGTTATATAGTATGGTCTGGCATGTGGCAGCAGTATATCCGTTGGCAGGACCGGACATTAATAGAATGCTAAAAAAGGTTTTTCGATATATATGGGGTTCTGGGTGTGACTGGTTGGGTAGAAGTGTTGTTATGCTACCGGTCGACAAAGGTGGATTGGGTTTAATAGATATAAGATTAAGGGTTAAGTGTATATATTTGAAGAGGGGGTTTCTCCGAGTGGAAGGTCGTGTGGGGAAGGGTGTGCAAGCATTATATGAGGAGGCACGAAGGTGGTGGGTAGGATCAGAGATGAGTGTGAGGATGTGCTGCGAGCTTTATTGTATGTTAGAGATCCGTCTAGGATACGGGTAGGTGTTCTGGAGCGTTCTGTAGGGGTGAGGGTGATTGCAAATGTTGAGGGCATATACCCAATGTATGCATGGGGAGATATTTGGGTAAGGTTGCGGTTGGTGCGCATCAGACCAAGAGTGAGAGAGGTAATGTTTCGTTTCCTTCATGGAATACTGCCGTCTGGTGTGGTGCTTCGGGAGAGAGGGTTGATGGTGGAGGACGTATGTAGGGTGTGTGGGGATAGGGAGACAGCTTTTCATGTAGTATATTTTTGTAAAAATTTGGAGTGTATACGGGAGTGGATGGGTGGGATTTTGAGGAGGGTGGGTGGGGGAGGGATATCGGTATTAAGGGCATTGAGTTTAGATGTGGGAGGTGTGGAAGAGTCTGTGCAGCGTGCTTTGGTGTACATCATAACTGATTTTGTTTTCGTATCATGGGCCATGAGGGGTAATGGGGATTGGGTGGTGCGGAAGAAGGTATTGGCTGCAACAATGTACAAAACACTTAAGTCATAATAGGGGGATATATGAAAGTAGATGGGAAAGGGTTTTTCCTGAAGGATATCGAAGTATGAATGTCAGGTTTGTTGGCGGAGTGAGGGGGGGGAAAAAAAAAAAAAAAAAAAGGGGGGGGGGGATGTTTGGATTTTCAGGGGTTGCACCGGGCTCGTCTCAGAATTTGGGTATGTATGAGGAGTTCCATGATATGGTGTGAAATGGCAGCGTAGTTGTGGAGTGTGTTTTAAGTAAGTTTGTGGTGGTTTGTAAGGTAAAAGTTGTTAAGATTTTTATGGACATGGGAATGAGCAATATTTGTGTGAATGTGAAAAGTATACGGTCATACTCAGAATGGTATACTGATGTATGTTATGGATAAGTTAAATTTGGAATATGTTGTAATGTATTATCAGGATTGGTGGTTGTATCAAAGCAAAGGACATACTGGCGTGATAAATATGTCTGTGTACCAAATGTACTGCTAATAATGAGAGAATGCAGTGTGTGATTTTTATCATACATCAAGTGTATATAGCAGTATGTAAGAGAAAATTTCATGTACTCAGTATGGGTTGTATATTGGTATTCGGTGAAGTTCAATGAATATTATTGACGAGTGATGGGTATATAAGGATGTCTTGATGTACAATGTGTTAAGTAGGGTTAGGATGGTGAGGCAAGAAATGTTGCGGTCTGTAGAATAAGAATATAGTCTCGTTTAAGTTAATGTTTAATAGTAATGACTATGTATATTTCATTATATGGTAGAAGTAGTTTGTTACTCAACACTGGAAATTATATTTGAAAAATATTACTAAATATACGTGATTGTGTAAGTTCGCTTGTGGTGATGAATGTAGTGTATGGAAGTGAGGTGGGACGAATCATTTGTTATATTATACTGTGTTTAGTTTTTCTGTGGTGAGGTGTGGAGATTGTTATTTTCTAACCTTTATTTGTTTCGTAATTATTGAGGTGTTACGTATTATGTATTTGATATGAAGTTTAATATACAACAATAGTAAGTGTGTAAAGAATTTTTGGATAATTGAGAATGTCTTCGTACATACAGTTTTATGAAAAATGTAAATACCTGTGACATTCTTTGGGTTATATTGCATATTGTGTTTATGGCTGCAATTTTGGATGTACTAAACCCACCTGTATATGAAGCTGTGGGCTGTCTTTAGTTTAGTTCTTATGTATAAGTTTAGTGCTACGGTAGGGAATGTGGAGTTTTCTTTTGTTATATATAATGGATACGTTTCATTGCTTACATTGTCTACATGTATAACTATGTATTGCGTTTTTCAATAAAATATAAAAAAAATGGCAATCAAGTCTCCGTCCCTGACTTTCGCTTGGCTGATTTCATAGGACTGAAAAATTACTTAGGTGGGCTGAACTGGAATGACCTGACTAATGGGTCAGGTAGGTGGTGATGGTTGCCGATATGATGCTTTCCAGGGCATAGTTCTAGCTGCTCAGTCAAATTATGTTCCAAATAGGGAAATCAGATCAAACAAAAATGATCCTAAATGGATGAACAACAGATTAAAATATCTGATTGGTCAAAAGAGAGGCATATATAGGCAAATCAAAAGAGGAGAGGGGCAATTAAGAAATCGATATATTCAGTTAGAGAGAAATAAAAAAGGGAATTAGAAAAGCAAAAAGAGATTGAGGTTAAAGTTGCAAGAGAATCGAAGACTAACCCAAAAGGATTCTTTCAGGTATACAGAAGTAAGATCAGGGACAAGATAGGCCCACTCAAAAGTTCCTCGGGTCAGCTCACTGACAGCGATAAGGAAATGTGTAAAATTTTTAACACATACTTCCTCTCAGATTTTACACAGGAGGATACCAGCGATATTCCAGTAATGATAAATTATGTAGAACAGGACGATAATAAACTGTGCATGATTAGGGTCACAAGTGACATGGTCCTTAGGCAAATAGATAAATTAAAACCTAACAAATCCCCAGGCCCTGATGAACTGTATGCAAGGGTTCTAAAGGAATGTAAAGAGGAGCTTAACACACCTTTGGCTAATCTTTTCAACATATCACTACAAACTGGCATGGTGCCAGATAAGTGGAAAATGGCAAATCTGATACCTATTTTCAAAACAGGTGACAGGTCCTTAGCTTCGAACTAAAGACCAATAAGCCTAACCTCCATAGTGGGGAAAATTTATGGAATCAATAATTGCCGAGGCAGTTCGTAGCCACCTTGAAAAGCATAAATTAATCAACGAATCTCAGCATAGTTTTACAAAGGGGCGTTCCTGCCTTACGAATTTATTAACTTTTTTCACTAAGGTATTTGAGGAGGTAGATCATGGTAATGAATATGATAGTGTATATGGACTTCAGTAAGGCTTTTGACAGGGTCCCACATCAGAGACTATTGAGGAAAATTAAAGCACATGGAATAGGAGGAAAAAATTTTTTCTGGATAGAGGCATGGTTGACAAATAGGCAGCAGAGAGTTTGCATAAATGGGGAGAAATAAGAGTGGGGAAGCGTCACGAGCGGTGTTCCACAGGGGTCAGTGTTGGGCCCCCTGCTGTTAACAATCTACATAAACGACATAGATGAGGGCATAAAGAGCGACATCGGCAAGTTTGCCGATGACACCAAAATAGGCCGTCGAATTCATTCTGACGAGGACATTCGAGCACTCCAGGAAGATTTGAATAGACTGATGCAGTGGTCGGAGAAGTGGCAGATGCAGTTCAATATAGACAAATGCAAAGTTCTAAATGTTGGACAGGACAATAACCATGCCACATATAAACTAAATAATCCGTAATATTAATAATTACATTGCGAAAAAGATTTAGGAGTTATGGTTAGCAGTAATCTGAAACCAAGACAACAGTGCATAAGTGTTCGCAATAAAGCTAATAGAATCCTTGGCTTCATATCAAGAAGCATAAATAATAGGAGTCCTCAGGTTGTTCTTCAACTCTATACATCCTTGGTTAGGCCTCATTTAGATTATGCTGCACAGTTTTGGTCACCGTATTACAGAATGGATATAAATTCTCTGGAAAATGTACAAAGGAGGATGACAAAGTTGATCCCATGTATCAGAAACCTTCCCTATGAGGATAGACTAAGGGCCCTGAAACTGCACTCTAGAAAGACGTAGAATTTGGGGGGATATGATTGAGGTGAATAAATGGAAGACAGGAATAAATAAAGGGGATGTAAATAGTGTGCTGAAAATATCTAGCCTAGACAGAACTCGCAGCAATGGTTTTAAGTTGGAAAAATTCAGATTCAGGAAGGATATAGGAAAGTACTGGTTTGGTAATAGAGTTGTGGATGAGTGGAACAAACTCCCAAGTACCGTTATAGAGGCCAGAACGTTGTGTAGCTTTAAAAATAGGTTGGATAAATACATGAGTAGATGTGGGTGGGTGTGAGTTAGACCTGATAGCTTGTGCTACCAGGTCGGTTGCAGTGTTCCTCCCTTAAGTCAATGTGACCTGACCTGATTAGGTTGGGTGCATTGGCTTAAGCCGGTAGGAGACTTGGACCTGCCTCGCATGGGCCAGTAGGCCTTCTGCAGTGTTCCTTCGTTCTTATGTTCTTAGATCAGAGAAAGTGTGTATGGTTTAGTGAATATTTGGTGCGTAATAGTGTTGATGTGGTGTTCGTGTAGGAACACAACTACAGACCAGGTTATGAGTTGAAGGTGAATGGGTATAATGTGTATGTGGAGCATGCGATAAGGTTGAAAGGAAGAGTTGCCATCCTGGTAAGGGAAACTAGCCCGTTGGTAGTGAGGCATTGTGAGGATGGGGAGGGGAGGGTGATTCGTGTAGATGGATGGTGGGGTAGGGTACAGATGAGTTTGGTGTGTATGGTCCGGCAGAGGGAGATGTGCGTATTAAGAATAAATTTGTGAAGGATGTCTACTATATTATTTGCGTGCTTTGCCGGGTGTAGCTGTAATTGGTGGTGATTGGAATTGTGTGATAAGGCGTAAGGATGTGGAACCTAGAGGGGCAGGGTATTGTTCGGGTTTTTTGGGGGAATTATTAAATGGAGTGGGGTTAATGGACGTTGGAGGGGGTGGGGTTGTAGAACATACTTCTGTTAGACGTGGATATGCGGCTAGACTGGATAGCTTGTATGTGCCCTGAACAGTAATAGTGAGCAGAGTGCGTGTGGTGGACGCGGTTTTCTCGGATCAGAGGAGTAATGGTGGACCTAGAATGGGAGGGATTGCCTAGAAGGGGTCAAGGTTATTGGGAGTTAAATGTGAAGCTTTTGCAGGGTGAGGAATGTCATCAGTCTTTTGCACAATTGTGGGAACGGTTGGTGGATGAGGCGCCGGGGGATGATGAACTGGTAAATTGGTGGGATTCGGTGGCTAAAAATCGTATCGGAGAATATTATATTTGTCGTGGGAGGGAATATAATCGGTTAAAGTATGGGTTTCAAAGATGCCTTGAAGGGCAGCTGCGTGACTGTTATGCACGAGGAGGAGCAAGCTATCCAATGCAGGGCATTGAGGGTTTAAAGGAGAGTATTAGGGTATTGCAAAACGAGCGGTTCGATGGTGCGCAAATTATGGGAGGATTGGAAGAAGTGCTATGGGTTGATCGGCCGTCGGCTTGCGTGTTATGAGGCCAGAGAAAGAAGAGTGACGACGGAGATGATGGGGTTAAACGTACATGTAGGGATGGAAGGGTATAGAGCGGGTCAAGCATTGGTAACGACAGGGTATGAGTGGATACGTAGACGCTTGGTTTGTCGTATACACAAAGCGTGGGCATCAGTGAAGTGGCATTGGGGGAAATGGGACAGTATGTGCAGTGTGTAAGTAAGTTTATTCAGGTATACACAAATAGTTACATAGAATTATCATACATAGCAGCATATGTGTAGAGAACCTAGGATAACCCAAAAAAGTCAGTGGCTTATTTCCATTGGGGTCCTTTTACCTTATTATAATATAAAGGTTATATTTTCTTATTATTCTACAATGAGAGTAACATCTTATCATACTAAAGACTATCTACTACACCAAGGTCATTAAGACTATCTACAATACGAGGGTCATTACTAGGAATAAGGTAAAATTTACACGTGTTAGCTAAAAAATAGAAAATCATTCCCCTCCCTTTCTGTAGCTACATTCATCAGACACCTTTTGGCACTCTTCTTGAACTGGTTCATGCTATGACTGGCTTTGACATGTGCGGGCCGTCTGTTCCATTCCTTTATTGCTGTACAATAAAAGGTGTTTGAAGCCTGGCCACTGACTGTTGGTACTACAAAGTTGTGCTCTCTCCCCCTAGTACTATGATTGCTTTGGTTCCCAACCTTGACAAAATTGACAGCAAGATATTCTGGACATTGTTTGTGAGCAATTTTATAAACATGATTTAGCTTCAGTTGTTTTACTCTGTCTTCAACATTCAGCATATCCAACTGCTGTAATTCATCCTGGCCTACATGTTCTCTTGGTCCCAGCCCCAGGATGAATCTTACGATTTTGTTCTGGGTGATTTGCAGTCTATCTTTCAGTTTTTTTTGTCAAGGCAGAGTACCAAGAAGAGCAAGCGTAATCCATATGGCATTGTATAAGGGCTAGACATAGGGTCCTGCGAGCCTCGGTAGGTAGACACTGCTTGTCTATACAGGAACTTCAGTCTGGCATTCGCTTTCTTTACTACACTGTTCCCTATCAATTCTCCTGACATGCATGGGTCAAAGGGGATTCCCAAATATTTTACTGATGAAACCAAAGTGATGGGCTCCCCATTACATTGAACATTAAAATTATTTACCCTTCTCAGTTTGTTTCGTGCCAAAGAGAATGGCTTCAGTTTTCCCTAGGTGTAATGATAGTTTGTTGTCTACTAACCATTTGCTGCAGGACTCCAGTTCCAGTGTTAAAACATTAGCAATATCTTGTGGGTCTTTACCTGACACTAACAGAGCACTGTCATCTGCATACAGTAGGAGTTTGCACTTGACACTGATAGGCATATCATTGACATAACATAAGAATAATAAGGGACCCAGAATACTACCTTGGGGAACTCCACATGTTATCGGCAGGGGCTCTGATTCTGTTTTGTTGATTTTGACGGTCTCCTGTTGCTAAGGTAGGACTTAAACCAGTCTACAGAACCTATACCGATAGCTTGAAGTTTATTACATAATATATTGTGGTTGACAGTATCGAAGGCCTTTTGCAAGTCTAAGGTTACCATACCTATGAGGTTCCCCTTTGACATTTCAGTTCTCGGGTAATCCATCAGATTAATAAGGGAGGTGTCGGTTGAGTAGGATCTTCTAAAGCCCGATTGATAGCTATGGAGAATGTTGTTGTCATTAAGGTACTTAACTACTTTAGAATACACCGCCCTCTAGAATTTTAGATATTATACTGAGTATACTAACAGACCTATAGTTGCTTACATCAGACCTACTATTTTTCTTGAAGATAGGAGTAA
>NC_091293.1:43529067-43696474 GCF_038502225.1 Cherax quadricarinatus
CACAACACTTTTTCTACTTGCTATTAATGATTTGGCCTCTAGTCTTCCATCAAATATTTGGTCATCACTCTGTTGATGAATTTGCTATTGCATGTGCAGGCGCTGACTGTCACCTCCTTACAGTTTCTCTCCAACATGCAGTCGACCGTATTTCCAATTGGGCCACCACACGTGCGTTTAAATTTTCCAGCACTAAAACCCACCAAATCACTTACACTAGACGCTCTGTCATCTCTGATCATCCTTTGTACCTCTATGGCTCCCGTATCCCTGAACGTGATAGTCAAGTTTCTGGGCCTCCTCTTTGATCGTAGGTTATCCTGGAAACCTCACATTACCTCTCTGAAGGCAACTTGTCACAGCCGGCTGAACCTTCTTAAAACTCTTGCTCATCTTTCGTGGGGAGCTGATCGTCGAACCCTCCTTCGCCTACATTCCACCCTTATTTTATCGAAACTTGATTATGGTGACCAGATCTATTCAGCGGCATCTCCTGCTACTCTCTCTAGCCTTAACCCCATTCATCACCAAGGATTACGTTTATGCCTTGGTGCTTTCCGCTCTTCCCCTGTCGAGAGCCTCTATGCAGAAGCGAACGTTCCATCCTTATCCGATCGCCGTGATGCCCATTGCCTGCGCTACTATGTACGCTCTCATGATCTCCGCAATCCTTCCATTTATAGAATGGTCACTGATATTAGTAGACATTCTTTATTTGTTCGCCGCCCCTGTTTACTCCGTCCCTTCTCTCTTCGCCTTCATTCGCTCTTGTCTTCTCTTCAACTACCACCTTTCTATGTACATGTAGCATCTCACTTTTCCCTACCCCCCTGGGAAGTTCCAGCTGTTCGAGTCTGTTCTTTCTCCGTCCCTTGCTTGAAAGTCCAACTGTCTACGGTCGCTTCCCGCTCTCTTTTTCTTGACCACTTTCACTCTCATTCTCATGCCATTGCTGTGTACACAGATGGCTCTAAGTCTTCTGACGGCGTAGGATTCGCAGCAGTGTTTCCGGACAGCGTCATACAAGGGCATTTACTATCTTCGGCTAGTATTTTTACTGCTGAATTATATGCCATCCTTACAGCACTTATCCGTATTGCATCTATGCCTGTGTCATCATTTGTGGTTGTCTCAGACTCCCTTAGTGCTTTACAGGCTATACAAAAATTTGATACACCTCACCCCTTAGTCCTCCGTATCCAACTTTGGCTACGCCGCATCTTTACCAAGCATAAAGATTGTTTTTTGTTGGGTCCCTGGTCATGTTGACGTACAGGGCAATGAACAGGCAGACACTGCTGCGCGGTCAGCAGTACATGACCTACCAGTTTCTTAGAGGTATTCCATTTACGGACTATTTTGCTGCAATATCTTCCCACCTTCACACCCGTTGGCAACAACGTTGGTCTACTATGCTCGGCAACAAACTTCAGTCTATTAAACCGAGTATAGGTTACTGGCCGTCTTCTTATCACCAGTGTCGAGGTTGGGAGACTTCTCTCCCGTCTTCGCGTTGGCCATACTCATCTTGCTCCTCTCTGTGAGAATTGCCAAGCTCCATTATCAGTCAGCCACATTCTGTTGGACTGCCCACTTTATCAACGAGCACGCAGAATTTACCTGTCGTCGTCGTCTTCGCTCCGCTGCTCTCTTTACCTTCCCTTTTCGCTGATGGACCCACCTTTCATCCGGACTCTCTCATTGACTTTTTGACAACGACTGACTGACTTCACAAATTCTGATACCTTCAGCCCTTTCTACTTCAATCTCTTGCTACCTTCTACCCCCGTACTATCCCCTTCCCCGCTGTTTTCTGTAACCTGCTGATCATCCCCCCTCCCTTCTGCCATCCAATTCCCTTGCTTCCTTCCCTACCCTGCAGCGCTGTATAGCCCTTGTGGCTTAGCGCTTCTTTTTGATTATAATAATATTAATAATGGTATCTTCATCATCCTGTAAGTTTTCAAGCACAATTGTATCCGTTCTATAATACGTCGACCAAAACTGTACAACATAATATAAAGGGGGCCTAACCAAAGACGTACTTGAAGAATAACCTGCTGACTTGTTGATTATATGACTCACGAAATCGTAATGACACGATTGCAAACAAACCATACCACGGGCGGGATTTGAACCCACGGTCAGTCTCTCAAAACGCGACGGTCTGGAGTTTTGAGACACACTGACCGCGGGTTCATAAACCCCCCGTGGTATGGCTTGTTGATTATACTTCTTGATATGAAGCCAAGAATTCTATTCGCTTTATTTCGAATACTTACGCACTATTGTCTGAGCTTTACATTACTGCTAACCAGAACTCTCAAATCTTTTTCGCAATCAGAGATATCAGGATTAACGTTTGGTTTATAAGTGTTGTGGTTATTTAACTTTCTAACGCTTAGAGCTTTGCGTGTCTCTTAAACTGCATCTGCCATTTCACCGATCACTGCACCAATATATTCAGATCTTCCTGGAGCACTCGTGTCCTCATCACAATGAATTCGACGGCCTATTTTGGTGTCATCGGCAAATTTGTTTGTCACTAGTTATACCCTCATCTTTCATATAAATTGTGAATGATGAGGGGCCCATCACTGACCCCTGTGGAACACCTAATGTGACGCTTCCCCACCCTGATTTCTCCGTTTATGCAAACTGTTGCCTATCTGTCAGCCACGTCTGTCCAGGAAAAAAAATCTATTCAGTGTGCCTAGACTATTCTTAATAGTCTCAGATGTGGGACTGTCAAGTCTTTCTAAAGTCCATATACACAATATTATATTCATTCCCAAGATCTACCTCCTCAAATACCTTAGTGAAAAATAAGTTCTTAAGGTTGGAACTCCCCTTTGTAAAACAGTGCTAATTCGTTAATGAACTTGCAAGGTGGTTACGAATAGTCTCGGCAATTATAGATTCCATAAATTTTCACTCTGGAGGAAAGGCTTATTGGTCTGTAGTTCGAAGCTATGAACCTGTTATTTGGCAGATAACCTGGTGAAAGTTTGAACGTGTTGATAAATCTGAGTTCTGTGGGAGGGGGGGTAGGAAGAACTTGGTTAATAAAAATTTAAGACTCCCATGTCAGTTTTCTTTTATCAGGTGTTCACACAGTAGGCGGCTTGGCCGTCTGGGAGCAGCTGACTGTTGAAGAGACTGTTAATGGTGTTCAAATACCTGATAACATCTACCTGAAAAACGGACCAAATGAGATTATCCACACACCCGTCACGTTTGTGTCTGTTGCTGCAGATTCAATCATCATAAACTCTAATCTCGACCAAATTCAGGTAGTCTTGGTGTCACTGTTCTGTTACATTCACTTAGTACCTCTAGCATTTGTTGTAAATTTGCTCTCATAATTAGTAGTGGCAATGAATATTTTAATACAATGAACAATCTGTTGAAGGATACTTTTTAGAATGTCAGCTTTAGTGAAACATTTCTTCCTGAAAGTGTCATTTTCGTCTTAACAGTAAAAAAAAATAAATTTCAGCAAGTAGACGGGAGACTGTCAGTGTTGGTGCTGAGTGGGGAGCAGCAGCAGGTAGTGAGCAGTACGAAGCTGTTCACAGACCTGACCCTCCTAGGAAACAGTACCGTTGGCCTGAAAGTAGCTGGCTACAACCTAAATGATTTTGTCATGAATGTTCAGCAGGACGTCCTCCATGGGCTAAATGGTACACAAGTCTTACATTAAAATTGATCAATTAATGTATTTAAACTGAACTGGAAAATTGACGTTGCATAAATGCACGAGTTTAAACTTTGGTATCGTGTATTCTGACATTCCTAGCGCTAGTTAAATCCTAAACTAAATTAACTAATTGTTGGCACACTTTTTAACTTCAGCTGCCACAGAAATAAACGGGTCTTTGACCTTCGACGATTCTGTGTTTGTCGTTGATGACCAGTTGAATGGTGTGTCCTTAGCTAAAATCCGCAACTCTGCTCTCTTCCTCTCTGCCACTTACGTCGACCTTCCTCTTGTGTTCCTCGGCCCTGTCCAGGTGAGAAATTAAATATAGGGTTTTAAAAGTGGGGTTCATAATCTTAACACCTACGACACCATGATCCCAGTATTACAGGTTCATGTTTTAAATTACAGATTACTGGTGACCTTTTAATTACTGGTAGAATCAATGGTTACGAAGGAAATTCCTATGTTCTTACTCATGGCAGCTACACTTTCACAAATGCAGTAACATTCACGAATGGTCTGGTATGTAGTTTTATTTAGGCTTGAATGTGTAATTTTTATCTGACTACTAAATGTTGAGTCTGATTTATTTAAAACATTTTCAAATTTTATTCCTATATTTGTTTCGTCTGGTGTTCCCACTCCAGAAAGTTGAGGGAAATGTGACCACAGGAAAGATGGTGCCTTATCCTGTGAAGTTCTTAGCTTCGCAAATCTTGTTAAAGACTAAGACTAACCAGATAATAACGAGGGACATCTACCTTTTGGAGCCAGTCATGAATGATTTGTCGGTCAGTGGTTCTGTCAGGGTCAGTGGCGTAGATCTCTCTGATGTTGTCCTCGCAAACACCGATGCTGAAATAATTGGTTTGTTAATGTTTACGTTTGTTAAAAAAAATGAATTTATGCTAGTTTAATGCATTCACTAGATGAATCCTTGTATATTTTTTTAATCTTTGCTAACTTTTTTTCTTTGAGCAGGCCAGAAGAGTTTCACCACCCTTCAGGTGTTAACGGCGACCAGGATGGGAGAAGTGAATGTTGGTCACTGTGGCACTATTGACGGTATAATCTTTAATGAAGTCTTTGTCACAGACGCGTTAAAAAAAAGTGGTACGCAACATGACTGAATTTTTTTAGTGTCCAGTAAATGAAGATTCTTTTTACCCAGTGTTTCTAAACTCCATGTTCTTTGGTTTTGTATGGGGAAATAGTTTTACGGAAACTACTTGGAGCAAGTTTTTCTATCATTATAGGTTCTCCTTTCTTAAGCCATCCTAACCAGGGGAGAAATGATTTTTTTTGTTTAATAAATTAGCTGGTGTATCACCAGTGACACATGGTAACGTTCCCACCCTCTCATTTCACAGGTGATCTGACAGTTTCACCTCCATGAATATATTGTAAGAAGTTCAAATTAATTTTCAGCTTCTGGCACACAGACGTTGACTGGCAGGTACATGTATGCACTAGTTGCCAACACCGTCACAGGCACAGACTTGGGAGTCTTCGAGAAGAATGTAGTGTACAAAGACGATGCAGAATACATTACAGATTCAATATTATTCAGTGGAAAAGTCTCCGTTCAAGCTCTCGAATTTGGTGGTAAGTTTGTCTAATTTACTTAACTGGTCAGCTAATTAAAATCTCGGCACACTTTCCCTACTCCCATTTTTCTCCTCGCAGTCTCTTCTCCCACACTTTTCCTTCTGTACTAAACCAAGTTTTCTTTGTACAGCTTCACGCCAAGCACCTCCTAGGTATTAGGGAAATGAAACTTCTGTAATTAAGTACATACATGTTAAATTTTGGTACGAGGTTCGTAGATTTTTTTGTAAATTTTGGAGAGTTAATGTAATGAGATAATACACTACTTCGAAGCATTTAAATACTCTTGGTTTTTTCTTCGCAGGAGATTTTGACGGGGTATCAGCAAGAGATTACGGCTCAGGATGGTTGCTGAAACAAGGCGATCAGACGCTTACTGGCAGAAATACCCTAGAACAAGTTACTGGAGCAGCGGTCACGTTAGAAGGCGCGTACCTGCAAACAGTAGACTGGAGTAGATTCTTGCATTCGACTGCAAAACTGGACGAGAGAACAATTATTAATAAAGCTTCCTTTGGTAGGTGTTAATTTTATTTTACTAAATTTTAGCTTTTGAAGGGCAGATGACAATGTGAAATTACTGGTATTTAAATTTGAAGGGAAGTATCTAATATGCCAGGAGTAAGTTGGTGCAGTGAATTTCTGATTAATTTGCAGTAATTTTTATTTGCTTTTAAAGTAAAATGATTCGCATATACAGGTCTTGTATATGGAAGTGAAATAGTCTTGGATGGGACTATCCAGGGATGGGACCTCAGCACACAGGCTCTCACAGCCTCGGCTACAGCACAAACTGTAAGTACAGGAAAAAAGACCTTGGCAAATCCTGTATGGATTTTTTGTTTGATAAATTAAAAAAAAAATCTTTGCAGGTAACTGGTAAGAAAGATTTCTACTCCATGGTGTTCTATTCTGGAAAGTTCGACATGATTAAGAGTCTATTTGTGAGAGAGACTACTGAGGATGATGCTGTGCGTGTCGACTTGAGTACTCTTGTAGAGTCCCTGGTACTCGAAGATGAAGTCATCCACGTGGACTACCTAACTGTTAAAGGTTGGCAAACCCGCTTATTAAAAATAATTGTAAAATACTTTTTCTAAATTTAAAACCAACCTTTTTTTCTACAGGCGATGTTATCTTCTACGATAATGTAAGGATTTTAAGATCTCTTAATGAGGTGGATGTGAACACCCTTACTGAAGAGTTCTGGTTGAGTGACCTACCCGCCAGAATTACTGCCCTAGCATCATTCCAAAGTGTTGTTATGGAGCCAGACGTCGACCTGAAGTTAAAGGTGCATTTTTTTTTGGGGGGGGAGGGGGTTAAGTTACGAATATTTCAAGACTAGTTTGAATTAGGACAATATCTTTTAACGTTCACTTTCTCGCTAGGGTCTGATGAATGCGGTGGATGTTGAGACGTTGTGGCACTCAGTCTTGAGGAAGGAGTGCGAGAGCCAGCAAGAAGTTTCTGGCTCCTTCACAGTTGACACCCTTACTGTAGCAAACGTCTTTACATTCTCTGTGGACTCTGTAAACGCCTGGGACTCTGTGAGTAATAAATTTTCAGTGAATAAGAATACTTTCCCTTTAATTAGTTAGCCAATTTTTACGAAGTCTGGGTTGTTAACTTGGTAAATTTAACATGAATTAAGTCTGGCTAACTGAAGCCCATTAGGAAAATTTAAGGAAAATAAACCTTGGCTATGAGGTTTATTGTGAACTCTTGGTTGTAAAATTTAAAAATGTTCTATTTAGTTAGTATTTAGGAATTAAAAATTTACCATAAGCATATATTTATCGATACAACATTAATATGCCCTGCAGAGTGACCTTCAGGACCTGCTCCTGGTGGATGGCGATCAGGTGATCACTGGACTTGTCACAGTGACCTGCTCCTGGTGGATGGCGATCAGGTGATCACCAGAATAGAACCCGCGATCAGTCTTGGTCTAACACTACTTCATTATAACGCAATCTCAAAACTCCAGACCGTCGCGCTAGCCACTGGACCAACTAGCCACAATAAGATTCGTCCAACTAGGTAGAAATATACCTAGTTTGAAGAATTTTATTGTGGCTAGCTGGTCCAGTGGCTAAAGCGACGGTCTGGAGTTTTGAGACACTGATCGCGGGTTCTATCCCGCGAGGCTCTCGATACACTCCGTCCCTGTAGAGGTGACGAAATCGTAATTTGCAAACAAACCATACCACGGGGGAGATAAGATCAGTCTCTCAAAACTCCAGACCGTCGCGCTAGCCACTGGACCAACTAGCCACAATTTCGTCCAACACTAGTTTGAAGAATTTTATTGTGGCTAGCTGGTCCAGGGGCTAACGCGCCGGTCTGGAGTTTTGAGACACTGATCGCGGGTTCTATCCCGCGAGGCTCTCGATACACTCCGTCCCTGTAGATGACCGTTTAAAGGGGTAAGGAACTGGTTCTCCCATTTTAACACACGAGATTTGTGCAGTAATTTTCTGTACACTCTCATAACACCTGTAGTTTCACACCCAAAAGAACACTCGCCTTTTAAAGGCCAGGTAATGTAATCAATCTTGAGTAAAGTGGAACTACAATGAAAGGTCTTAACTCAAGTTATCACATGGGACTTTAAATAATCAAATTGCCACTTGAACAGCAAAATTTCAAATGCAAGATGAACCAGTTTAATAGTTTGAAGAATTGAGGCATTTTATCTTGCTAGACATTACAAGGGATCAGTTTAATTAACAAATTACACCAACAACCTCTACCCAAGGATTTTTATTCCACTACGTAAATCGACCACAGAGATTGTTCAGTATAATTAATAGGTTTTCTGAAGTTAATGCATGGACACGAATCAATGTCTTCAAGCTCGTAGTTCACTGGATCTGACGGTTTCCAAATATAATTTAAGAGATTTAATGTGTATTCGTAGGTTGTATATTGTAAAATGTTAATTAATACCAGTGCTCCAGAAGTAGTAGCAAGTAGGACAAGTGTTCATTTGATCAGAAGTTAGTGCACAAATTAAGCTTTTCATTATCAAAAAATCTTAAAAATCGAACATAGGATTAATATTTAATATTTAAACTTCAAAGAAAATATGCACACTGGTTGTGCTTAATTTAGATTCAGCGATATCTAATGTCAAACAAAGCTAAAACGGGTAAGACAAATTTTTAGCTTACAATGAGGCTCTGATGTTTAGTTTTTATTCAGCAGACGGTGAATAGTACCTTTTATTAGTGAAGCATTGACCAATTTTAGAAAATTAAAGTATTAGTGAATTCATTCGCTTTACAAGTTCTATGTAATGCAATTAAATTAGATTGCTTTATTGCAAGGGTAAATTGTCTAATGCGAATTTCATTACAGCTTCAGTTATCCTTGATGGGACAGTGAATGGGTTCCACATGGATGTGGACTTCGTGTTAAATGGAAGACCAGCCACTATCAGCGGCTGGAAAACATTCCTGATGGATGTTAGCATTGTGGGCGACTTGAACGTTGAGCCACTCTCTCATATCCAGGTATGTACCGGATGCCTAGTAAGTGATAGTTAAAACAGGTTTACATTGAACAGGCGATAAGTCATTTTGAATATACAGACGATTAAGACTAGTTAGGCTCCTGAAAATGCAGTGTTAGACGAATCCATGTTAAAGGAACTGAAGAGCTTATGGGAAAAATAGGGTCACGTTCCTAGGTTCCCCCCCCCCCAAAAAGAAGTCTCCAAATCTTCTAAAAATAATAAAATTTCTGTTAATTGTTACAACGTATGTTTTTTCTGTTGCTTAAGACTTAAAATGCAGCAGTACAATTTCTAGCTTTAAATTGTCGTTACTGGGGTTTGTTGACGATTGTGGAGGGAGTGGAGAGGCATGCTGAGGCCCATCTGGGCTGAGGTGGATGGTAGTCCAGTCATTTAATAGGGTCACTAAAGTCATTCATCCAGCTTGCGGCGCTGAAATTTTTCCCTACCGAGAAGCAGAACCGTTTAAACTGAATTTTATGAAGTGTAAAACGAAAATATGCCGAAATTTGGAAATAGTTTAATGGACAAAACGTTTCAAAGGAAAGTTTTAATCGACGGTCTACTAGACTCTAACCAGTATTTGTATTCGGTTAAACAGGGTGTAGATGTGTCGGAGTTCGCAAAGTCAGTGCTGTTAATTCGGCCAAATGGCACGGTCTTCATACCGGGAGTCACTACATTCAGAGGTCTTAGGATTCTGAAGCCCCTAATGTGAGTTAGTCTTTGGTGTTCGTGTGTTTTAAAAGCTAAATATGCTGAATTTTGTAAACTTGATACAGTGCAATTTGGTATTAATTTTTCTTCAATGTAATATAAAATTAAGTGCGATTACTGTTCACCTTTAATGTCTGCAGTGTTGGCTCTACCGTGGACGGAGTGGAAGTGAGCCGGGACAACTTGCTAGTTAAGAGTGGAGATCAGACAGTGCATGGGGATTTGACAATAGTCTCTCCCCCCAACACCATAGCTCTTGGTGCTAAAATGGATATCTCTATCCAAGAAAACTATTTAAACAATATAGATCTGGAAAGACTGGGTTCTTTGACAGTAAGACTCTTTTCATGAAGAAATTTTTACTTTGAAAATTTTCAAAATCATTACATTAAAGCAATTAATGTTGCAGTAGAATCTGCAGTAGTTCAGTGAACCCGACCAACTTCAAAAATCCTTCATGTTGCAGGTTCCCACGACAGGTGAAGTGATCATCACTGGATCGGTTCTCTTCTTAAATGATGTGGCAATGACTGAAATATTGCTGGTGAACGACCTTATAAACGGCTACAACATTACTGACCTAGCATTGTGCCTTCTGGGTCACCACATCGTGGAAAACATGGGCAACAAACTGGAAGTTATCTTAGAGATAATGCAAGATATAAAGGACGTGCTTGCAGGCGGGTGACTCTCGTTAATAGGAACTTTACTCTTAGTATCTAAATGTTATACATTAAACTCTTCAATATTTGCTTTAAATAGTTCATTACTGGAATTTTTTAACCTTAAACCCCAATTTTTTTTTTTTATCTGGATTTCAGGAGGGACAGAAGCTGTGTGGTATTACGAGGAGCAAAAATTACCAACACAATTGTATAAATTGATCCCAATACAGTAAGTTGGTAGAACTGATTTTTAATGTGCTTGTGAAATTCACATTTGGAAAGCCTCTGGTTTGATTATGACCTTTACCTACTTCACCTCTCATAGCCTGTGATACTGTGATAAGTGTTCAAAAGTTAAATCCTTGAAATATAACTTGAGCAGCATGAACTATTGGTTTTAATATATATTAATCTCGTGCTTCTTTTAATTTTAGGTTGACGGGCGAGTTAGATGTTAACACGTGGACTACACTGGTAGGCCTTGACAGGGCAGGTGGGCGCCTCCTAATCTACAATATAACAAACTTAGTGCAACTGTGTAAGTTGCATCAAGGGTACTGTGTAATGGAAAAAATGAAATGAATGGAAAATTCTTAATTAGTAACTGAAAGGGCTAATTCTTGGCTCTTATTGTATTAAACAATTATAGTACAATAGAAACTACATGAAGTTTGCTTTAACCGGCCAGATCCTGCCATTGATGTGGTAAAGCCAGTCGCAGCAGTTGGTATGGGGCAAGGCTTGGTAGCTGTTTGTGGAATAGAGGGCATGGCTGCTGCTGCTCCGCTGGACGCCGTCTTCACATCAACATACAAAAAGGTAAAGATTTCACTAGATTCCAGGCATAAATTTTCTTTTAGATACTAAATTTTTTTAAAGAATTTCTTAGACTATATTTTCAATTTTTAAAATAACTCTGCTTTGAGCCCTTCTTATTTTAACCTAATTTTTACCGTACTGGTTCCTTAATTTTACACATAGCGAAAGGATGCAACAAAGTTGTGGGTTTTAATGACTTGCTGAACAGGTTATATGTTGCCCTGTACCTGTAAATCCAGCTAGATTTTGACACCCCAAAAACTCTTCCTATGCTTCTCTTGCAGCTGAGTGTGGAAAATGGTTCTGGTTTAGGCTACGGCCACATTTACTGGTTTGGTGAAGATGAGGTGATGCTGGAGGCTGCATTCCAGATAAAGCAGTGTAGAGACCTCGTGGTGAGCATTAAGATGGAGCTTCATTGTTTCAAACTAAATTGTTACTGATAAGCAGAAAGTTTGCTGTTGAATAAAAGAAAATTCTTGTTCTGAAGTCTTTTCCTTATTGCAGAGCTTCAGGATAGGCGAGCAAGTGTGTGTGGCAGTGTTAGACTACTCTACCAGCTCCTCAGTGTTGTGCAAGATGCCTAGTGAATCTTTACACTTAATGACCTACTTGCCTACTGAGAGAGCAATAAAGGTAAGGTTATTTAATCATGCTTGCGGTGAACACCATTCAGACAATTAGGAGAGGTATATTTCTAAAAGCATTTAATAAGAGCTAAGAATCTTACAAAAGGGGGATACCAGTAGCGGGTTGTCTCGGTTTTTTTCCTGTAGGTTTGTTCCTAAGCTTATCTGGTGGTATCTCGTATCTAAAATATGGTACTGAATACTTTTAAGAACTATAGGCATTAATCTACATATTTTTGAGCTTTTTTAGTGTATTAAAAATACAGCTCGAACCATTAGGAAGGTTCGGATTACTTAGCAATAAATTCAAATTTGGCTTTTCGCTTTATTTGCATCCGTGTCAGAACTGAAGATTGCCACTACTGATCAGCTTCAAAGTTTTAAACGCATGTAGTCTTAAGCCTATGGAATATTAGTAACCCTGATACTTAGACTAAATATGACCTGATAACACTATGCGAGGACAACTTGGGAGCTGTTAAGCTTAAATCAGAAGCAGACAGTGCCTCAGCGTACTTACTAAGGCTGAGATTGCTTTGATTTATGTACAATGAAAAAAACCATACCACGGGTGGGGTTTGAACCCGCGGTAAGAGTCTCAAAACTTCAGACCGTCGCATTAGCCACTGGGCCACCTAGCTAAAATAAGATTCGTCCAACTAGGTATATTTCTACACCATAGGAAGGTTAGCATACGCACCACTGTCCACAAATTAAAGCTTTTACAGACGAATCTCCCGCTAGCATGGCCATGACGAACTCTAGCTCAAGTCCCCTCAAAGCAATCGTGTCATTACGATTTCGTGAGTAATGAGTACAGTGAAAGTAAAAATGAACATAGAAAAGTGCAAGGTGATTAGAGTAACACAAAAAATTAGGTAATGAAAGACTAAGCATCAGACTGGAAGGAGAAAATGACTATTATTTGGAAGTGAAGTAGGCTAGTCGGTGAAAGTTTAAGGTATTAACTAAGGAGGGAAAAGGTTGGTACAATGAAGCATCTGTTGAGACGGAACTTTATGTAGGCAAAAGGGGTACTAATGTAGTTACGAGTGAGAAGTATGGAATTTAAATGTTGCAGAATAGACTGGAGGCAGTTTGAGGGCAATATGTGGTGTGAATATTAGGCAGAGAATTCGTAGTTCGGAGATAGATGCGGGGCTAGTACAAGTATTATACAGAAGGCTGAGGATGGGTTGAGATGGTTTGTACTTGTAGAAAGTATGGAGCAAAATAGGATGACTTAGGTGTATAAATCATTATATGCACAAATGACAAAAAAAAAGGCACAATACCGTGACTGGAACGATACACAAATAACCCGCACATAGAAAAGAGGAGCTTAAGATGACGTTTCGGTCCGACCTGGACCATTTACAAAGTCACACTAACCAGAAGTGGAGCAGGACGGCTATATATAGGCAGGAAGAGGTAGTGGTGGTGGTGGTAGTATTCATACAAGGAAAGTTGTGTATTAGAGGATTCAACAAGACGGCGACTGTTAAAGTTGGAAGTAGGGAAGACCTGTCTCTAGGATGGCTGTGATCTCTGACGTGACAGAAAAGAGCATTGTTAGTGTCGGCAAGCCTAACTATTTTTGTGCTCCCTAAGTGTCAGAAAGAGATCGGCAAGTTTCTCCAAAGTATTGAAGGGGGCAGGAAGACCAAGAAAGTAGACACTAGGAACATTTGTAGAGGGAAGAGGTATGAAGGAGATTAGTACGATGAGTTAGTCTGGCTGAAAGTAAGCTTGATGTCTAAGGGACGGAGAGAATTGTTGAGATTAGAAAAGCCGGAAATGTAGGGAAGGCAGAGGACAGAAGAGTTCCCAGGAGTAGAGAGTTTGGGAGAGAAGAAATTACGTTTAGCTCGTGAGAAGGCAGTCTCTGAAATGGGAAGGGTAGCCAAGACGGGAAAACTAATTATGAAGTGGAAATTTCTGCTGGAAGGAACTGAGGATCACAGATGCGGAGGGCACGGAGAAAGAGGGAGATAAGAACACTTTTCTTGACAGGGGAAGCATGATAGGAAAAGTAGTGAATGTACATGCCACTGCATAGGTTTTCGGTAAACGGAAAAGGAAAAAAAAACCTGTATCTGAGCGGTGGACATGGACATAAAGGAAAGGAAGCAAGGAATTAGATTCACATTCAGCTTTAAACTTAATGGAAGGGGCAAGATTATTAAGAGCTTCAAGAAAAGGTTGGAAGAGATTAGTCATGAGGACACAGATCAAAGATGTCATCCACATAGCGGAGCCAGAGTGAAAGTTGCACATCGATGGTAGGAAGAACAGTCTCGAAGTATTCCATGTAAAGATTAGCAAGGACAGGAGAGAGGAGAGCCCATAGCGACACTGAAGGTTTGAGAATATTGGAAGGAAAAGGAATTAGCCCATACAGAGGCGGATAAGATCAAGAAAGACTTCAATAGGTATAGGGAGATGTAGAAACCCTTCAAGGACCTTCTCTCTAAGGAAATCAAGGACATCATCAAGAGGGACATTGGTGAAGAGGGACTCGACGTCAAGACTAAGCATCTTGCAGGTTGGGAGAGCGTGAATCCGTTCAATGAAGTCTTGAGAGTGACGGAGGTGGGCAGGAGAAAAAGTACCAAGAAAGGGAGTGAGGGTTTTGGCCAACCAACAAGCAAGAGAATAAGAGACCGAACCTCTAGAGGTTCTGATAGGACGAAGAGGAATATCAGGTTTGAGTTTTGGGAAGGCCATAGAAATAGGGAAGAGAGGGACAGATGACACGAAACCGTTGAACAAGAGGGTTGGGTTGAAGCTCTTAATAATCTTGCCCCTTCCATTAAATTTAAAGCTGAATGGGAGTCTAATTCCTTGCTTCCTTTCCTTGATGTCCATGTCCACCGCTCAGATACTGGTTTTTCCTTTTCCGTTTACCGAAAACTTATGCACAGTGGCATGTACATTCACTACTTTTCCTATCATGCTTCCCCTGTCAAGAAAAGTGTTCTTATCTCCCTCTTTCTCCGTGCCCTACGCATGTGATCCTCGGTTCCTTCCAGCAGAAATTTCCACTTCATAATTCGTTTTCCTGTCTTGGCTACCCTTACCATTTCATATTCTGCCTTCTCATGAGCTAAACGTAATTTTTTCTCCCAAACTCTACTCCTGGGAACTCTTCTGTCCTCTGCCTTCCCTACATTTCCGGTTTTTCTAATCTCAACAATTCTCTCCGTCCCTTAGACATCAAGCTTACTTTCCGCCAGACTAATACTCTTCGCACTAATCTCGTTCATACCTCTCCTCCCTCTACAGATGTTCCTGGTATCTACTCTTTCTTGCTCCTCCTGTCCTCTTCAATACTTTGGAGAAACTGGCCGATCTCTTTCTGACAGACTTAGGGAGCACAAAAATAGTGTTAGGCTTGCCGACACTAACAGTGCTCTTTTCTGTCACGTCAGAGATCACAGCCATCCTATAGACTGGTCTTCTGCTAAAACTCTTCCCTACTTCCAACTTTAACAGTCGCAGTCTTGTTGAATCCTCTCTAATACACAACTTTCCTTGTATGAATCTTTGTCCTGGCTTCATCTCTGTAGATGTCTTCCTCTCCCACTACATTGTAAAATGCTCCAAACTTCAGAACACCCGTGGCTTAACCTGATTCCTCATTTTTTCTTCTCCCTCTTTCTTTTCTTGTCTTTCTTCTGTCGCGTGTTTGTTCCTTCATTATTTATTTCATCACTTCCCCTTCCCCCCACCTCTGTGCACTTGCTCTCCCTCTATGGGCACCTAGCTCCCTTGCAGTGCTCCCCTTTACATTTGACTGGCTCCTCCTCCTCAGTTCCCCCCACTACTACTATTACTACTACCACCACTACCTCTTCCTGCCTGTATATAGCCGTCCTGCTCCACTTCTGGTTAGTGTCACTTCGTAAATGGTCTAAGTCGGACCGAAACGTCGTCGTAAGCTCCTCTCTTGTATGTGCGTTATTTGTGTATTATATGCACAAATGCGTCTGTACATGCATACATGGTGTAAATATATTTGTTAGTATGCAGAATTTGTGTATAAATGTACGGATGCATATGTGTACATCACTAGACCATTATATGCCCGTGTGTAAATCCATAACCAATAAGAATACCCTAAAATGTGAAGGTCCATTAAAAGAGGCTCTTAATCTCTTGAAAATCGGTTTCAGGAAAGGTCTATAAATTAAGTCCATGACAATTGCTTTAAGAACCTTCACCTGGTAATAGATGACCAGGGTTTGAAACTTGGAGCTGATTGGACGAGACTTTGTGGAGTTATATTTAGACTAGTTCCAGTTCTTGGGCTTCTAGGTTTCTTTTAACAATGATTTAATGCGACTAACTGATTTAGTTCATTTTATTCCTTTTGAAGTAATTTCTGTATTTTTATTGCCAAAAGTACTTAATGACCTACTATATTGTCATTTGCTTTTCAAAATTGCCTTGCTTTATGGAGTCGAGGTTAGAATTAAGGTACAGCTCCCGTCTCCCGAGACTAGGTACAGCTGCTAAAGTGAAGAGGCTTTACAAATGAGAAATTTAAACCTCGCAGCAACAAATACATTGTGGGTCCACAGTTACCTAACAATCTTAAGTTTACCCATTTAATCTAAAATTTAATGTACACTTACTTTTCCTACCTTTTCAAAATGACAAACTTCATGTTTATAAAAAATTAGTTCAACGGAACAGGTGAAGAAATACTGGCATTTAAAGGTTGACTCCAGTTTACTTCAATAATTGTACTGGCATAATATAACAGGGAGCCTGGCTAGTGCTGACAACTGGGACCTTCATCATCATTGCTGAAGCTGGCACCACCACGCTACCCTCTCGTCTGAGGATATTCAAATACAAGGACACAGAAGGCAGACTGACAATGGTTAGCAAAAATTTGTATTCTGCTATTTTGTTAACTTGCAAAATTAAATGCAAATTAACACAATTTATTTAAAACTTTCTTTTTATATTACTGGAGATATTTAATCCGCAATCATATACCAGGTAGATTAAAAACTTGAGTATTGTTTTAAAAATATATGATTACCCTCATTCTTAAAATTTTAAAATTAAATAATTTAAAGGTAAAAAATAAGGCACGAACTATTATATTTCAGGTGCAAAGTTTGGCATCATCAGGGTTGACGTCAGTTTCAGTTTTCAATGGTAATTCGGAAGGTGTGATTGCCATCACGAGTAGACAAACAATGTACACGACTGGCAAAGTGGTATTACTTCGGGCTACACCTACTTCGACCTCACTCGCTCTCACTCGGCTGCAGGTATACCAAAACTTTGAGCTAATGGAATTTATTCTTTAGTTGCCCGATTTAAAGCTCGTGTTACATGTGAAACAATGGGGTCGTGGTATCGGACTTGTGCTTCTCTTGGGTCTAATCTAACTACATCTCGTTTGCCAGGCACTGCAGGATCCCTACTAGTTCCACCCTTACATAAGTTTTAAATTTTTGCAATCTTCCATGACATTTAAATTATGCATTAAGTGAACCGAGACCATTTTCACCCCTCAGACCCTCGAGGTGAAAGATGCTGTAGACAGCAGCTTAGGGATGATGCCTACTGGAGAGGTGGCCCTCTACTTGCAAACAAAATATAGACTACTAATTTATCTACTAAAGGGATCTTCTTTCATCTTAGAGAGGGAGGTGAGTTTTAGTAAGATTAAAGAATACTAATTTAATGGTAAATACAAAGCTGTTCGCGTGCACAACCTGAAGGTTTGATACTTCGCCAGTTTAGAAGCAGCACCACTACAAAGAATTCCAACAAAAATGTGATACGTTCCTTCTATCTTCGACTTTCAGATAAAGACAACTCCAGCCATGTACCCGTTCTCCTTTCCGTTCCTGCACACAGCTTCCAACACACCAATGGTGGCTTACACAGGCACGGGACTCCTGGACGAGTACGATGACCTGCCCACACTTCAGCAGGCTACACCCACCTTATACAAATCTGTGTATAGATCCCATACACCACTGTCTCGACATGAACGCGCTTAGTTTTAAAATCGAAAATATTTTCTAGTCTGTTTTAAGGACCTTCACGATGTTCTTTCTTTGGTGTAACTACGTTCTTTAAATAAAATTTAGAAAGAAATTATTTGTAAACCTTAAGCTGTAAATAATTCTTAAAGCTTAACAACTCGATGATTAAAACTAGTAGAATGTTAAGGTACGACGTTTCTATTCTAACATGACTTCAGATGAGAACGATACAGTTTACAAACTGTGCAGTCTCAAGTTCTTGGTATAAAACCAACCCGCTGGGAGTACATTGTCAGCAAACCCAGATCACTCTTACCCCCATTGGCTTTCACGGCGCTGGGTCACCTTACGTAATGTGGCTTAAGTGACTGAAGGACAGCCCCCCCCTTCCCCCTTTCCCACCTACCTCTCCTATCCTCGACTGTATTTGACATCGGCAGGGAATCTCCTTCCCCCTCCCCCCAACCTTTCAGTTAATATGGAATGGGTCATTCTCTTCCCTGTGACCCTATTAATTATACCGAGGTGATCTATACCATCCATAAGAAGACTGGATAGTCAGCTGGACGATCTGAGGGTACATTAGGTGGGTCATGCGGGCTCTAACGGAGGAATTATCGGAAATCGCCATGGGTAGTGAGTGTGTCCATCTCTGCGTTCTTGCTTTTGGTACCTTTGCAACTGTCTAATCTGTTTTATAAAATGATGCTCTATTCTGTAAAAACTATACTGGAGTTGTGCTCTGGGTAGGATTGTTAGTGGCAGGGTAGTTTAGTTGGTGTCCTCTTGTCATCTGTCGAGGCACAAACATCCTCTCCTTGTACCTCTGCAAGAATCCTAATAACCCCTGCATGAACTTTGGTCATGGCAATGACCTAAAGGTCAGACTACCGGGCACCTGGTTTCTGGTGCTGCCTTAATATCATTTCTACAAGGACATGTACAAGGTACACAGGCCTAAGTGACCTCAATGACATACTACTGTATGGAAAGCCGCTTGTTATGCAGAGCATTTCGGGAAAATTAGGTCAATTTTGTCCCAGGATGCGACACGCCAGTCGACTAAAACCCAGGTACCCATTATACTGATGGACAGCAGGTGTCTTAAGGAAACGCGCCCTAATAATTTCCAACCATGCCGGGGATTCGATCTCCGGACCGTGAGAGAGCTAAGTGAGCTAGGTATTGAGCTACGCGTTACCATCATTTTCAAAAGTGACCTATAGGTACCTCAGTGGTGAGCTTGATGTATGTTGCTTTTGTTTAAATCTACGGTAGTAATGGGCAGGATATTTCCTCCCAGCGTAAGGTAGGGAGATGGCTGATGCTAGATTTAGTGGCTCTGAGTGGTCGGCCTCTTCAAGGGGGGCTCCTTGGCGTGGTGAAGAGGCTCTTGGTCTGAGGAATTAGCCCTGTCGGTCTTCTTCCTCAGACCGAACCTAATTACCCCCATTCTCCCCTCCCCTATCCCATCCTCCCCATCCTCCCCTTTTTCCATTCCTCCTCCTCCTCCTCACCCCTCCCTTTTGCCCTTCCTCTTTTTAGCCTTCGTGATTTCTCCCACAGGCGCGCTAGTTCCTAGGTAGGGGAAAGGACACCGGGGTCCATCCCATTCCGTTGAGGTTTCTTGGCGGTGGCGTAGTTTGCCGTGGAATCTGGATTGCCTAGGGATGTCCCGATCCCTCTCCGGTATTCCGGAGTAGCTTTGGGTGTCTTTTGGGCGACGGGTGTATCTCTGGAAGCCACCTTTCGGATTCCGGGGGTGGTGGCTGAAGGAGGTATGCTTTGTGGCGGATATCCGGCCGCCCTCTCTTTTGTCCACCGAGGTAGCTCGGCAGATGTGAGGTTGCTATCCCAGATTGCTGGTTTACTGGCATGAAGGGTAGGGTATGGCACGGGTTCCATGCTGCATCTGCGCTACTAGCGGTGTCGAGTCCTCTTGGGCGCGGAGGGAGATTTCTGGCCCTTTCATTCCTCCTAGGAACTATCCCTCCCCGGTCCCCCCTTTTTTTTTTCTTTTTTTTATTTTTATTTTCTTTCTTTTTTTTTCTTAAAAACAAAAAGAAAGAAGTAACCTAACCATGGCAGCCCTAGTCCATGAACCTGGTACCCCCGGGCCCCTTCTTGATACCGCACCCCGTTCTGACCCCGCCTCGTCTTTGGACCACTCTTCAGACATTCCTCATGCCTCTGTACCTATTGCCGGTGCTGTTTCCTCACCCGCTTCAGGTACTGAGGCCTCGACTGACTCCTTCGATTTATCAGACCTTCGCTCTCCTCTGACTATGCTTCCGGCCTCTCCCTCTACGGTGCGGCAATTTTCAAATCGCCGACCCGTTCCACGTCGGACCAACTCTGGTCCCACGCCTAAACGTCAACGACAATTACCTGCTGATGATACTTCTCCACCTTCACCTTCTCGTTCTTCTCAGAAACGATCGACACGTCCTTCACTACCTTTCCACGCTCAGTTTCAGACTGAACAGTGGACTAAATTCTTCACTTTACGACCAACTTCCTCTACTGCCTATCTTTCTGACCATAGTATTGGCAAGGCACTCCTACGCCATGTTGGTAAAGATATTTCTTTTCATGCTCTTAAGAGCGGTACGCGCATCATTACCGTACAGAATGCTACCCAGGCTCGTGAGCGCTCTCGTCTTTCCCATATAGATACTGTTCCTGTCACCCTTGAAAAACATCATTCCCTCAATTCTTGTAGTGGTACCGTTATTCTGCCCCATACCATAGTTCAACAAAATTTCCAGACATGTGGCACCGACATTCTAGAACAGCTGGAACTCCAAGATCTCCCAATCCTCAAGGTAGACACTTACGTTCTTCCTGCCCGTGGGCGGAGACGATACCCTAGCAATGTGGCTCGTTTAACTTTTGACAGCCGAGAACTCCCATCCTCCGTTTATATAGCAGGACATCGGTTACAAGTTCGAAAGGTGATCCCTACACCACAACAGTGTAGAAATTGCTGGCGATTTGGCCATCCAGCGAAATATTGCAGATCTATCGCCGAATGCCCAGTCTGTGGTGCCGATGACCATTCTAATACGTCTTGCAATCGATCTCCCTCTTGCCTTAACTGTCATGAGGCTCACCCTTCGTACTCTCGCCGTTGTCAGGTCTATTTAAACGAGCGGGAAATCCGTTACCTCAAAGAGACAGAAGGTCTCCCTTATGCCATGGCAGTTTCTCATCTCCGCCTCCAAGGGAGACTCCCACGTGTTTCTTATTCCCGTGTTTCAAAACGTCCCCCCACTTCTGGTATCCCATCTTCTACACCCACCTCTGTGGTTACCTCTCCCATAATCACTCCTGTATCTAATCCTTTTGCTGTCCTCGGCTCAGACGTCCCTACTTCAACGCCTCAGTCTAATCTCGCTTCTTCGAGTTCTCTCTTACAAGCCTCAGTATCGACGAGACCTCGTACGACACCTCTTCCCAATCGTCCCTCTACTTCTCAAAAGTCAAAAAAAGGTCCGGTAACACCTCCTACCCATCTTCCACCTCCTCATTTTACCCTCCCTGTCTCTGTCCCTAGTTCTTCCCCTCTCACTGGCTCAGTTACAAGTGCAGAGGTTCACCCTCCTCGTAATGTACCTTCCTCCCCTGTTCCCTCCCAAGTTTCTTCCTCTTCTGCCACCTCCCAGGTTCCTGTCTCTTCTGTCCCCTGCCACGCTTCTCCAGTTCCCTCCACCCTTTCGCCCCCCCCTACCTTGGTACAGTCCAATACAGTTCCAATCTTTACTCATCCTCCCCCTACCATTCCCAATATTGTCTCCCATACGACATCTTTGAATTCCGAAACACTTGAAGCAATCTCTGAATATATTGCAGAGACCGAACCATCAATGGACACTGATCCACCTTCCGCTCTTTCTCTCTCCTCTGCTCCATCTGCGCAACTCCTTTCTTCACAGCGCACCGTTCCTTCGCTGCTTGAACATTTTCCACTGCCTCCGCATGTGGACTTTTCTAACCCTTCTAGTCCGTAGGAACCCTTACCTGCGGATTTCAAGTATCTTTATCATTGCCAATCATGGCCTTTTTACAGTGGAATATACGCGGCCTCAGGGGTAATCGGGGTGAGCTTCAGATGTTACTCTCCCAGTTTGCCCCTGTTGGTGTTTGCTTACAGGAACCAAAATTACACTCTGCTGTTATTTCTCACATCTCAGGCTATAATTTATTGTATTCTTCAGATCCTTTTCCTGATGGGACCTTTAATGAAAGTGCCCTTCTTCTCCGCACTGATATTCCGTACCATCAGCTATTTATTCATACTTCGCTGCATTACACAGCAGCCCGTATCCACTTACATAGGTGGTATACGCTCTGTTCTTTATATCTCTCTCCTTCTCGGGCATTATCTATTCCGGATTTTGCCTTCCTTGCTTCGTCATTACCGCCACCGATTCTGTTACTTGGTGATTTTAATGCCCACCATTTCCTCTGGGGAGGGTCTCACTGTGATTCCCGTGGAATTCAGTTAGAGGCTTTTCTTGCCACCCACCCCCTCCATGTTTTAAATACAGGTACTCACACCCATTTTGATCCTCGGACTCATACTCTCTCTTGCATAGATCTCTCAGTTTGCTCTTCCTCCGCCGCATTAGACTTTACTTGGTCTGTTCTCCCGGACTTACATGACAGTGATCATTTCCCAATCATTCTTACTTCCCCTTCATATTCGCCACCTCTTCGCACCCCACGCTGGCAATTTAATCGGGCAAATTGGAACCTTTACTCACACCTGACTGTTTTTAAAGAGGTTCCTTCTTCGTCCTCCATCGATGAGCTTTTACACCTCTTCTCGTCCTCCGTTTTCACCGCAGCTTCTCATTCTATACCCCAAACTTCGGGCAGGCATTCTCAGAAATGCGTGCCTTGGTGGTCTCCTGCTTGTGCTCGTGCAGTACGTTTGAAACGCGCTGCATGGGGCAGGTACCGGTACAATAGAACCACAGAGCGACTCCTTGATTTTAAACAGAAGCGTGCGATCGCTCGCCGTGTCATCCGTGACGCTAAACGCACTTGCTGGCGAGATTATGTCTCCACCATCACCTCTGCTTCCTCTATGAGTGCAGTCTGGAAAAAAGTACGAAAACTGAGTGGTAAATATTCTCCTGACCCGGCTCCTGTTCTGCGGGTTGCCGGTGTTGATATAGCAAACCCACTAGATGTTGCCAATGAAATTGGCAATCATCTGGTCCGTATTTCTCAGGGACTCCATCTATGCCCCTCATTTCTTTCCTCAAAGTCTGCCAGAGAGTTAGCACCTTTGGACTTTTCTTCTCTCAGAGAAGAACAGTATAATGTGCCTTTTACACTTCAAGAACTGGAGGCAACACTCTCAGCTTGTCGATCATCGGCAGCTGGGCCCGACGACATTCATATTCGTATGCTACAACATTTACATCAGTCAGCCCTTGCAGTCCTATTACGCCTTTACAATCTTATTTGGTCACAAGGAGTTCTTCCACAGCTGTGGAAATCCGCCATTGTTCTCCCTTTCCGCAAACCAGGCACTACGGGACATGAAACCTCCCACTATCGTCCCATTGCTCTTACCAGTGCAGTTTGCAAAGTAATGGAACGTCTAGTAAATAGACGTTTAGTGTGGTATTTAGAGACACACAACAGTCTCTCCACTCGTCAATATGGCTTTCGTAAGGGACGTTCTACCATAGACCCCTTACTGCGCTTGGATACGTATGTTCGTAATGCCTTTGCGAATAACCACTCAGTTATTGCCATATTTTTTGACCTTGAGAAGGCATATGACACAACTTGGAGGTATAATATTTTAGCCCAAGCCCACTCCTTAGGCCTTCGAGGCAATCTACCATCCTTCCTTAAGAACTTTTTAACTGACAGGCATTTCCGTGTTCGGGTTAATAATGTGCTCTCCCCGGACTTTGTCCAAGCTGAAGGTGTCCCCCAGGGATGTGTTCTGAGCACAACACTTTTTCTCCTTGCTATTAATGATTTGGCCTCTAGTCTTCCATCAAATATTTGGTCATCACTCTATGTTGATGACTTCGCTATTGCCTGTGCAGGCGCTGACTGTCACCTCCTTACAGTTTCTCTCCAGCATGCAGTCGACCGTGTTTCCAATTGGGCCACCACACATGGGTTTAAATTTTCCAGCACTAAAACCCACCAAATCACTTTCACTAGACGCTCTGTCATCTCTGATCATCCTTTGTACCTCTATGGCTCACGTATCCCTGAACGTGATAGTCAAGTTTCTGGGCCTCCTCTTTGATCGTAGGTTATCCTGGAAACCTCACATTACCTCTCTGAAGGCAACTTGTCACAGCCGGCTGAACCTTCTTAAAACCCTTGCTCATCTTTCGTGGGGAGCTGATCGTCGAACCCTCCTTCACCTACATTCCACCCTTATTTTATCGAAACTTGATTATGGTGACCAGATCTATTCAGCGGCATCTCCTGCTACTCTCTCTAGCCTTAACCCCATTCATCACCAAGGATTACGTTTATGCCTTGGTGCTTTTCGCTCTTCCCCTGTCGAAAGCCTCTATGCAGAAGCGAACATTCCATCCTTATCCGATCGCCGTGATGCCCATTGCCTGCGCTACTATGTACGCTCTCATGATCTCCGCAATCCTTCCATTTATAGAATGGTCACTGATATTAGTAGACATTCTTTATTTGTTCGCCGCCCCTGCTTACTCCGTCCCTTCTCTCTTCGCCTTCATTCGCTCTTGTCTTCTCTTCAACTACCACCTTTCTATGTACATGTAGCATCTCACTTTTCCCTACCCCCCTGGGAAGTTCCAGCTGTTCGAGTCTGTTCTTTCTCCCTCCCTTGCTCGAAAGCCCAACTGTCTACGGTCGCTTCCCGCTCTCTTTTTCTTGACCACTTTCACTCTCATTCTCATGCCATTGCTGTGTACACAGATGGCTCTAAGTCTTCTGACGGCGTAGGATTCGCAGCAGTGTTTCCGGACAGTGTCGTACAAGGGCATTTACTATCTTCAGCTAGTATTTTTACTGCTGAATTATATGCCATCCTTACAGCACTTATCCGTATTGCATCTATGCCTGTGTCATCATTTGTGGTTGTCTCAGACTCCCTTAGTGCTTTACAGGCTATACAAAAATTTGATACACCTCACCCCTTAGTCCTCCGTATCCAACTTTGGCTACGCCGCATCTTTACTAAGCATAAAGATATTGTTTTTTGTTGGGTCCCTGGTCATGTTGACGTACAGGGCAATGAACAGGCAGACACTGCTGCGCGGTCAGCAGTACATGACCTACCAGTTTCTTATAGAGGTATTCCATGTACGGACTATTTTGCTGTAATATCTTCCCACCTTCACACCCGTTGGCAACAACGTTGGTCTACTATGCTCGGCAACAAACTTCAGTCTATTAAACCGAGTATAGGTTACTGGCCGTCTTCTTATCACCAGTGTCGAGGTTGGGAGACTACTCTCTCCCGTCTTCGCATTGGCCATACTCGTCTTACTCATGGATATCTCATGGAGAGGCGTCTTGCTCCTCTCTGTGAGAATTGCCAAGCTCCATTATCAGTCAGCCACATTCTGTTGGACTGCCCACTTTATCAACGAGCACGCAGAATTTACCTCTGTCGTCGTCTTCGCCCCGCTGCTCTCTCTTTACCTTCCCTTCTCGCTGATGGACCCACCTTTCATCCGGACTCTCTCATTGACTTTTTGACAACGACTGACTTGCTTCACAAATTCTGATACTTTCAGCCCTTTCTACTTGTATCTCTTGCTACCCTCTACCCCCGTACTATCCCCTGCCCCGCTGTTTTCTGTAACCTGCTGATCATCCCCCCTCCCTTCTGCCATCCAATTCCCTTGCTTCCTTCCCTGCCCTGCAGCGCTGTATAGCCCTTGTGGCTTAGCGCTTCTTTTTGATTATAATAATAATAATCTGAGTGGTCGGCTCCTCTAGTCTTGCAGGACATTTAAGAATAAGCCAGTGCTCGTGAATTTTCTGAAGGACCAAATGTCTGTCTGGCTTCGACCGTGCTGAAATTTCAGGAGTTTGAAGGGGGCAATTAAAGTACAATATGGGAAGATGTGCGGCCTAACGTCGACCAGCTCTAAGGGCAATCTGATGATACTCTCCAGGCCATAAGAATGCTCATGCACTTGTCCTGGTGACCCCAGGGGAGAATGTACTTGCCACTGGTTTTTTGAACCTGTTGCTTTTGGTTGCTAGAGCATGACTGAATACTGCAATCTTTTTGACCACGTTTGGGAACATGAGAGGTGCGTAGTGTTTGGGTGAACTTCAATTCACGTATATAATTCTGGGGTAACTAATCGATTTGAAACTATTTTCCCCATCCACACAACGCTAACTGCCAGAAGTCTGGCCACCAGAGGACTAAATGAAAGACAACCCACAATGTCTTTCATTTGAAGCCGAAACTGACACTGCCCACTCCTGTGCGAAGTCTCTCAATTATGGAGGCTTCCACAGCTAAAAGTCCATGTGGTGCACAAGACGATGCACGCTGCTGCGCTGTTTGAAAATGGGCCTTGTAGAGGTCAGTGAGGCATATCTTCCGTATCCTGGCAGATCTTAAATGGCTGTTGCCTCTAGCTGTAGGGCCCCTAGCTGGTTTAAGGTCCTCGGCTTTCCTCGGGGACCAGTTATACTTGGTCTCGGAGCTCCCTCCTTGCCGATGGCCCAAACCTGTCCTGGGTGAACATTGGCCCTGCATGCCTCTTGCCATCTCAGGTTTGCCGGGAGACTTGTGGAATCATAGGATGAGATGACCATCCTGCTACTCCCAAGGGTCTCCCCCACGCCATCCCATCTGCTTAATTGATACAAGTGTGTGTGCATTTTTCTCGTACAATTTGCAGAAAATGTTAGTGTCAACTATCTAAGTCATTTGTTTTGGACAAGTATGTGTTCGTGGAAACCCGTCGAAGACTACTCACTGCTCTGCCTTTCCCTTTCTTAACCACCGGTGTCCCCGTACATTTAGATACACGTACTCTTACTCTTGTAAAAAAAAATTTAACTTTATAGCGCTAGACTTGGGTCAGTAGAAAATGATCTTAAATGTCTTCGCACTCCTATACCAGACTAACTCGTCGGTTACGTTAGCAGCAGATTGGGTGCTTTATGCATGCATTATCTTGAAGACTACGGTGCTCTTCACACCAACTGCAAGGGAGTTGATTACCTCATCTTTTGTATACAATTCTCCAAATTGTCCTAGAATCTGCATAGATAAGGCCATTGGATGGCGAAACGTCTACAATAGATTCCCAGATGTTGCAAGTCTGTTTTCATGCATTATTCCGTTCACCTAAGTCTTCTGACGGCGTCGGATTCGCAGCAGTTTCCAGGCAGTGTCGTGCGAGATCATTTACTACCTTCGGCTAGCATTTTTACTGCTGAATTGTATGCCATTCTTGCAGCACTTATTCGTATCGCATCTATGCCTATATTTGTGGTTGTCAGACTCCCTTAGTGCTTTACAGGCTATACGGAAATTTGATACACCTCACCCCCTAGTTCTCCGTATCCAATGTTGGCTATGCCGTATCTCTACCAAGCATAAAGATAGTGTTTTTTGTTGGGTTCCTGGTCATGTTGACGTACAGGGCAATGAACAGGCACACACTGCTGCACGGTCAGCAGTAAATGATCTACCAGTTTCTTATAGAGGTGTTCCATTTCCAGACTATTTTGCTGTAATACCTACCCACCTTCACACCCATTGGCAACAACGTTGGTCAACTTTAGTCGGTAACAAACTTCATTCTATTAAACCGAGAATGGGTTACTGGCCGTCTTGTCATCAGTGCCAAGGTTGGGAGACTACTCTCTCACGCCTTCGCATTGGCCACACTAGTCTTACTCATGGGTATCTCATGAAGAGGCACCCTGTTCCTCTGTGAGCAGTGTAAGGTTCCAGTATCGATTAGCCACATTCTGTTACTGCCCTCTATCAACGAGCACGCAGAATTTACCTCCAATTTCGTCTCGGCTCTACTACTATTTACCTTCACTTCTTGCTGATGGACCCTCCTTTAATCCCGATTCTCTCATTGACTTCTTGACAACGACTGATTTACTCCACAAACTCGGATACCTTTCGCACTCCCCTCAGCCCTTTCTACCTCAATCTCTTTCTGCCCTCTACCCCTTTCACCATCCACTGCCCTGCTGGTCTCCATAACCTATTACTCGTCCATCTCCCTTTTGCCACCTGATACCCTCTCTTCCGTCCCTACCCTGCAGTGCTGTATAGCCATTGTGGTTTAGTGTTTTTTTTTATTATAATATCCCGTTTTCCTGATGTTTCTTCTGCTTCATCTTCAGACGAATCGCTGCAACTTGCTTGTTCTCTATGTAGCACAGATTGACGTCCCCCAAACCTTGGGTAAACATTATCAAAGATGAGTACCCTAATGGACTGACTGTGTTCGCAGCATGTTAAACTTGCTGCATGAAGCCGTTAGTTACAACAAAACTATAAACCACTTCCTAGCTTTTAAGTGCACGCGTGCCCGCTGTGTTATCAGGATAGCGATGCTTACTAGCAAGCTTACATATCTGCTGTCACTACTTATGAGGAGTTTGAAGTTGGTTGGCAAGTACTCTCCGGATCCTGCTCCCGTTCTTACTGGCGATAACGTTGCAGAGCCTGTTGAAGTTACCACAATAACTAGCTTCACTGTGTACGTGTATATCTTTCTCCTCGGTCCTCCAAACCTGAGAGGGAGTCTGTGCCTTCAGGTTTTGCATCTTGTTGAATAAACTTTTAACACTCCCCATTTCACATCTACACTATCCACTTCCTAACAGTCATCATGTGGGCATGTTCACATGCTTCAACACTTAGAGCTCAGTCTTCTAAAATTTCACTTGATCCCAAATGGTCCCAAGCTTAGTGATCCGTAAGTATATCTACAATTGCTCGAGGATTCTTCATTGGGAAAACTGCCGTTGATACCTTACGTATGTCAGGTACTTTAAGCTACACCACCTTGTTAGCCCCTATCACTTAATAGTAAAGGTCCAGTTCGTCGGGCCGAAACATCTTCACAAGTTTCTCTGATATACGGGTTATGTGTAAATCTAAGTTATTGGAATGCTTAGTGAACGAAAGTTGGCTTTGGTACCTAGACACCCGAAATTCTCTCCAGTATAAATTTGGTTTTCGTAAGAGCCGTTCTGCTATCAACACTTTAAACCATTTAGGTACGCATGTTCTAATTCTTTCTTTAATAATTTACAGAAAAGTTATTGGCATTAGTCTTAGCCCAAACCCATTCTTGCTACTCTTCAGACGGTAAAAGCTGAGGGCATACTTAAAAGCCCTATTCTTTCTATTCTCCCGTAATGACCTTGCCTCTGTTCTCCCTGCAAATATTTGGGCATCTTGCCATGTCTCCAGCTTTGCTATTGCTTACGAAGGCATTGTTACTTTGTAGCCTCTTCAAGGGGGGCTCCTTGGCGTGGTGAAGAAGCTCTTGGTCTGAGGAATTAACCTGTTGGTCTCCTTCCTCAGACCGAACCTAATTACCCCCCAATCCCTCCTCCCTTATCCCATCCTCCCTTTTTTTCCTCCTCCTCCCCACCCCTCCCTATTACCCTTTCTCTTTTTGGCCTTTTTTTTTTTCCCACAGGCACACTAGTTTCTGGGTAGGGGAAAGGGTACTGGGGTCCATCCCATTCCGTTGAGGTTCTTGGCGGTGGTGTAGTTTGCCGTGAAATCTGGATCGCCTGGGGATGTCCCAATCCCCCTCTGGTCTCCTGGGGAGTGTATCTCTGGAGGCTGCCTTTCGGATTCCGGGGGTGGTGGCCAAAGGAGGTATGCTTTGTGGTGGATGTCCAGCCGCCCTCTTTTGTCCACTGAGGTAGCTCGGCAGATATGAGGTTGCTATCTTGGATTGCTGGTTTACTGGCATGATGGGTAGGGTATGGCACGGGTTCCATGCTGAATCTGCACTACTTGCGGTGCTGAGGTCCTCTTGGGCATGGAGGGAGATTTCTGGCCCTTTCATTCCTCCTAGGAACTATTCCTCCCCAGTCCCACTTTTTTTTTTTTTCTTAAAAAAAACAGTAACCTAACCATGGAAGCCCTAGTCCATGAACCTGCTACCGCCGGGCACCTTCTTGATACCGCACCCTGTTCTGACCCCACCTCATCTTCGGACACTCCTAATGCCTCTGTACCTCACCCGCTTCAGGTACTGAGGTCTCGACTGACTCCTTCGGTTTATCTGACCTCTGCTCTCCTTTGACTATACAGTGCGGCAATTTTCGAATCACTGGCCCGTTCCACGTCGGACCAACTCTGGTCCCACTCCTAGATGCCAATGACAATTACCTGCTGATGATACTTCTCCACCTTCTCGTTCTCCTCAGAAAAGATAGACACGTCCTGCACTCCCTTTTCACGCTCAGTTTCAGAATGCACAATGGACTAAATTCTTCACTTTACGACCGACTTCCTCTATTGCCTATATTTCCGACCGTAGTATTGGCAAGGCACTCCTATGCCATGTTGAAGATATTTCTTTTCATGCTCTTAAGAGCGGTATCCTCTTCAAGGGGGGCTCGTTGGTGTGTTGAAGAGGCTCTTGGTCTGAGGAATTAGACCTGTCGGTATACTTCCTCAGACCAAACCTGATTACCCCCCCCGTTCCCTATCCCATCCTCCACATCCTCCCCTTTTTCCTTTCCTCCTCCTCCTCCCCACCCCTCCCTTTTGCCCTTCCTTTTTGGCCTTTGGGTTTTTTTTTTTTCCCCACAGGCACGCTAGTTCCTAGGTAGGGGAAAGGGTACCGGGGTCCATCCCATTCCATTGAGGTTCTTGGCGGTGGCGTAGTTTGCCGTGGAATCTGGATTGCCTGGGGATATCCTGATCCCTCTCCGGTATCCCGGAGGGTGGCTTTGGGTGTCTCTCGGGCGACGGGTGTATCTCTGGAAGCCACCTTTCGGATTCCGGGGGGGGGGGGTGGCCGAAGGAGGTATGTTTTGTGGAGAATTTCCGGCCGCCCTCTATTTTGTCCACCTAGGTAGCTCGGCAGATGTGAGGTTGCTATCCCGGATTGCCGGTTTACTGGCATGATGGGTAGGGTACGGCACGGGTTCCATGCTGCATCTGCGCTACTTGCGGTGCTGAGGTCCTCTTGGGCGCGGAGGGAGATTTCTGGCCCTTTCATTCCTCCTAGGAACTATCCCTCCCCGGTCCCCCCTTTTTTTCTTATTTTTTTCATTTTTTTCTTAAAAACAAAAAGAAAAGTAACCTAACCATGGCAGCCCTAGTCCATGAACCTGCTATCCCCGGGCCCCTTCTTGATACCACACCCCGTTCTGACCCCGCCTCGTCTTTGGACCACTCTTCGGACACTCCTCATGCCTCTGTACCTCTTGCCGGTGCTGTTTCCTCACCTGCTTCAGGTACTGAGGCCTCGACTGACTCCTTCGATTTATCTGACCTTCGCTCTCCTCTGACTATGCTTCCTATGCTTCTGGCCTCTCCCTCTACGGTGCGGCAATTTTCGAATCGCCGGCCCATTCCACGTCAGACCAACTCTGGTCCCACGCCTAAACGACAACGACAATTACCTGCTGATGATACTTCTCCACCTTCTCGTTCTTCTCAGAAAAGATTGACACATCCTTCACTACCCTTCCATGCTCAGTTTCAGACTGCACAATAGACTAAATTCTTCACTTTATGACCGACTTCCTCTACTGCCTATCATTCTGACCACAGTATTGGCAAGGCACTCCTACGCCATGTTGGTAAAGATATTTCTTTTCATGCTCTTAAGAGCGGTACGCGCATCGTCACCATATAGAATGCTACCCAGGCTCATGAGCTTTCTCATCTTTCCCATATCGATACTGTTCCTGTAACCATTGAAAAGCATCATTCCCTCAATTCTTGTAGTGGTACCGTCATTCTGCCCCATACCATAGTTCAACAAAATTTCCAGACATGTGGCAATGACTTTCTTGAACAGCTGGAACTCCAAGATCTCCCAATCCTCAAGGTAGACACTTACATTCTTCCTGCCTGCGGGCAGAGACGATACCCTAGCAATGTGGCTCGTTTAACTTTTGACAGCCGTGAACTCCCATCCTCAGTTTACGTAGCAGGACATCGGTTACAAGTTTGAAAGGTGATCCCTACACCACAACAGCGTAGAAATTGCTGGCGATTTGGCCATCCAGTGAAATATTGCAGATCTATCGCCGAATGCCCAGTCTGTGGTGCCGATGACCATTCTAATACGTCTTGCAATCGACCTCCCTCTTGCCTTAATTGTCATGAGGCTCACCCTTCGTACTCTCGCCGTTGTCAAGTCTACTTAAACGAGCGGGAAATCCGTTACCTCAGAGGCAGAAGGTCTCCCTTATGCCATGGCAGTTTCTCATCTCTGCCTCCAAGGGAGACTACCTCGTGTTTCTTATTCCCGTGTTTCAAAACGTCCCCCCACTTCTGGTATCCCATCTTCTGCACCCACCTCCGTGGTTCTCTCCCCCATAGTCACTCCTGTAGATAATTCTTTTGCTGTCCTCGGCTCAGACATCCCTACTTCAACGTCTCAGTCTGATCTTGCTTCGTGTTCTCTCACAAGCCTCAGTAGCAACGAGATCTCGTATGACTCCTCATCCCAATCGTCCCTCTACTTCTCAAAAGTCAAAAAAAGGTCCGTTAACACCTCCTACCCATCTTCCACCACCTCATTTTCCCTTCCTGTCTCTGTACCTAGTTCTCCCCCTCACTGGCTCTGTTACAAGTGTAGAGGTTCACCCTCCTCGTACTGTACCTTCCTTCCCTGTTCCCTCCCAAGTTTCTTCCTCTTCTGCCACCTCTCAGGTTTCTGCCTCTTCTGTCCCCTTCCACGCTTCTCCAGTTCCCTCCACCCTTTCGCCCCCCCCCCTACCTTGGTACAGTCCATTACAGTTCCAATCTTTACTCATCCTCCCCCTACCATTTCCAATATTGTCTTCCATACGACGTCTCTGAATTCTGAAACACTTGAAGCAATCTCTGAATATATTGCAGAGACCAAACCATCAATGGACACTGATCCACCCTCCATTCCTTCTCTCTCCTCTACTCCATCTGCGCAACTCCTTTCTTCACAGCGCACCGTTCCTTCGCTGCTTGAACGTTTTCCACTGCCTCCGCATGTGGACTTTTCTAACCCCTCTAGTCCGTAGGAACCCTTACCTGCGGATTTCAGGTATCTTTATCATTGCCAATCATGGCCTATTTACAGTGGAATATACGCTGCCTCGGGTAATCGGGGTGAGCTTCAGATGTTACTCTCCTAGTTTTCCCCTGTTGGCGTTTGCTTACAGGAACCAAAATTACACTCTGCTGTTATCTCTCTTATCTCAGGCTATAATTTATTGTAATCTTCAGATCCTTTTCCTGATGGGACCTTTAATGAAAGTGCCCTTCTACACACTGATATTCCGTACCATCAGCTATTTGTTCATACTTCGCTGCATTACACAGCAGCCCGTATCCACCTGCATAGGTGGTAAACGCTCTGTTCTTTACATCTCTCTCCTTCTCGGGCATTATCTATTCCGGATATTGCCTTTTTCATCATTACCACCACCGATTCTGTTACTTGGTGATTTTAATGCCCACCATTTCCTCTCGGGGGGGGGGGGGGAAGGGTCTCACTGTGATTCCCGTGGCATTCAGTTAGAGGCTTTTCTTTCCACCCACCCCCTCCATGTTTTAAATACAGGTACTCACACCCATTTTGATCCTCGGACTCGCACTCTCTCTTGCATCGATCTCTGTCTGCTCTTCCTCCGCCGCATTAGACTTCACTTGGTCTGTTCTTCCGGACTTGCATGACAGCGATCATTTCCCAATCATTCTTACTTCCCTTTCATATTCACCACCTCTTTGCATCCCATGCTAGCAATTTGATCAGGCAAATTGGAACCTTTACTCACACCTAACTGTTTTTAGAGAGGTTCCTTCTTCGTCCTCCATCGATGAGCTTTTACACCTCTTCTCGTCCTCAGTTTTAACTGCAGCTTCTCATTCTATACCCCAAACTTCGGGCAGGCATTCTCAGAAATGCGTGCCTTGGTGGTCTCCTGCTTGTGCTCGTGCAGTACGATTGAAACACGCTGCATGGGGCAGGTACCGGTACAATAGAATCACGGAGAGACTTCTTGATTTTAAGCAGAAGCGATCGCTCTCCGTGTCATCCGTGACGCTAAACGCACTTGTGGCGAGATTGTCTAACCCACTAGATGTTGCCAATGAAATTGGCAATCATCTGGTCCGTATTTCTCAGGGGTTCCATCTATGCCCCTCGCTTCTTTCCTCAAAGTCTGCCAGAGAGTTAGCACCCTTGGACTTTTCTTCTCAGAGAAGAACAGTATAATGTGCCTTTTACACTTCAAGAACTGGAGGCAACACTCTCAGCTTGCCGATCATCGGCAGCTGGGCCTAACGACATTCATATTTGTATGCTACAACATTTACATCAGTCAGCCCTTGCAGTCCTATTACGCCTTTTCAATCTTATTTGGTCACAAGAAGTTCTTCCACAGCCGTGGAAATCTGCCATTGTTCTCCCTTTCCGCAAACCAGGCACTATGGGACATGAAGCCTCCCACTATCGTCCCATTGCTCTTACCAGTGCAGTTTGCAAAGTGATGGAACGCCTGGTAAATAGACGTTTAGTGTTGTATTTAGAGAGACAACAGTCTCTCCACTCGTCAATATGGCTTTCGTAAGGGACGTTCTACCATAGACCCTTTACTACGCTTGGATACGTATGTTCGTAATGCCTTTGCGAATAACCACTCAGCTATTGCCATATTTTTTGACCTTGAGAAGGCATATGAAACAACTTGGAGGTATAATATTTTGGTCCAAGCCCATTTCTTAGGCCTCCGAGGCAATCTACCATCCTTCCTTAAGAACTTTTTAACTGACAGACATTTCCGTGTTCGGGTTAATAATGTGCTCTCCCCGGACTTTATCCAAGCTGAAGGTGTCCCCCAGGGATGTGTTCTGAGCACAACACTTTTTCTCCTTGCTACAAATGATTTGGCCTCTAGTCTTCCATCAAATATTTGGTCATCACACTATGTTGATGACTTCGCTATTGCCTGTGCAGGTGCTGACTGTCACCTCATTACAGTTTCTCTCCAGCATGCGGTCGACCGTGTTTCCAATTGGGCCACCACACATGGGTTTAAATTTTCATGTACCTAAATTCGCCAAATTATTTTCACTAGACAGTCATCTCCGATCATCCTTTGTACCTCTATGGCTCCTGTATCCCTGAAAGTGATAGTCAGGTTTCTGGGCCTCCTCTTTGACCGTAGGTTATCCTGGAAACCTCACATTACCTCTCTGATGGCACTGTCACAGCCGGCTGAACCTTCTTAAAACCCTTGCTCATCTTTCATGGGGAGCTGATCGTCGAACTCTCCTTCGCCTACATTACACCCTCATTTTATCGAAACTTGATTATGGTGATCAGATCTATTCAGCGGCCTCTCCTGCAACTCTCTCTAGCCTTAACCCCATTCATCACCAAGGATTACGTTTATGCCTTGGTGCTTTTTGCTCTTCCCCTGTTGAGAGCCTCTATGAAGAAGCGAACGTTCCATCCTTATCCGATCGCCGTGATGCCAATTGCCTTCGCTACTATGTACGCTCTCATGATCTCCGCAATCCTTCCATTTATAGAATGGTCACTGATATTAGTAGACATTCTTTATTTGTTCGCCGCCCCTGTTTACTCCATCCCTTCTCTCTTCGCCTACATTCGCTCTTGTCTTCTCTTCAATTACCACCTTTCTATGTTCATGTAGCATCTCACTTTTCCCTACCCCCCTGGGAAGTTCCAGCTGTTCGAGTCTGTTCTCTCTCCCTTGCTCGAAAGCCCAACTGTCTACGGTCGCTTCCCACTCTCTCTTTCTTGACCAATTCCACTCTCATTCTCATGCCATTGCAGTGTACACAGATAAGTAAGTTTATTCAGGTATACACAAATAGTTACATAGAATTATCATTCATAGCAGCATATGTGTAGAGAACCTCTAGAGGCTCTAAGTCTTCTGATGGCATAGGATTCGCAGCAGTGTTTCCGGACAGCGTCGTATGAGGGCATTTACTATCTTCGGCTAGTATTTTTACTGCTGAATTGTATGCCGTTCTTGCAGCACTTATCCGTATTGCATCTATGCCTGTGTCATCATTTGTGGTTGTCTCACTCCCTTAGTGCTTTACAGGCTATACAGAAATTTGATACACCTCACCCCTTAGTCCTCCGTATCCAACTTTGGCTACGCCGTATCTTTACCAAGCATAAAGATATTGTTTTTTGTTGGGTCCCTGGTCATGTTGACGTACAGGGCAATGAACAGGCAGACACTGCTGCGCAGTCAGCAGTACATGACCTACCAGTTTCATATAGAGTTATTTCATTTACGGACTATTTTGCTGCATTAGCTACCCACCTTCACACCCGTTGGCAACAATGTTGGTCTACTATGCTCGGTAACAAACTTCAATCTATTAAACCGAGTATAGGTTACTGTCCGTCTTCTTGTCACCAGTGTCGAGGTTGGGAGACTACTCTCTCCCGTCTTTGCATTGGCCATACTCGTCTTACTCATGGATATCTCGTGGAGAGGCGCCCTGCTCCTCTCTGTGAGAATTGTCAGGCTCCATTATCAGTCAGCCACATTCTGTTGGACTGCCCACTTTATCAACGAGCACACAGAATTTACCACCGTCGTCGTCTTCGCTCCGCTGCTCTCTCTTTACCTTCCCTTCTCGCTGATGGACCCACCTTTCATCCAGACTCTCTCATTGACTTTTTGACAACAACTGACTGACTTCACAAACTCTGATACCTTCAGCCCTTTCTACCTCAATCTCTTGCTACCCTCTACCCCTGCACTATCCCCTGCCCCGCTGTTTTCTGTAACCTACTGATCATCCCTCCCTTCTGCCGCCCAATACCCTCGCTTCCTTCGCTACCCTGCAGCGCTGTATAGCCCTTGTGGCTTAGCGCTTCCTTTTGATTATAATAATAATAATACTTTGTAGCCTCTCCAGTAAGATTTTAATAAAGCTTCCAGTGGTCCACCTCTCACTGGTTCTGGGTTTGTTGCTATAAGATAGTTATGTTTGACTGTTAAGGGTTTAGCGCTTAGCTTTGATTATGACCCTGTTGCTAAAAGAAACCAGGTAAATGTCACGAGAAATTCTATTCTCCATCGTCTCGTTCTATGGCTACATGGTTAAATCATACCTGAAGAAGATAAGGTCAAATTTCTCGGTCATCTGTGTGATTGTTGGATGGGCTGGAATCCTAGCACAACCTCTTTAAAAAGTTGTCATAGCCGCTTGAACTTAACTTTTTTGGAGAGTTGATAAAAACTGCTAAACCTGCATTCAGCCCTCGTTTAAACCAGACTACCGAGACCAACCACATTCTTCAGCTTCCCACGCTATTGTTTCTAAACTTGCTCTCACTCCATCAAGGAAGGGACGTCGTCGTCTGCAGATCGAATATAAAAATCTCCCCACCTCTTCGTCTCTATTCGGCCTCGCTGGGAAAATTTCCATTATTGTCCATGTTTCCTTATAGACGTCGACGGTGGTACTGTCGTGAGGTGGGAATTGGATTATCAGGGGACGTACTGGGCAGCCACCTGGGGCCCCAGAGGGCGGGCTAGCGTGTCCTTGAACGACGGAAGTATTTCTGGAGGATTAGGTGGCGGTGACCAAAGGGATAAGACTGCCAGTGCTTTCGATCGCTCACTTCCATCGTTGGCCGAGCCTGGCTTGGTCGATTCTGGTATACCATAGTGGATAGTGAGGAAAGGTTTCCATCCAATGTCAGTATTGCCAGCCGCACCGAGGATGATTGTGGTTCAGGGAAGTGTATATGGTTTCTTGGTTTATAATTGAAGCTTTCCCTCGTATTTCCCATCCCATTCCATTAAAAAAATTATATCAGTCTGGAATAGTAATATTTCTGCTGTGCATTCTTGCGGCCCCTAATTCCTACGGCACCCTTACTGGACCTTATAGAAACCAGTATATTTCCTGCACAACACCTCGTTTCCCGACTCCAGTACCGGCGTTCACCCTTATCCATTTGGTACCTCTTACCCCTCGCTCTACTTTGACCATAGAAGAGATTGCGTCTCTGGGTCGATTTTCGGATAGTTTACTCGAAACGATCGTCCAAAGGATCTCTGTACATATTAAATGAGCCTGACACTATTATTGGCTCTCGTCCTCATTCCTTCCCTAAGAGAAACGCTTCCTGGAAACCTCTTCCCCTGAAATAAATATTTCCACCCTTAACCAACGACACTTACCGATGACAATGACGAAAATTTATCCCTCTGTCCACTCAAGGGTGAGATGTGTATTGCCAGTGCTAAGTATCCTGAAGAGTCGGACAGTGCCGCATGTTCATTCATGCGGCACTGTCCTCATCCCACACTACAGTCCATCAAGAATTTATACAATCTGGCTGTACATTTAGCAGCAACAAGAAATCTCCCTACAACCAAAGTGGAGACTTGTATCTTCTCTGCCTAAAGTCCCCTCAAGGGAAGTTCCTCGATGCCGGTGAGGGGCTCTTGATCTGAGGAATTGGAATTGCGCTCTCCATCCTTGGATCGAATATGAATGGTGTACGAATATGAATGTTGTATTCGCTTCCCATGAATGTAATAATCTGCCCTAGGTCGGAGATACTATCCTAGCAGCTTTGCTAAACTGTCCTTTGATTGTCGAGGGCTTCCATTCTCGGTTAATGTAGAGGGACAACACTTACTGATGAGAATTGCTCCCAACACCTCAACAGTGTAGACAGTGCTGGCGCTGTGGTCATTACCCTTCCAGAATCCAAATATTGCAGGTCACCGGCAGTCTGTCTGCGATGAAGCTGATCATAATAATCCACCTTGGGTCCAGTCCCTTCCCCAAGTGTTTTAACTGTGTGGGAAGAACACCCTTCACATCGCCGTAGCCCAGTTTCCTACGAAAGAGCAAAATCGGCTCTCAGAGGAGGCCCTGTCATACACTATGGCAGTGACTTAGGTACGTACCTTTCCATGGAAGATTTCCACGGCTCTCCTCCTCCATGGCTACTAGGCGCTCAGTCACTTATGTTCAGCCCTTATGAAATCCTTACCTAAAATCCATCTCTTTGCCTTCTCATACCCCTCAAGGAAGGTTCCTTGATGTTGGTGAGGGGCTCTTGATTTAGGGAATTGGATCTGTGATCCAGTTCCCCGAATTAAGCCTGAATGCCTTCCACATCCCCCCCCCCCAGGCGCTGTATAATCCTCCGGGTTTAGCGCTTCCCCCCTTGATTATAATAATAATTTGCCTTCTCATAGCGCTTGGTTTTAATTATTATTATAGTTGTTTACTCCTTTGTCCCCTTTCATTTCATGACTCTCCTTTAACCCAGACTCTCTCGTTGACTTTTTGACAGCAACTGATTTATTACACACTTTGACAATGCCTCTAGCACTCCTCACAGCCCTTTCTACCCTTCCCTCTTGCTACCCTCTACCCATGCACTATCTCCTGCCCCGCTGCACTGCATGACCTAATAATAATCCCTCTCCCTCTTGCTACCCAATACCCCTGCACCCTTCCCTGCCCTGCTGCGCAGTATGACTATTACAGGTTTGGTGCTTCATTTTTGAGTATAATTCATTTCATACTTTACTCCACCAACACAACCTTCCTTGGTTGGCCTTTCAATTCTTTCTCCAAAATCTCAAAACTCCAAGAGGCTCCAGAACTTCTTGCTAACCTCCTAGCCTCATGGTGAGGCAAAGGCTGCTGTAGCAAGCCTCTCTACAGTAAACTTTCACTTTAGTTCACTTCATGTGCCAAAATCCACAGATACGTCCTTGGAAAGTGGCGGGCTCAGTGTCTTATAGTCTGGGAACAGTTCTACTGGGTTCTGCAGAACGTGGGGTTTTAACCCTCTTTCAGTGGGAATGTAATTTTTGTTAACTGACGAAAGGCACACCCATCTCGCCCATAGCCACCTGTTCACATGGTGCTCTTGTTACCCTCTGTACAGCCTGTGACGTGACACTCGCTCTGGATCATGTTTTAATAGTTTGCCCACGATTTAGGCCTTTTAACATTCATGGTTTTTATAATTACCAAAGCGATTGAAGGGACCTTGGAGTTCTTTTAGCGAAGTCTTTTGACACTAATAATTTTGTTTTTTAAACTGATGCTGGCTATTTTAACTTGTTTTTATTGTTTGTTGACTTTTACTGTGCTTTGTGTATTTTTATGCTGTGAACGATCAGTGTGTTCTCTAATTTTCACATCTATTACAATTATTACACTATTATCCTCTACCTCCCTGCTGCTGTGAGACGTTCTGGGGCTCAATGAATGGAGAGATTTAGACAGCGTTCTCAGAAATCGGAGGAACTCTAGTACTCTGTATACACCTGGAAAATCCTAGAGGGACTAGTACCGAACTTTAACATTGTCTGCATCGCTCTTGGGCTGTGTAGACCCCCTTGCCTGACGCTCCTCAGTAACCTGACAGCAGTGGTACGAGGAGGTGGTGTTGTGTCTCTGTTGACACCGCTGGGAAATTACTGGTGTTAAGATGGCGGTTTGTTATCGCAGACGCGTTAACACTATTGGTATTGAACTGCTTCGAGGTGCGATTACACCTAGTTCAGCTCAAATACTCTTACCCAAGATAATCAGGGAGACATACGGCATACAAGATAGTGAATTGTATGGGGTAGCGCTGAACGGAGCGCATAGAGTATTTGTGAAACTGCTTGCTGCGACAGTTTATGAATCGGTGGTTACGCGCTTTCAAGATGTGTGTTTTGACGTTACTCCTGCTGTGCGTGTGAGACTGGTGGACGTGTCTCGATATTATACCTGGATAAAGTTGAGGAATGTCCCCTTCGAGGCAAACGAAGCTGACATCAGAAACGTATTTGAGAAATATGGAACTGTGCATTCTGCCCAGAAGGGTAAGTGGATAATGGGTGCCTACACAGGTATGCCGGAAGGTACATTCAGCCTTAAGATGACGTTGCGTCAACCCATACCGTCATATGTGTATCTTCAAGATTTTAGGACACAGGTAATGGTTTTATATCCTGGACAGCGGCGTACGTGTCGCATTTGTGGAGAGTATGACCACATAGCGGCGGCATGTGAAAAGAACAGACGCGTGACCAAACCTGTGCAAGAAGACGTAGCCCCAGTCACACGTGATGAAGGTGAGCATCGTTCGTCAGAGGAAGGGCGTGGTCGTTTGTGGAGTGAGATGGTGGAACAGGCTTTTCGAAATGAGAGTGAGTCCTTCCCTCAGCTGCCTGCACCTGAGTCGTTGCCGATACCATCTACTGGATTGGTACCCCGGCATGACGTGTTGAGTATTGGTCGAGAGACGAATGTCGGTGAGGATTTAGACGAAGTCTTAAGGACCTTGTCACCGCAAGTGGTGGAAGCTCCGTCTCCGGAAGACGTAGCTGGAGACTTTGAGTCCGGATTGTCAACAATATGAGACCCCGCAGAAGAACGACGAGACTGGGACATCGGGAGACTTCATACCTCATTGTGAGGTGGATGTTGAGGTACACCGTGAGGCTTCCTCGGATCTTGACATGGAGGATAAGAACGTTACCAGGAAACGGGCTGCTACGTCAGATTCGGATGACGTACTGACGCCGGCACAGAGGACTGGGAAAAAAACTGAGAGGATGGGTGAGGGGAGGGGTGGGGAGGGGGGGGGGTCATGAGGGACGCCATCGCAAGAAGGGAGGCGAATGGGAAGGTACTGTCAAGAAGACACATAGACGTAACAAATCAAGTGGTGAACCACGGGAGGAGAAGAGGAAAGGGTGGAAAATATAACAGGCCTTAGGTGTATGACTGCTAATGTTAACGGTTTGTGTACTAGATTAAAGAGAGATTGGTTGAGTAGTTTTCTTAACAAACATAGAATTGATGTTCTCTTCCTTCAAGAACACAATTTCAAAGAAGGAGAAGTGTTGCAGGTTGCAGGTTATACAGTACTGACCCTGCCAACTATTCGTTTGAAAGGTGGTGTGGGTCTTTTAATAAAAGAGACGAGCCCGTTTGTGTTGCAGAGATGTGAGGGGGGTGGGGGGAGGGTGTTGCGAGTGGATGGGACTTGGATGGGAAAGCGTGTATCTTTGGTAAGTGTCTATGCCCCTGCGGAGAATGACACGAAGGTTCGAACGGATTTTGTGTGTGAGGACCTTGTTTATTTTTTGCGTGGTCTTCCGGAAGTAGCGATAGTGGGGGGTGACTGGAACTGTCATAAGGGCGGCTGACGTCGAACCCAAAGGGGCTGGGCATGTGTCTGCACCTCTCAGAGATTTGTTGAGGGATGTTAAGTTAAGAGATGTGTTTGGGGGAGAGGTGTGGGAAACAGAACATACTTTTATCAGAAGGGGATATGCTGCAAGGTTAGACAGTGTGTATATTTCGCAGGGAGTAGTTGTAAAGTCTTTTAATACGGTGGAGACGGTCTTGTCAGATCATAGGGCAGTTGTAGTGGAGGTAGGGTGGGAGGGAATGGCCGAAATTTATAGGAATTATTGGAAATTAAATATTAGTGTGTTAAGTGATGAGGAAGGGTTGGAGGGTTTTTCTATGCTGTGGAATGAGCTTTCAAGGGAAGCTCAGGAGGTGGAAGACATTGTAACATGGTGGGACTCGGTGGCAAAGGAAAGGATAAAGTCCTTTTATGTGAGGGAGGGTAGGCGTATAAACACTTTAAAATATGGGCTAGCGAATTATTTAGAGGATCGATTACGAAGTTATGGGCAGGGATCGGTTAGTGGTGTTTACCCCATGGACGAGATTGTAGATATAAAAGAGAGCTTGCGAACGTTGCATAATGAGCGGTTTCAAGCGGTGAGGGTGCAAGCAGGATTAGAAGAAGTTTTGTGGGGAGATAGGCCATCCGCGTGTGTGTTGAGACAACAAAAGCAAAAGCAGGCGCTGACGGCAATCCCGAGCTTGGAGGTAAATGAGACGATGGGAATCCATAGAGCAGGTCAAGTGATACGAAACACAAAAGCTATGAGTGCATATGCGGATACATGGTATAAAAAACACTGGACTAGTAGTGGCGTGGATGAAGTCTAATTAAGTAAGGTGTGCACGTATGCTAAGTGCATTTTGGGTCACAGTGATAGGAAGGCATTGGGTGGGGTTATTACTGAGGAGGAAATTGAAATTGCTTTACACGGAATGAGGAAGGGCAAGTCCCCGGGTATTGATGGTTTACCGGTGGAATTTTATTTGCAGCATTGGGAGTTGATTGGGAAGTTCATGGTAAGATTATTAAATTGTATGAAGGAGAAGGGTACGTTAGGGGATAAGCAGAATACGGCAGTTGTGGTGTTGGTCCCGAAAGGCAAAGGGCAGCCAAACCTTGGGCAGTATAGGGCGATATCGTTGCTCTGTGCAGACTATAAGGTTTTCGCAAAAATTTTGGGTAATAGGGTAAAATGCGTGGTGGGGAGGGTCGTTTCGCCATCGCAGTATGGGTTGCCGGGCAGGTCGATGTTAGGTCACGGGCTTATAAGGAGTTTTGTGGAGTCAAAGGGGGGAGGGGAGGGGGCGGCTTTACTGGCCTTGGACTGGCGAGCCGCCTATGATAGAGTGGAAAGAGGTGCACTGCAGAGTATTCTTCGGAGACAGGGTTATGGAGAAGAAATAGTTGGGTGGGTAAACACTCTGTATAAGGGGGCAAGGATGAGGGGTACAAATAAATGGGTGTATGGGGACGGACTTTGAGATGGGTAGAGGTTTAAGACAAGGGTGCCCTATGTCACAGATCTTATTTGCGTGTTTTCAGGATCCCTTTTACAGGATGGTTGAGAGCACAGTTAGTTCCCGGGGTGGGGGTGGGGTAGGGGAAGGGGTTTGTTGGCCGGCATTAATAGGTTATGTGGATGATACGACTGTTTTGGTGTGTGAACGAATGTCTATGAAAGGGTTGGAAGATGTGCGTGTGTTTGAACGTGCCACGGGTATGAAGGTAAATAGTGAAAAGTCGATGATCATGGGGTTGGGTACCTGGAAAGGGGGTGGAATGGAGAGCTGTAACGTGGTTAACACAACTGCGAAATCATTAAAGATTTGCGGTATTATTTATAGTGACGATTTGGATGTGGCGCGGGAGGAAAATTCAGTAAGGACGTTGGAAAAGGTCATTGGTCGTCTGGGTGTTTTGAGGCCCCAACATCTCTGGCCCAACGTGTGATTGTTGTTAACGTTTTATTGTATAGTAAGGTGTGGCACGTTGCGGCTGTATTCCCAATTACAGGAACAGCGATCAATGGAATATTGAGAAGAGTATTTACCTTTCTGTGGGGATCGAGGTGTGATTGGTTAAAACGTGAGGTTGTTATGTTACCTGTACGTCGAGGAGGTTTAGGATTGTTGGACTTAAAGCGTAGGGTGAAATGTTTTTCTAAAGTGGGAGGTTTGGCGTGTGGGTGTGATGGCGGGAAATATAGACCAAGTATATACGAGGGTGAAAAAGTGGTATAGGGGAATGGAGTTAAGGGAATGTGAGATTGTACTACGAGCTTTGTTGATGGTAAAGGAACGGAGGAACATTCGCATAAGGGTTTTAAGTAGGTTACTAGGGGGTACGTGCGCAGCTCCAGTAGAAGGTTTGTTCCCCATGTACTCGTGGGAAAATATATGGCTCCGATTTAGCAAGTTGAAATTACGGCCTAGGGTGCGTGAAGTCATGTTTCGTTTTTTACATGGTATATTGCCGTCAGGGGCAATACTACGATCCAGAAGAGTCGTGGTGGGAGGCGGGTGTGGGTTTTGTGGTGGGGAAGACACGGCTTTTCACGTTGTCTATTTTTGCGAAGGTTTAGAAGATGTCAGGAGTTGGTTGGGTAGGGTGGTACAGAGGGTGGGAGGCAGAGGAGTGCAGGTCCTGCGTGCGTTAAGTCTCGACATCGGTGGATTAGACCAGGACGTTGAACGGGCTTTAGATTATATTATCGTGGATTACATTTATATTTCGTGGGTAATGCGGGGAAAAGGGGTCAGTGAGGTGAGAAGGCGTGTCCTTGCAATAACGTTTTATCGTACAATGTGTAGGAATAGGGAATTGTATGGGAGGAGGTGGGATAAGGGTTTTTCGGACGGTTATAAAAGGCTCACTCATGAAACCCTTGTGAATCTGTGATAAATATACGGGCATGCCGAATAAGTTGTCGTGTAGGTCAGTGGGCAATAGCTGGCTCGTCTCTTGGGGGGAAGGATGTGAGTTGCGTGAATATGTGTTTGGGCATGAATGTTTTTTTAGTTGTTATGGATGTGTGGTTGTAGATTCAGGGATTAGGGTTACTTATTGTACCTTTTGTGTACAAAATGACTGGGGTGCCTTTACATATTTGTTATATTTTTGATGCTTCCTTTGTGTAAAGACTAGTTGTATTCTTGAGTCACTAGTTTTCTTAGTTTTGTTTTTGATTGTGTTATGGAGGTCCAGATATTTGGGCATATGAACGTGCATATGTATGTGTATATGTATGTATGTGTATGTGTATGTATGTGTATATATGTATATATGTGTATATGTATGTATATATATATATATATATATTATATATATATATGTATATATATATATATATGTATGTGTATGTATATGTATGTGTATATATGCATGTTTCATCCCTTCCCTGTTACTGGTCAATTAGTCTGAGTCATTACTCATTACCCTGAGTTATCCAATTGTATCCTATAAATGGAATGGATGGAAATTGCTGACGATTAATATGATCGTCAATTTATATAATATTTATTATGTTAATGAATTTGTATTAGAGTAAATCAATGAATTTGTGTCTAAGTTGGAATTTCTATAATCAATTGTATATTTTGTATGCAAATTACATAAACTATTGTTTAAACATCGATGTAATATGTTTGTATGATGTGCATGTAGGTTATAATGGGTTAAGTGGTGTTTCCACCAGTGTTATATTTGTTACGCAGTTATATCTTTTGTTATTGTGTGTGTTTGGTGAAACGTATGTATGCATTTTATGGTGTTTGTCGTATATATCTATACATATTAGATAAAAATTGGTATTCATGGTGTGTACCTCGTTGTACTCTATAGATTATGTATGGTGATGCTATTTAATTTTTAAGCAGCCTTGTTTTTATGATGTTTTAAATAAAATATACAAAAAAAAAGTACCGAACTTGCACACGAAAATCACTCGCTACGAAAGCAAAAGACTTGGCAGATGATGCAACATCCCCCCCAATGAAAAGTAGGTGTCACTAGCACGTTAAGAGACAACACAATAAGTGTCAGGGGCCCAAGACTGTTCAACTGCCTCTCAGCATACATAAGGGGGATTACCAATAGACCCCTGGCTGTCTTCAAGCAAGCACTGGACAAGCACCTAAAGTCGGTACCTGACCAGCCGGGCTGTGGCTCGTAAGTTCGATTGCCTGCAGCCAGCAGTAACAGCCTGGTTGATCAGGCTCTGATCCACCATGAGGCCTGGTCACAGACCGGGCCGCGGGAACGTTGACCTCCGGAACACTCTCCAGGTAAACTCCAGGTAAACACTGTTTCTCACCGGGACGCTGCACAAAATGTCCCTTCTTAAAAGGGAGAGAGAGAGACTGTCTCCCAGAGCAAGACACATCACTACATCACCACTACTACATTCACATCTTCACTACGCCTCTCATATCAATAGCCCACTCACACCACTCACATCATCACTGCACCACTCATCACTACTCGCATCATCATTTCTTCATTCCACCACTCACATCATAACTTCATTCACATAATGACTTCAGAACTCGCATCATCACTACACCACTCAAAACATTACTGAACATACTTCATCACTATGCTACTCAACCACTCACAGTATAACTACACCACCCTAATTATCACTACACTCACATAATAACTATACCACTTAGATCAACACTACACTGACATCATCACTATACCGCTCACTTCATTATTCCACGAGTCACAGCATGACTTCGCTCACATCACCACAAAGTTCACATGTTCACTACTCCACTCCCATCATCACAATACGAGCTGCCTTGCTTCTCTCCATGGAATTCTCGCTGCCATCTACTTAATTATTGAAGGGGTGGACCGGTAAGCCAGCGGAAGGCCTCTGTCGGATGACCAAAAGTTCTGGTGGTGGGTCGTCATCCTGCATACCGTAACCTGTCTACTCACAGGACTCGTAGCTGGAGTGCTCGTCATTGTCCTCACTGCACCTATCGTATAGACCTTTACTACTTGGCATTATAAGTCACTTAAAGTCCTATCTACCCGGAAGATATTCCGGGGGTCAAAGTCCCTTGGTGGATCAGGGCCTGAACAATCAGGCGTAAAGCTCTCCTACTAGCTAGAACTTTACGATGTTCTCTCAACTGCGGTAGACGAGGTGAATGAAATCCCTTCAGATGATCTGGGCGAGGATTATGAAGCCGCTTCAGCTGTCGTTCTTCATTAATATGAAATCACATTTGTTGACGCTCTCAAGTTATATGAAGTCCCTTCAGTTAATGTGAACGAGGCTTGTGATGTTCCTTCATTTGTGATCCTCCAGTTAAATGACATCTCTTTAGTTAACATTTTCGATGTTAACTGCTGAGTTGGACGAGTTACAAGAAGTCCCTTCAGCTGGTGTTGTCGAGATGCAAGAAGACCTTTCAGTTGGTATTTTCGAGTTGTAAGAAGTAATTTTATCTCGTGTTTTCGATTTGCAAGAAGTCCCTCAGCTGGTGTTTTCGAGTTTTATGAGGTTCATTAAGTTAATGTCAACTTGATGCCTGAATTCACGTCAGTAGTTGAGGATAATGTTTGAAAGAACCTCGTCGCATCACCCCTACTTCAGCATGACTACTGCTTCAGTATAAAAACATAAAGAATGAACACTGCAGCAGGCCTACTGGCCCATGTGTGGCAGGTTCAAGTTTCCTACCGGCTTAAGCCAATACCCCAACCTAGTCAGGTCAGGTCAGGTCACATTCACTTAAGGAAGGAGCACGGCATCAGACCTAGTAGCACAAGCTAGTCAGGTCCAACTCACACCCACCCACACCCACTCATGCATTTACCTAACCTATCTTTAAAACTACACAACGTTTTAGCCTCAATAACTGTACTTGGGAGTTTGTTCCACTCATCCACAACTCTACCAAACCAGTGCTTTCCTATATCCTTCCTGAATCTGAATTTTTCCAACTTGAAACCATTGCTGCGAGTCCTGTCTTGGCTAGATATTTTTAGCACGCTATTTACATTCTCTTTATTTATTCCCGTTTTCCATTTATACACCTCAATCATATCCCCCCCCCCCCCTAAATCTACGCTTTTCTAGAGAGTGCAGATTCAGGGCCCTCAGTCTATCCTTATAGGAAAGATTTCTCATACATGGGATCAACTTTGTCATCCTCCTTATTTATGTTTCTCGATATGAAGCCAAGGATTCTATTCACTTTATTGCAAACACTTATGCACTGTTGTCTTGGTTTTAGATTACTGCTAACCAGAACTCCCAAATCCTTTTAGCAATCCGTAATATTAAGATCTACATTATTTAGTTTATATGTGGCATGGTTATTTACCTGTCCAATGTTTAGAACTTTGCATTTGTCTATATTAAACTGCATCTGCCACTTCTCCGACCACTGCATCAGTTTAATCAAGTCCTGGAGTACTCTAATGTCCTCGTCAGAATGAATTCGGCGGCCTATTTTAGTATAATTGGCAGACTTGCTAATGTCGCTATTTATTCCCTCATCTATGTCGTTTATGTAGATTATGAACAACAAGGGGCCCAACACTGACCCTTGTGGAACACCAATCGTGACGCTTCACCACTCTGATTTCTCCCCATTTATGTAAACTCTCTGCTGCCTATTTGTCAACCATGCCTTTATCCAGGAAAAAATTTCTCCTATTCCGTGTGTTTTAATTTTCCCCAATAGTCTCTGATGTGGGACTCTATCGAAAGTCTTACTGAAGTCCATATGCACAATATCATATTCATTAACATAATCTACCTCCTCAAATACCTTAGTGAAAAAAAATTTAATAAATTCGTAAGGCAGGAATGCCCTTATACAAAACCGTGCTGAGATTCGTTGATTAATTTATGCTTTTCAGGATGGCTACGAATTGCTTCGGCAATTATTGATTCCATAAATTTCCCCACTATGGAGGTTAAGCTTATTGGTCTGTAGTTCGAAGCTAAGGACCTGTCACCTGCTTTGAAAATAGATATCACATTTGCCATTTTTCACTTGCCTGGCGCCATGCCAGTTTGTAGTGATATGTTTTAAAGATTAGCCAAAGGTTTGCTAAGCTCCTCTTTACAGTCCTTTAGAACTCTTGCATACAGTTCATCAGAACCTGGGGATTTGTTAGGTTTTAATTTATCTATTTGTCTAAGGGCCATGTCACTTGTGACCCTAATTGTCCTATTCTACATAATTTATTATTTCTGGAATATCGCTAATATTTTCGTGTGTAAAAACTGAGAGGAAGTAAGTGTTAAAAATTCTACACATTTCCTTATCACTGTCGGTGAGCTAGCCCAAGGAACTTTTGAGTAGGCCTATCTTGTCCCTAATCTTACTTCTGTTCATAATCTCTCTTTGCTTTTCTTATTCCCTTTTTTTCTCTTTAACTGAATATATTGATTTCTTAACTGCCCCGCTCCTCTTTTGATTTGCCTATATATGCCTCTCTTTTGACCAATGAGATGTTTTAATCTATTGTTCATTCATTCAGGATAATTTTTGTTTGATCTGATTTCCCTATTTGGAACATATGTTGTCTGAGCAGCTAGATCTATGCTCTGGAATATGTCATATCGGCAATGATCACCACCTACCTGACCCATAGTCAGGTCATTCCAGTTCAGCCCACCCAGGTAATTTTTCAGTCCTATGAAATCAGCCAAACGGAAGTCAAGGACAAAGATTTCATTGCCATTATTAGGGTATTTCCATGATATATTAAAACTGAGTGATTTGTGATCACTTTCTCCAAGCTCATCATTAACCTCAAGATTATTAATTACTGATTCCCTGCATGACTACTGCTTCAGCGTGACTACTGCTTCAGCATGACTATTGCTTCAGCAAGACTACTGCTTCAGCATGACTACTGCTTCAGCATGACTACTGCTTCAGCGTGACTACTGCTTCAGTGTGACTACTGCTTCAGTGTGACTACTGATTCAGTGTGACTACTGCTTCAGCGTGACTACTGCTTCAGCGTGACTACTACTTCAGCATGAATACTGCTTCAGCGTGACAACTGCTTCAGTGTGACTACTGCTTCAGCATGACTACTGCTTCAGCATGACTACTGCTTCAGCGTGACTACTGCTTCAGTGTGACTACTGCTTCAGTGTGACTACTGATTCAGTGTGACTACTGATTCAGTGTGACTACTGCTTCAGCGTGACTACTGCTTCAGCGTGACTACTACTTCAGCATGAATACTGCTTCAGCGTGACTACTGCTTCAGTGTGACTACTGCTTCAGCATGACTACTGCTTCAGCATGACTACTGCTTCAGTGTGACTACTGCTTCAGTGTGACTACTGCTTCAGCGTGACTACTGCTTCAGCATGACTACTGCTTCAGCGTGACTACTGCTACAGCATGACTACTGCTTCAGCATGACTACTGCTTCAGTGTGACTACTGCTTCAGCATGACTACTGCTTCAGTGTGACTACTGCTTCAGTGTGACTACTGCTTCAGCGTGACTACTGCTTCAGCATGACTACTGCTTCAGCGTGACTACTGCTTCAGCATGACTACTGCTTCAGTGTGACTACTGCTTCAGCGTGACTACTGCTTCAACATGACTACTGCTTCAGTGTGACTACTGTTTCAGCGTGACTACTGCTTCAGTGTGACTACTGCTTCAGCGTGACTACTGCTTCAGCATGACTACTGCTTCAGCATGACTACTGTTTCAGCGTGACTACTGCTTCAGCACGACTACTGCCTCAGTGTGACTACTGTTTCAGCGTGACTACTGCTTCAGCATGACTACTGCTTCAGTGTGACTACTGCTTCATCATGACTACTGCTTCAGTGTGACTACTGCTTCAGGATGACTACTGCTTCAGTGTGACTACTGCTTCAGCATGACTACTGCTTCAGCATGACTACTGCTTCAGCATGACTACTGCTTCAGCATGACTACTGCTTCAGTGTGACTACTGCTTCATCATGACTACTGCTTCAGCATGACTACTGCTTCAGCATGACTACTGCTTCAGCATGACTACTGCTTCATGACTACTGCTTCAGCATGACTACTGTTTCAGCATGACTACTGCTTCAGCATGACTACTGCTTCAGTGTGACTACTGCTTCAGTGTGACTACTGCTTCAGTGTGACTACTGCTTCAGCGTGACTACTACTTCAGCATGACTACTGCTTTAGCGTGACTACTGCTTCAGCGTGACTACTGCTTCAGCATGACTACTGCTTCAGTGTGACTACTGTTTCAGCATGACTACTGCTTCAGCGTGACTACTGCTTCAGTGTGACTACTGCTTCAGTGTGACTACTGCTTCATCATGACTACTGCTTCATCATGACTACTGCTTCAGCATGACTACTGCTTCAGCATGACTACTGCTTCAGTGTGACTACTGCTTCAGTGTGACTACTGCTTCAGCATGACTACTCCTTCAACGTGACTACTGCTTCAGCATGACTACTGCTTCAGTGTGACTACTGCTTCAGCATGACTACTGCTTCAACGTGACTACTGCTTCAGCATGACTACTGCTTCAGTGTGACTACTGCTTCAGTGTGACTACTGCTTCAGTGTGACTACTGCTTCAGCATGACTACTGCTTCAGTGTGACTACTGCTTCAGTGTGACTACTGCTTCAGCATGACTACTGCTTCAGCATGACTACTGCTTCAGTGTGACTACTGCTTCAGTGTGACTCCTGCTTCAGCATGACTACTGCTTCAGCGTGGCTACTGCTTCAGCATGACTACTGCTTCAGTGTGACTACTGCTTCAGTGTGACTACTGCTTCAGCATGACTACTGCTTCAGCGTGACTACTGCTTCAGCGTGACTACTGCTTCAGTGTGACTACTGCTTCAGCATGACTACTGCTTCAGCATGACTACTGCTTCAGTGTGACTACTGCTTCAGTGTGACTACTGCTTCAGTGTGACTACTGCTTCAGTGTGACTACTGGTTCATCATGACTACTGCTTCAGTGTGACTACTGCTTCAGTGTGACTACTGCTTCAGTGTGACTACTGCTTCAGTGTGACTACTGCTTCAGTGTGACTACTGCTTCAGCATGACTACTGCTTCAGTGTGACTACTGCTTCAGTGTGACTACTGCTTCAGCGTGACTACTGCTTCAGTGTGACTACTGCTTCAGCGTGACTACTGCTTCAGCATGACTACTGCTTCAGCATGACTACTGCTTCAGCATGACTACTGCTTCAGTGTGACTACTGCTTCAGTGTGACTACTGCTTCAGCATGACTACTGCTTCAGTGTGACTACTGCTTCAGTGTGACTACTGCTTCAGTGTGACTACTGCTTCAGTGTGACTACTGCTTCAGTGTGACTACTGCTTCAGCGTGACTACTGCTTCAGCGTGACTACTGCTTCAGTGTGACTACTGCTTCAGTGTGACTACTGCTTCAGCGTGACTACTGCTTCAGTGTGACTACTGCTTCAGCGTGACTACTGCTTCAGTGTGACTACTGCTTCAGCATGACTACTGCTTCAGCATGACTACTGCTTCAGCATGACTACTGCTTCAGTGTGACTACTGCTTCAGCATGACTACTGCTTCAGCATGACTACTGCTTCAGCATGACTACTGCTTCAGCATGACTACTGCTTCAGTGTGACTACTGCTTCAGCGTGACTACTGCTTCAGTGTGACTACTGCTTCAGCATGACTACTGCTTCAGCATGACTACTGCTTCAGCATGACTACTGCTTCAGTGTGACTACTGCTTCAGCATGACTACTGCTTCAGCATGACTACTGCTTCAGCATGACTACTGCTTCAGCATGACTACTGCTTCAGTGTGACTACTGCTTCAGCGTTACTACTGCTTCAGCGTGACTACTGCTTCAGCATGACTACTGCTTCAGCATGACTACTGCTTCAGCATGACTACTGCTTCAGCATGACTACTGCTTCAGCATGACTACTGCTTCAGCATGACTACTGCTTCAGCATGACTACTGCTTCAGCATGACTACTGCTTCAGTTTGACTACTGCTTCAGTGTGACTACTGCTTCAGTTTGACTACTGCTTCAGCGTGACTACTGCTTCAGCGTGACTACTGCTTCAGCGTGACTACTGCTTCAGCATGACTACTGCTTCAGCGTGACTACTGCTTCAGTGTGACTACTGCTTCAGCGTGACTACTGCTTCAGCGTGACTACTGCTTCAGCATGACTACTGCTTCAGTGTGACTACTGCTTCAGTGTGACTACTGCTTCAGCGTGACTACTGCTTCAGCATGACTACTGCTTCAGTGTGACTACTGCTTCAGTGTGACTACTGCTTCAGTGTGACTACTGCTTCAGTGTGACTACTGCTTCAGCATGACTACTGCTTCAGCGTGACTACTGCTTCAGTTTGACTACTGCTTCAGCGTGACTACTGCTTCAGTGTGACTACTGCTTCAGTGTGACTACTGCTTCAGTGTGACTACTGCTTCAGTGTGACTACTGCTTCAGCGTGACTACTGCTTCAGCGTGACTACTGCTTCAGTGTGACTACTGCTTCAGCGTGACTACTGCTTCAGTGTGACTACTGCTTCAGTGTGACTACTGCTTCAGTGTGACTACTGCTTCAGTGTGACTACTGCTTCAGCGTGACTACTGCTTCAGCATGACTACTGCTTCAGCATGACTACTGCTTCAGCATGACTACTGCTTCAGCGTGACTACTGCTTCAGCGTGACTACTGCTTCAGTGTGACTACTGCTTCAGTGTGACTACTGCTTCAGTGTGACTACTGCTTCAGTGTGACTACTGCTTCAGTGTGACTACTGCTTCAGTGTGACTACTGCTTCAGTGTGACTACTGCTTCAGTGTGACTACTGCTTCAGTGTGACTACTGCTTCAGTGTGACTACTGCTTCAGTGTGACTACTGCTTCAGTGTGACTACTGCTTCAGCGTGACTACTGCTTCAGTGTGACTACTGCTTCAGTGTGACTACTGCTTCAGTGTGACTACTGCTTCAGTGTGACTACTGCTTCAGCGTGACTACTGCTTCAGCATGACTACTGCTTCAGCATGACTACTGCTTCAGCATGACTACTGCTTCAGCATGACTACTGCTTCAGTGTGACTACTGCTTCAGTGTGACTACTGCTTCAGTGTGACTACTGCTTCAGTGTGACTACTGCTTCAGTGTGACTACTGCTTCAGTGTGACTACTGCTTCAGTGTGACTACTGCTTCAGCATGACTACTGCTTCAGCATGACTACTGCTTCAGCGTGACTACTGCTTCAGCATGACTACTGCTTCAGCGTGACTACTGCTTCAGCATGACTACTGCTTCAGCATGACTACTGCTTCAGCATGACTACTGCTTCAGCATGACTACTGCTTCAGCATGACTACTGCTTCAGTGTGACTACTGTTTCAGTGTGACTACTGCTTCAGCGTGACTACTGCTTCAGTGTGACTACTGCTTCAGTGTGACTACTGCTTCAGCGTGACTACTGCTTCAGTGTGACTACTGCTTCAGCGTGACTACTGCTTCAGCATGACTACTGCTTCAGCATGACTACTGCTTCAGCATGACTACTGCTTCAGCATGACTACTGCTTCAGCATGACTACTGCTTCAGCATGACTACTGCTTCAGTGTGACTACTGCTTCAGTGTGACTACTGCTTCAGTGTGACTACTGCTTCAGTGTGACTACTGCTTCAGCATGACTACTGCTTCAGCATGACTACTGCTTCAGCGTGACTACTGCTTCAGCATGACTACTGCTTCAGTGTGACTACTGCTTCAGCATGACTACTGCTTCAGCATGACTTCTGCTTCAGCGTGACTACTGTACCACTGTGATACCTGGATACTTGTAGTTGGCTTATAAAGGTGCTTGTAATGAAGATACTCTTGCTAGAGATCCATGTAAAGATGATTTTAGTGCTCATAATTATAGTGGTGATACTTGTAGTGGTGATTCGTGTAGTGGTGATACTAGTAGTGGTGATTCATGTGATACTTGTAGTGGTGATACTAGTAGTGGTGATTCATGTGATACTTGTAGTGGTGATACTTGTAATGATAGATGTAGTGGTGATACTTGCAGTGGTGATTCATGTGATACTTGTTGTGGTGATACTTGTAGTGGAGATACTTGTAGTGGTGATACTTGTAGTGATGAAACTTGTAGCAGTGATACTTATAGCTGTGATGATTGTAGAGGTGATACTTGTAGTGGCGATACACCATAGTGGTGGCAAGTGGTGATACTTGTAGTGATGATAGTGGTGATACAATGTAGTGGTTATGCAATGAAGAGGTGATGCAATGAAGTGGCGATACAATGTAGTGGTGATACTAGTAGTGATACTTGTAGTGGTGATACTTGTAGTGATACTTGTAGTGGTGATGCTTGTAGTGATACTTGTAGTAGTGATACTTGTAGTGGTGATACTTGTAGTGGTGATACTTGTAGTGATACTTGTAGTGATACTTGTAGTGATGCTTGTGGTGATACTTGTAGTGGTGATACTTGTAGTGGTGGTACTTATAGCAGTGATTGTTGTAGTAGTGATACCTATAGCAGTGACTGTTGTAGTAGTGATACTTATAGCAGTGACTGTTGTAGTAGTGATACTTATAGCAGTGATTGTTGTAGTGATACCTATAGCAGTGATTGTTGTAGTAGTGATATAGCAGTGATTGTTGTAGTGGTGATACTTATTGATGGTTGTAGTGGTGATACTTATAGCATTGATTGTTGTAGAGGTGATATAGCAGTGATGGTTACCTGGAGGTTATTCCAGGGATCAACGCCCCCGCGGCCCGGTCCATGACCAGGCCTCCCGATGGATCAGGGCCTGATCAACTAGGCTGTTACTGCTGGCCGCACGCAGTCCAACGTACGAGCCACAGCCCGGCTGATCTGGCACTGACTTTAGGTATCTGTCCAGCTCTCTCTTGAAGGCAGCCAGGGGTTTATTGGCAATTCCCCTAATGCTTGATGGGAGGCTGTTGAACAGTCTTGGGCCCCGGACACTTATGGTGTTTTCCCTTAGTGTACCAATGGCGCCCCTACTTTTATTTGGGGGCATTTTGCATCGCCTGCCCAGTCTTTTACTTTCGTAGGGAGTGATTTCTGTGTGCAGATTTGGGACCATTCCTTCTAGGATTTTCCAACGTTCCAACGAGTACAAGTCAAGTGCTTCCAAGCGTTCCCAGTATAAGTGCTTGACAGAACTTATACGTGCAGTAAAGGATCTCTGTACATTCTCTAGATCTGTGATTTCACCTGCTTTGAATGGAGATGTTAATGTACAGCAGTATTCCAGCCTAGAGGGAACAAGTGATTTGAAAAGGATCATCATTGGCTTGGCATCTCTCGTTTTGAACGTTCTCATTATCCATCCTATCATTTTCTTTGCACGTGCGATCGTGGCACTGTTGTGATCCTTGAAAGTGAGATCCTCAGACATTACTACTCCCAGGTCCCTTACATTATTTTTCCGCCCTGTTGTATGGCCAGAGTCTGTAGTATACACTGTTCTAGTTATTATCTCCTCCAGTTTTCCATAACGGAGTAGGAATTTGTCCTCATTGAACATCATATTGTTTACCGTTGCCCACTGGAAAACTTTATTTATATCTTCTTGGAGGTTAACCGCGTCCTCAGCAGATGACAGCCTCATGCAGATCCTAGTATCATCCGCAAAGGATGATACGGTGCTGTGATGTATATATCTGTCTATGTCTGATATAAGGATGAGGAATAAGATGGGGGCGAGTACTGTGCCTTGTGGAACAAGTTGGTTGTAGTAGTGATACTTATAGCAGTGATGGTTATAGTGGTGATATAACAGTGATGGTTGTAGTGGTGATACTTATAGCAGTGATGGTTGTAGTGGTGATACTTTTAGAAGTAATACTTAAAGTGGTAATGGTTGCGGTTCTTTGATGCTGGTGAGAGACTCTTCAACCACGGACATGGACTTGTTTACCACTTCTCCTTAATATAAATTATAATTAATAATCATAATAATAATCGATATAATTCTCATGGGCCATTATGGTTGCAATAGACTATTAAGATTAATGAACAAAATATTGTTGCATACACACTAAGAAATATATGCATCTCAATGTATATATACATCTCAGGGTATATACACAACTGGTTATGGCGGCGCCTCGGTATAAATAGCTAGTGTGTGCTGGTGCCATCACACCTGCTGGCCCACTCTAATTTAGTCCCGAGCAGCGGGTAGTGGCACTGACACTTATACTCACTGCACTGCATCTTTATTGATCTTCTTGTCACAGTGCTTTATTAATTGTAGTGATGATTGCACGGTCGAAACACTGATAATCTGTTAGTGGACTGCGAGTGTTGTCTGTGATTGTTTGTGATTTATCAGCGAGCGAAATGCGGCCATCCAGAAGGGTGGCGGAGGGGTAAGCAGGCCAGCATGTTGCCACTGAGCTCCGTCATAAGGAGAGGGCTTCCCACAGCGCTGCAGAAAACTTTCCTTAATGGCGAGGATGTGGCCACCAGGCTGGCGCGAGCCTTTGTGGCATGTGATGAAGGATTGGTGCAGGCGTGTCTGGATGAAGGCGTGGACCCCAATCTTTCCCTGGCGAGAGGACACACACCCCTCACTCTTCTTCTCTCCACAGCCACGTCAGACCGGTGGGAAAATTTGGTGAGGTTGTTGTTGGAAGCAGGGGCCTCGCCCCACACCCGCGACCCACGGGGAACCCCCCTACTCTCCCTAATCGTCATTGCTGGAAGCAGTGACCTTGTAGGTCTTGCGCTGGATAAAGGAGCAGATGTCAACGTATGCGGTCCTGATGGGGAGACGCCCTTGCTGGCCGCCGTCCACTACCGTAAAGTTGAAAGTCTGCGCCTCCTGTTGCAGCGCGGAGCCGATCCCAACACTACCTCCTGCGACGGAAACACTGCTCTCATGTGGGCCGCGGGACGCAGCAACGGAATAGGCATGCAGATGTCCCTAGCTTGCGTTAAAATGCTCCTTAAACACGGCGCTCTAGTGAATTTTAGAAACCCCAGAGGTTACACTCCTCTCATGGCCGCCTCTCTCATCCGAGAGAGAGAGACAGTGAAGTCGCTTTTGGCCGCTGGGGCAGACCCAGACCAGACAGATGAGAAGGGCGAAACGGCTCTCATGAAGGCTGCTGATGCTGACGATGAAGGAGTGATCGCAGAACTCCTGGCTGGCAAAGCGAGTGTCAACATACAGAGCAGGACTGGCTGCACTGCTCTAATGAGCGCTGTATCAACGGAGGTTATGACAAGGTTGTTGCAGCACCACTCTGAGCCGACGCTGGCAGAAAAAGACGGCAACACCCCGCTGCACCACCAGGCTATGAGTGACCGACCAGAGTTAGCTTGCTTACTTCTAGAGTACGGTGCCCACCTAGAAGCTAGGAACGGTCAGGGCAACACCCCTCTACAGACGGCGGTACGTTGCAAGAGCTATGCTGTTACGAACCTGTTGCTAGACACGGGCGCCAACGCCCTCGTAATAAATGACAAGGGCGTGTCCGTGTTGCACGATGCTGTGTTGCCCTGGGACTACTACAACACCCACGACATATTCACCGCCCTCAACACCCCAACTCTCATCGCCGAACTCCTGCACTACTTTCGCTGTAGGTCTGACATGACGCTAACTATAGCCGAGAGACTGCTGCGGCTAGGGGCAAACCCGGGCTTGAGAGGAGAACATGGAGTCACACCTCTTATGCTCGCTGCCGCCTGCGGCAACGAGCGGCTGCTACGACTGCTGATACATTACGGAGCAACAGCGGCTTCCCGCGACACACAAGGCCGCACCGCACTAGCTTATGCTTGCAAGTGGGGCCACGCTCACTTAGTGAACATTCTACTCACTCATGATATTCCTGTCAATACTCTCGACTCCAAAAACAATTTACCCATCTACTACGCCGCGCAGTACTCCCACACGCCCATACTTTTGGCTCTCATGGTCGAATTTGCATTTTATATGTGTAGTCACTGTCTGCAACAGTAAATGACTGGACTTTAGAGGCATGAAGGTTCAAGGTTCAACTAGAACAACTACTGTTCTTCTCGTCAGGTTCTCAGTAGTGAATGAAACATTTTTTTAATAAACTGTTATTAATATAATTTTTATTTTTCTAGTAGTAATACTATTATTATTAGTAGTAGTAGTAGTACTTCTAGTAGTAGCAGTAGCAGCAGAAGTAGTAGCAGTAGTTGTTGTAGTATTGATGATGTGCTCTTGATCCAATGAATTTAAGCTACCCTCCTCTTCCTTGCATCCAATATGATAAATCTTCATTTCACAGCCACCGCTGTATGGCCCCTACGGGCTTAGCGCATCCTGGTGAAAATAATAACAACTTGCAGCTTTCAATTCTAATTTTTATTTTTACTCGCAATAGATTTCTTAAGTTATTCTACTGTTAAGTCTATAACAAGACCAAATTTTCTAGGTTTATCAGTATGTTGAAAGATGTTTATGGTTTAGTGGTTTTGTTTTACTGGTTTAGTTAATAATTCAATGTTTAGTTAATACTAATTAGTATTTATTTTTATCAGTCATTATTTATATTTTTCAGTATTTTTTATAGAAATTTTGTCTGTTATGTTGATGAAAACGATAAATAAAATAACAGATATTCCTGTATCTTATGCCTTATAAAACATGTATAAACCAAACAAGAGGTGAAAATATAAGGAAGAGAGACAGACGTACTTAGATAAATGATGAGTGAGGAATATGGTCAGTGAGATGCCAACTCTCCCTCTCAACATTCTTTGTATGTGGGGTCACCAGCACCCTTCATGGTATGTGGGGTCACCAGCACCCTTCATGGTATGTGGGGCCACCAGCACCCTTCATGGTATGTGGGGTCACCAGCACCCTTCATGGTATGTGGGGTCACCAGCACCCTTCATGGTATTTGGGGTCACCAGCACCCTTCATGGTATGTGGGGTCAGCACCCTTCATGGTATGTGGGGTCACCAGCACCCTTCATGGTATGTGGGGCCACCAGCACCCTTCATGGTATGTGGGGTCACCAGCACCCTTCATGGTATGTGGGGTCACCAGCACCCTTCATGGTATTTGGGGTCACCAGCACCCTTCATGGTATGTGGGGTCAGCACCCTTCATGGTATGTGGGGTCACCAGCACCCTTCATGGTATGTGGGGTCACCAGCACCCTTCATGGTATGTGGGGTCACCAGCACCCTTCATGGTATGTGGGGTCACCAGCACCCTTCATGGTATTTGGGGTCACCAGCACCCTTCATGGTATGTGGGGTCACCAGCACCCTTCATGGTATGTGGGGTCACCAGCACCCTTCATGGTATGTGGGGTCACCAGCACCCTTCATGGTATGTGGGGTCACCAGCACCCTTCATGGTATTTGGGGTCACCAGCACCCTTCATGGTATGTGGGGTCACCAGCACCCTTCATGGTATGTGGGGTCCCCAGCACCCTTCATGGTATGTGGGGTCACCAGCACCATGGTATGTGGGGCCACCAGCACCCTTCATGGTATGTGGGGTCACCAGCACCCTTCATGGTATGTGGGGTCACCAGCACACTTCATGGTATGTGGGGTCACCAGCACCCTTCATGGTATGTGGGGTCACCAGCACCCTTCATGGTATGTGGGATCACCAGCACCCTTCATGGTATGTGGGGTCACCAGCACCCTTCATGGTATGTGGGGTCACCAGCACCCTTCAGGGTATGTGGGGTCACCAGCACCCTTCAGGGTATGTGGGGTCACCAGAACCCTTCATGGTATGTGGGGCCACCAGCACCCTTCATGGTATGTGGGGCCACCAGCACCCTTCATGGTATGTGGGGTCACCAGCACCCTTCATGGTATGTGGGGTCACCAGCACCCTTCATGGTATGTGGGGTCACCAGCACCCTTCATGGTATGTGGGGTCACCAGCACCCTTCATGGTATGTGGGGTCACCAGCACCCTTCATGGTATGTGGGGTCACCAGCACCCTTCATTGTATGTGGGGTCACAAGCACCCTTCATGGTATGTGGGGTCACTAGCACCCTTCATGGTATGTGGGGCCACCAGCACCCTTCATGGTATGTGGGGCCACCAGCACCCTTCATGGTATGTGGGGTCACCAGCACCCTTCATGGTATGTGGGGCCACCAGCACCCTTCATGGTATGTGGGGCCACCAGCACCCTTCATGGTATGTGGGGCCACCAGCACCCTTCACGGTATGTGGGGTCACCAGCACCCTTCATGGTATGTGAGGTCACCAGCACCCTTCATGGTATGTGGGGTCACCAGCACCCTTCATGGTATGTGGGGTTACCAGCACCCTTCATGGTATGTGGGGCCACCAGCACCCTTCATGGTATGTGGGGTCACCAGCACCCTTCATGGTATGTAGGGTCCCCAGCACCCTTCATGGTATGTAAGGTCACCAGCACCCTTCATGGTATGTGGGGTCACCAGCACCCTTCATGGTATGTGGGGGTCACCAGCACCCTTCATGGTATGTAGGGGTCACCAGCACCCTTCATGGTATGGGGTGTCACCAGCACCCTTCATGGTATGTGGGGTCACCAGCACCCTTCATGGTATGTGGGGTCACCAGCACCCTTCATGGTATGTGGGGTCACCAGCACCCTTCATGGTATGTAGGGTCCCCAGCACCCTTCGTGGTATGGGTCACAAGCACCCTTCATGTTATGTGAGGTCACCAGCACCTTTCATGGTATGTGGGGTCCCCAGCACCCTTCATGGTATGTGGGGTCACCAGCACCCTTCATGGTATGTGGGGTCCCCAGCACCCTTCATGGTATGTGGGGTCCCCAACACCCTTCATGGTATGTGGGGTCACCAGCTCCCTTCATGGTATGTGGGGTCACCAGCACCCTTCATGTTATGTAGGGTCCCCAGAACCCTTCATGGTATGTGGGGTCACCAGCACCCTTCATGGTATGTAGGGTCACCAGCACCCTTCATGGTATGTAGGGTCACCAGCACCCTTCATGGTATGTGGGGTCACCAGCACCCTTCATGGTATGTGGGGTCCCCAGCACCCTTCATGGTATGTGGGGTCACCAGCACCCTTCATGGTATGTGGGGTCACCAGCACCCTTCATGGTATGTGGGGTCACCAGCACCCTTCATGGTATGTAGGGTCCCCAGCACCCTTCATGGTATGTAAGGTCACCAGCACCCTTCATGGTATGTGGGGTCACCAGCACCCTTCATGGTATGTGGGGGTCACCAGCACCCCTTATGTGGGGTCACTAGCACCCTTCATGGTATGTGGGGTCACCAGCACCCTTCATGGTATGTGGGGTTACCAGCACCCTTCATGGTATGTGGGGTCACCAGCACCCTTCATGGTATGTGGGGTCACCAGCATCCTTCATGGTATGTGGGGGTCACCAGCACCCTTCATGGTATGTAGGGTCCCCAGCACCCTTCATGGTATGTGGGGTCACCAGCACCCTTCATGGTGTGTGGGGTCACCAGCACCCTTCATGGTATGTAGGGTCACCAGCACCCTTCATGTTATGTAGGGTCCCCAGCACCCTTCATGGTATGTGGGGTCACCAGCACCCTTCATGGTATGTGGGATCCCAAGCACCCTTTACGGTATGTGGGGTCCCCAGCACCCTTCATGGTATGTGGGGTCACCAGCACCCTTCATGGTATGTGGGGTCACCAGCACCCTTCATGGTATGTGGGGTCACCAGCACCCTTCATGGTATGTAGGGTTCCCAGCACCCTTCATGGTATGTAAGGTCACCAGCACCCTTTATGGTATGTGGGGTCACCAGCACCCTTCATGGTATGTGGGGTCCCCAGCACCCTTTATGGTATGTGGGGTCCCCAGCATCCTTAATAGTATGTGGGGTCACCAGCACCCTTTATGGTATGTAGGGTTCCCAGCACCCTTCATGGTATGTAAGGTCACCAGCACCCTTCATGGTATGTGGGGTCACCAGCACCCTTCATGTCACCAGCACCCTTATGTATGTGTGGTCACCAGCACCCTTCATGGTATGTGGGGTCACCAGCACCCTTCATGGTATGTGGGGTCAGGGTTCCCAGCACCCTTCATGGTATGTAAGGGTCATGGTATGTGAGGTCACCAGCACCCTTCATGGTATGTGGGGTCACTTCATGGTAGCACCCTTCATGGTATGTGGGGTCACAAGCACCCTTCATGGTATGTGGGGTCACAAGCACCCTTCATGGTATGTGGGGTCACCAGCACCCTTCATGGTATGTAGGGTCTCCAGCACCCTTCATGGTATGTAGGGTTCCCAGCACCCTTCATGGTATGTAAGGTCACCAGCACCCTTCATGGTATGTGGGGTCACCAGCACCCTTCATGGTATGTGGGGTCACCAGCACCCTTCATGGTATGTGGGGTCACCAGCACCCTTCATGGTATGTGGGGTCACCAGCACCCTTCATGGTATGTGGGGTCACCAGCACCCTTCATGGTATGTGGGGTCACCAGCACCCTTCATGGTATGTGGGGTCACCAGCACCCTTCATGGTATGTGGGGTCACCAGCACCCTTCATGGTATGTAGGGTCCCCAGCGCCCTTCATGGTATGTGGGGTCACCAGCACCCTTCATGGTATGTGGAGTCACCAACACCATGGTATGGGGTCATCAACACCCTTCATGGTATGGGGTCACCAACACCCTTCATGGTATGGGGTCACCAACACCATGGTATGGAGTCACCAACACCCTTCATGGTATGGGGTCACCAAAACCATGGAATGGGGTCACCAATACCCTTCATGGTGTGGGGTCACCAACACCATGGTATGGGGTTATCAACACCATGGTATGGGGTCACCAACACCATGGTATGGGGTCACCAACACCATGGTATGGGGTCACCAACACCATGGTATGGGGTCACCAACACCCTTCATGCTATGGGGTCTGGATGATGGTAATGTGCTGTGTTTAAATAAACCAGAGATACGTTTCCTTTTCCCGGAACAACCCTGATTACTCTCCCCGCCACTCCCAAGCCCCTGGCGTCGTATGGCCCTTACGGGCTTAGCGCTTGCAAATGTAAATGTTGGTACCAATAAAACTTCTTAAAAGTGAGAGTCGGTGTATCTGCTGGGTGTGCAACACACCCAGTATAGGTAAAGAACAAGAACAACAAGGAGCAGAGAAAGGAGGAGGAGGCATTCATGTTTGAGAACCTGTCTGAAGGGACCCATGAGAATGCTCTGCCCATAATGAACTGTTAATTAAATGGTTCAGAAAACCGTCAAGTTAATGAGTGAAACTCCTCATCTTCCACTACTGGTTAGCGAAACATTTCCACAATAAAGATACTCAGGTGTAGCACTAGTGTCTCATTCATCAAGAATGAAGAAGGTGGATTCTTGTCAGCTCTGAGAGGATTAGTGACACAAGGTCCAGTGGAATTCCTTGATAAGGAAACATAAAGGAAGGAAAAGATAGCTGCTGAGAGGGAACTTCAGGAATACAAGAGGAGGCAGAAGATGACAAGTGAGGCTTCATTTTCTTCAAAGACAGTAGAACTGGCGTTCTTTTCTTCCACACCTCTTCAAGGGGGGCTCCTTGGCGTGGTGAAGAGGCTCTTGGTCTGAGGAATTAGACCTATCGGTCTTCTTCCTCAGACCGAACCTAATTACCCCCCAATCTCCCCTCCCCTATCCCATCCTCCCCATCCTCCCCTTTTTCCTTTCCTCCTCCTCCTCCCCACTCCTCCCTTTTGCCCTTCCTCTTTTTGTCCTTTGGGATTTCTCCCACAGGCGCGCTAGTTCCTAGGTAGGAGAAAGGACACCGGGGTCCATCCCATTCCGTTGAGGTTTCTTGGCGGTGGCGTAGTTTGCCGTGGAATCTGGATTGCCTAGGGATGTCCCGATCCCTCTCCGGTATCCCGGAGTAGCTTTAGGTGTCTTTTGGGCGACGGGTGTAGCTCTGGAAGCCACCTTTCGGATTCCGGGGGTGGTGGCTGAAGGAGGTATGCTTTGTGGCGGATATCCGGCCGCCCTCTCTTTTGTCCACCGAGGTAACTCGGCAGATGTGAGGTTGCTATCCCAGATTGCTGGTTTACTGGCATGAAGGGTAGGGTATGGCACGGGTTCCATGCTGCATCTGCACTACTAGCGGTGTCGAGTCCTCTTGGGCGCGGAGGGAGATTTCTGGCCCTTTCATCCCTCCTAGGAACTATCCCTCCCCGGTCCCCCCTTTTTTTCTTTTTTTTATTTTTATTTTCTTTTCTTCTTTCTTTTTTTTTCTTAAAAACAAAAAGAAAGAAGTAACCTAACCATGGCAGCCCTAGTCCATGAACCTGGTACCCCCGGGCCCCTTCTTGATACCGCACCCCGTTCTGACCCCGCCTCGTCTTTGGACCACTCTTCAGACATTCCTCATGCCTCTGTACCTATTGCCGGTGCTGTTTCCTCACCCGCTTCAGGTACTGAGGCCTCGACTGACTCCTTCGATTTATCAGACCTTCGCTCTCCTCTGACTATGCTTCCGGCCTCTCCCTCTACGGTGCGGCAATTTTCAAATCGCCGACCCGTTCCACGTCGGACCAACTCTGGTCCCACGCCTAAACGTCAACGACAATTACCTGCTGATGATACTTCTCCACCTTCACCTTCTCGTTCTTCTCAGAAACGATCGACACGTCCTTCACTACCTTTCCACGCTCAGTTTCAGACTGAACAGTGGACTAAATTCTTCACTTTACGACCAACTTCCTCTACTGCCTATCTTTCTGACCATAGTATTGGCAAGGCACTCCTACGCCATGTTGGTAAAGATATTTCTTTTCATGCTCTTAAGAGCGGTACGCGCATCATTACCGTACAGAATGCTACCCAGGCTCGTGAGCTCTCTCGTCTTACCCATATAGATACTGTTCCTGTCACCCTTGAAAAACATCATTCCCTCAATTCTTGTAGTGGTACCGTTATTCTGCCCCATACCATAGTTCAACAAAATTTCCAGACATGTGGCACCGACATTCTAGAACAGCTGGAACTCCAAGATCTCCCAATCCTCAAGGTAGACACTTACGTTCTTCCTGCCCGTGGGCGGAGACGATACCCTAGCAATGTGGCTCGTTTAACTTTTGACAGCCGAGAACTCCCATCCTCCGTTTATATAGCAGGACATCGGTTACAAGTTCGAAAGGTGATCCCTACACCACAACAGTGTAGAAATTGCTGGCGATTTGGCCATCCAGCGAAATATTGCAGATCTATCGCCGAATGCCCAGTCTGTGGTGCCGATGACCATTCTAATACGTCTTGCAATCGATCTCCCTCTTGCCTTAACTGTCATGAGGCTCACCCTTCGTACTCTCGCCGTTGTCAGGTCTATTTAAACGAGCGGGAAATCCGTTACCTCAAAGAGACAGAAGGTCTCCCTTATGCCATGGCAGTTTCTCATCTCCGCCTCCAAGGGAGACTCCCACGTGTTTCTTATTCCCGTGTTTCAAAACGTCCCCCCACTTCTGGTATCCCATCTTCTACACCCACCTCTGTGGTTACCTCTCCCATAATCACTCCTGTACTCAGTGGTCAGTCGTCAGTACTCAGTGGTCAGTCGTCACGTGAGGTCACAGACCCTGAGCTGCCTTGGGGATTAGTGTGGACGGTTACAAAGCATGGCTTGCTTCTGCAGTGTTTTAAAAATTGGGGTTGGAGAGTTGAAGGAGGAGGTCTTGCTTCTCCAGGAGGAGATTAGGAGGCTGAAGGTCCACCTCAATGGGTCTGGGAGAGAGTGTGAGGTGGCTGGAGTTGTGGGGAATGAGGCTTCTAGCAGCGAGGTGCAGTCTGTCTCTCGCTGTGAGGAGGCTGTAGTTGGGGAGGCAGCAACGGCTACCAGCAGTGAGGTGCAGCCCAGCACCTGCTACAAGTGGCGAGTAGTTCACAGTAATGGAAGGCGCATCAGAGTAAGGAAAGTTAAGAGTGAAGATCTGAAGGTAGGAAATCGCTTCTCTGTTCTTCAGGATGAATGTACTTCAGTGGCCAGTGAAGGTAAGGGTACTACTGCCCCTGCTAATGGAGGTAAGCGCATTCTTGTGGTTGGTGACTCTCAGGTAAGATACATTGACCGTGCTTTTTGTAATAGGAATAAGAAGATGAGAGATAGAGTGTGCTTCCCTGGAGCTGGTGTTGGGGACATTGTCAACAGGCTGGATAATATCATGTCAGGTAATGGGAGCAAGCCCATTATCTGTCTCAGTGCTGGTGGAAATGATATTGGGAAGGGTAGGAGAGAAGAGCTGCTAGATAAGTACAGGTCAGCTATAGATTTCATTAAGTCTAAGGGAGGGATCCCAATCATATGTAGCATCTTGCCTAGAAGGGGAGTAGGAAATGAATGGTTGTCTAGGGCAATTGGTGTAAATTGCTGGCTAGACAGATACTGCAAGGAACATGCAATCCCATTCATTGACAACTGGAACAACTTTTATGGCAAACATGATATGTATGCAAGGGATGGGGTACATCTCTCTGGGGCTGGGGTTGTAGCACTTGCAGACTCGATTGAGAAGGCCATTGGTGAAATGCCTATGATTTTAAACTGATGGAAGATAGAGGTATGGGTGTGTGTGGGAAACAAGCAGGTTGCAACACTTGGGTTGGAAACAGTAAATGTATAAAAGGCATTCAGCATGAAGTTATAAATAAAGACAATAGATCAGGTCAGCAAACAAAGGGGGACAGCAGAGGGCAGCAAGGGACTAGCTCCCTTAAGGTTTACTATACTAATAGCAGGAGTGTAAGAAATAAGATAGATGAGCTAAGATTAATTGCAAGTGCAGGAGACATAGATATTATTGCTATAACAGAGACCTGGCTCAATCTGAAAGATAGAGAGATGCCCTCTGAATGTCACATACAAGGCTATAAATTATTCCACACTGACAGGGTCAACAGGAAAGGTGGTGGAGTAGCGATGTATGTCAGAGACAATTTAAATTGTTGTGTTAGACAAGATATTAAATTAGAAGCGTCAGCCACTGAATCTGTTTGGTTACAGCTTCTCGAGGGCCGAGAAAAACTAATTTTGGGTGTGATTTACAGGGCCCCAAATCTTGATAGGGAGTGCAGTAAACTTCTATGGGACGAAATTCGTAAGGCATCTACATACGAAAATGTTGTGCTAATGGGAGATTTCAACTATAGACAGATTGACTGGAGCAATTTGACAGGAAATTTAGAGTCAGGTGACTTTCTTGATACGATCCAGGATTGTTTTTTAAAACAGTTTGTGACAGAGCCAACTAGGGGAAATAACCTCCTTGACTTGGTTCTTGCCAGTAGGGAAACACTAATTAATAATCTTGAGGTTAATGATGAGCTTGGGGAAAGTGATCACAAATCACTCAGTTTTAATATATCATGGAATTCCCCTAATAATGGCAATCAAGTCTCCGTCCCTGACTTTCGCTTGGCTGATTTCATAGGACTGAAAAATTACTTAGGTGGGCTGAACTGGAATGACCTGACTAAGGGTCAGGTAGGTGGTGATGGTTGCCGATATGATGCTTTCCAGGGCATAGTTCTAGCTGCTCAGTCAAATTATGTTCCAAATAGGGAAATCAGATCAAACAAAAATGATCCTAAATGGATGAACAATAGATTAAAATATCTGATTGGTCAAAAGAGAGGCATATATAGGCAAATCAAAAGAGGAGAGGGGCAATTGAGAAATCGATATATTCAGTTAAAGAGAGAAATAAAAAAGGGAATTAGAAAAGCAAAAAGAGATTATGAGGTTAAAGTTGCAAGAGAATCGAAGACTAACCCAAAAGGATTCTTTCAGGTATACAGAAGTAAGATCAGGGACAAGATAGGCCCACTCAAAAGTTCCTCGGGTCAGCTCACTGACAGTGATAAGGAAATGTGTAGAATTTTTAACACATACTTCCTCTCAGTTTTTACACAGGAGGATACCAGCGATATTCCAGTAATGATAAATTATGTAGAACAGGACGATAATAAACTGTGTACTATTAGGGTCACAAGTGACATGGTCCTTAGGCAAATAGATAAATTAAAACCTAACAAATCCCCAGGCCCTGATGAACTGTATGCAAGGGTTCTAAAGGAATGTAAAGAGGAGCTTAGCACACCTTTGGCTAATCTTTTCAACATATCACTACAAACTGGCATGGTGCCAGATAAGTGGAAAATGGCAAATGTGATACCTATTTTCAAAACAGGTGACAGGTCCTTAGCTTCGAACTATAGACCAATAAGCCTAACCTCCATAGTGGGAAAATTTATGGAATCAATAATTGCCGAGGCAGTTCGTAGCCACCTTGAAAAGCATAAATTAATCAACGAATCTCAGCATGGTTTTACAAAGGGGCGTTCCTGCCTTACGAATTTATTAACTTTTTTCACTAAGGTATTTGAGGAGGTAGATCATGGTAATGAATATGATATTGTGTATATGGACTTCAGTAAGGCTTTTGACAGGGTCCCACATCAGAGACTATTGAGGAAAATTAAAGCACATGGAATAGGAGGAGAAATTTTGTCCTGGATAGAGGCATGGTTGACAAATAGGCAGCAGAGAGTTTGCATAAATGGGGAGAAATCAGAGTGGGGAAGTGTCACGAGCGGTGTTCCACAGGGGTCAGTGTTGGGCCCCCTGCTGTTCACAATCTACATAAACGACATAGATGAGGGCATAAAGAGCGACATCGGCAAGTTTGCCGATGACACCAAAATAGGCCGTCGAATTCATTCTGACGAGGACATTCGAGCACTCCAGGAAGATTTGAATAGACTGATGCAGTGGTCGGAGAAGTGGCAGATGCAGTTTAATATAGACAAATGCAAAGTTCTAAATGTTGGACAGGACAATAATCATGCCACATATAAACTAAATAATGTAGATCTTAATATTACGGATTGCGAAAAAGATTTAGGAGTTCTGGTTAGCAGTAATCTGAAACCAAGACAACAGTGCATAAGTGTTCGCAATAAAGCTAATAGAATCCTTGGCTTCATATCAAGAAGCATAAATAATAGGAGTCCTCAGGTTGTTCTTCAACTCTATACATCCTTGGTTAGGCCTCATTTAGATTATGCTGCACAGTTTTGGTCACCTTATTACAGAATGGATATAAATTCTCTGGAAAATGTACAAAGGAGGATGACAAAGTTGATCCCATGTATCAGAAACCTTCCCTATGAGGATAGACTAAGGGCCCTGAATCTGCACTCTCTAGAAAGACGTAGAATTAGGGGGGATATGATTGAGGTGTATAAATGGAAGACAGGAATAAATAAAGGGGATGTAAATAGTGTGCTGAAAATATCTAGCCTAGACAGGACTCGCAGCAATGGTTTTAAGTTGGAAAAATTCAGATTCAGGAAGGATATAGGAAAGTACTGGTTTGGTAATAGAGTTGTGGATGAGTGGAACAAACTCCCAAGTACCGTTATAGAGGCCAGAACGTTGTGTAGCTTTAAAAATAGGTTGGATAAATACATGAGTGGATGTGGGTGGGTGTGAGTTAGACCTGATAGCTTGTGCTACCAGGTCGGTTGCCGTGTTCCTCCCTTAAGTCAATGTGACCTGACCTGACTAGGTTGGGTGCATTGGCTTAAGCCGGTAGGAGACTTGGACCTGCCTCGCATGGGCCAGTAGGCCTTCTGCAGTGTTCCTTCGTTCTTATGTTCTTATGTTCTTAATCCTTTTGCTGTCCTCGGCTCAGACGTCCCTACTTCAACGCCTCAGTCTAATCTCGCTTCTTCGAGTTCTCTCTTACAAGCCTCAGTACCGACGAGACCTCGTACGACACCTCTTCCCAATCGTCCCTCTACTTCTCAAAAGTCAAAAAAAGGTCCGGTAACACCTCCTACCCATCTTCCACCTCCTCATTTTACCCTCCCTGTCTCTGTCCCTAGTTCTTCCCCTCTCACTGGCTCAGTTACAAGTGCAGAGGTTCACCCTCCTCCTCGTAATGTACCTTCCTCCCCTGTTCCCTCCCAAGTTTCTTCCTCTTCTGCCACCTCCCAGGTTCCTGTCTCTTCTGTCCCCTGCCACGCTTCTCCAGTTCCCTCCACCCTTTCGCCCCCCCCTACCTTGGTACAGTCCAATACAGTTCCAATCTTTACTCATCCTCCCCCTACCATTCCCAATATTGTCTCCCATACGACATCTCTGAATTCCGAAACACTTGAAGCAATCTCTGAATATATTGCAGAGACCAAACCATCAATGGACACTGATCCACCTTCCGCTCTTCCTCTCTCCTCTGCTCCATCTGCGCAACTCCTTTCTTCACAGCGCACCGTTCCTTCGCTGCTTGAACATTTTCCACTGCCTCCGCATGTGGACTTTTCTAACCCTTCTAGTTCGTAGGAACCCTTACCTGCGGATTTCAAGTATCTTTATCATTGCCAATCATGGCCTTTTTACAGTGGAATATACGCGGCCTCAGGGGTAATCGGGGTGAGCTTCAGATGTTACTCTCCCAGTTTGCCCCTGTTGGTGTTTGCTTACAGGAACCAAAATTACACTCTGCTGTTATTTCTCACATCTCAGGCTATAATTTATTGTATTCTTCAGATCCTTTTCCTGATGGGACCTTTAATGAAAGTGCCCTTCTTCTCCGCACTGATATTCCGTACCATCAGCTATTTGTTCATACTTCGCTGCATTACACAGCAGCCAGTATCCACTTACATAGGTGGTATACGCTCTGTTCTTTATATCTCTCTCCTTCTCGGGCATTATCTATTCCGGATTTTGCCTTCCTTGTTTCGTCATTACCGCCACCGATTCTGTTACTTGGTGATTTTAATGCCCACCATTTCCTCTGGGGAGGGTCTCACTGTGATTCCCGTGGAATTCAGTTAGAGGCTTTTCTTGCCACCCACCCCCTCCATGTTTTAAATACAGGTACTCACACCCATTTTGATCCTCGGACTCATACTCTCTCTTGCATCGATCTCTCAGTTTGCTCTTCCTCCGCCGCATTAGACTTTACTTGGTCTGTTCTCCCGGACTTACATGACAGTGATCATTTCCCAATCATTCTTACTTCCCCTTCATATTCGCCACCTCTTCGCACCCCACGCTGGCAATTTAATCGGGCAAATTGGAACCTTTACTCACACCTGACTGTTTTTAAAGAGGTTCCTTCTTCGTCCTCCATCGATGAGCTTTTACACCTCTTCTCGTCCTCCGTTTTCACCGCAGCTTCTCATTCTATACCCCAAACTTCGGGCAGGCATTCTCAGAAATGCGTGCCTTGGTGGTCTCCTGCTTGTGCTCGTGCAGTACGTTTGAAACGCGCTGCATGGGGCAGGTACCGGTACAATAGAACCACAGAGCGACTCCTTGATTTTAAACAGAAGCGTGCGATCGCTCGCCGTGTCATCCGTGACGCTAAACGCACTTGCTGGTGAGATTATGTCTCCACCATCACCTCTGCTTCCTCTATGAGTGCAGTCTGGAAAAAAGTACGAAAACTGAGTGGTAAATATTCTCCTGACCCGGCTCCTGTTCTGCGGGTTGCCGGTGTTGATATAGCAAACCCACTAGATGTTGCCAATGAAATTGGCAATCATCTGGTCCGTATTTCTCAGGGACTCCATCTATGCCCCTCATTTCTTTCCTCAAAGTCTGCCAGAGAGTTAGCACCCTTGGACTTTTCTTCTCTCAGAGAAGAACAGTATAATGTGCCTTTTACACTTCAAGAACTGGAGGCAACACTCTCAGCTTGTCGATCATCGGCAGCTGGGCCCGACGACATTCATATTCGTATGCTACAACATTTACATCAGTCAGCCCTTGCAGTCCTATTACACCTTTACAATCTTATTTGGTCACAAGGAGTTCTTCCACAGCTGTGGAAATCCGCCATTGTTCTCCCTTTCCGCAAACCAGGCACTACGGGACATGAAACCTCCCACTATCGTCCCATTGCTCTTACCAGTGCAGTTTGCAAAGTAATGGAACGTCTAGTAAATAGACGTTTAGTGTGGTATTTAGAGACACACAACAGTCTCTCCACTCGTCAATATGGCTTTCGTAAGGGACGTTCTACCATAGACCCCTTACTGCGCTTGGATACGTATGTTCGTAATGCCTTTGCGAATAACCACTCAGTTATTGCCATATTTTTTGACCTTGAGAAGGCATATGACACAACTTGGAGGTATAATATTTTAGCCCAAGCCCACTCCTTAGGCCTTCGAGGCAATCTACCATCCTTCCTTAAGAACTTTTTAACTGACAGGCATTTCCGTGTTCGGGTTAATAATGTGCTCTCCCCGGACTTTGTCCAAGCTGAAGGTGTCCCCCAGGGATGTGTTCTGAGCACAACACTTTTTCTCCTTGCTATTAATGATTTGGCCTCTAGTCTTCCATCAAATATTTGGTCATCACTCTATGTTGATGACTTCGCTATTGCCTGTGCAGGCGCTGACTGTCACCTCCTTACAGTTTCTCTCCAGCATGCAGTCGACCGTGTTTCCAATTGGGCCACCACACATGGGTTTAAATTTTCCAGCACTAAAACCCACCAAATCACTTTCACTAGACGCTCTGTCATCTCTGATCATCCTTTGTACCTCTATGGCTCACGTATCCCTGAACGTGATACAGTCAAGTTTCTGGGCCTCCTCTTTGATCGTAGGTTATCCTGGAAACCTCACATTACCTCTCTGAAGGCAACTTGTCACAGCCGGCTGAACCTTCTTAAAACCCTTGCTCATCTTTCGTGGGGAGCTGATCGTCGAACCCTCCTTCACCTACATTCCACCCTTATTTTATCGAAACTTGATTATGGTGACCAGATCTATTCAGCGGCATCTCCTGCTACTCTCTCTAGCCTTAACCCCATTCATCACCAAGGATTACGTTTATGCCTTGGTGCTTTTCGCTCTTCCCCTGTCGAAAGCCTCTATGCAGAAGCGAACGTTCCATCCTTATCCGATCGCCGTGATGCCCATTGCCTGCGCTACTATGTACGCTCTCATGATCTCCGCAATCCTTCCATTTATAGAATGGTCACTGATATTAGTAGACATTCTTTATTTGTTCGCCGCCCCTGCTTACTCCGTCCCTTCTCTCTTCGCCTTCATTCGCTCTTGTCTTCTCTTCAACTACCACCTTTCTATGTACATGTAGCATCTCACTTTTCCCTACCCCCCTGGGAGGTCCCAGCTGTTCGAGTCTGTTCTTTCTCCCTCCCTTGCTCGAAAGCCCAACTGTCTACGGTCGCTTCCCGCTCTCTTTTTCTTGACCACTTTCACTCTCATTCTCATGCCATTGCTGTGTACACAGATGGCTCTAAGTCTTCTGACGGCGTAGGATTCGCAGCAGTGTTTCCGGACAGCGTCGTACAAGGGCATTTACTATCTTCAGCTAGTATTTTTACTGCTGAATTATATGCCATCCTTACAGCACTTATCCGTATTGCATCTATGCCTGTGTCATCATTTGTGGTTGTCTCAGACTCCCTTAGTGCTTTACAGGCTATACAAAAATTTGATACACCTCACCCCTTAGTCCTCCGTATCCAACTTTGGCTACGCCGCATCTTTACTAAGCATAAAGATATTGTTTTTTGTTGGGTCCCTGGTCATGTTGACGTACAGGGCAATGAACAGGCAGACACTGCTGCGCGGTCAGCAGTACATGACCTACCAGTTTCTTACAGAGGTATTCCATGTACGGACTATTTTGCTGTAATATCTTCCCACCTTCACACCCGTTGGCAACAACGTTGGTCTACTATGCTCGGCAACAAACTTCAGTCTATTAAACCGAGTATAGGTTACTGGCCGTCTTCTTATCACCAGTGTCGAGGCTGGGAGACTACTCTCTCCCGTCTTCGCATTGGCCATACTCGTCTTACTCATGGATATCTCATGGAGAGGCGTCTTGCTCCTCTCTGTGAGAATTGCCAAGCTCCATTATCAGTCAGCCACATTCTGTTGGACTGCCCACTTTATCAACGAGCACGCAGAATTTACCTCTGTCGTCGTCTTCGCCCCGCTGCTCTCTCTTTACCTTCCCTTCTCGCTGATGGACCCACCTTTCATCCGGACTCTCTTATTGACTTTTTGACAACGACTGACTTACTTCACAAATTCTGATACTTTCAGCCCTTTCTACTTGTATCTCTTGCTACCCTCTACCCCCGTACTATCCCCTGCCCCGCTGTTTTCTGTAACCTGCTGATCATCCCCCCTCCCTCCTGCCATCCAATTCCCTTGCTTCCTTCCCTACCCTGCAGCGCTGTATAGCCCTTGTGGCTTAGCGCTTCTTTTTGATTATAATAATAATAATAATAATTTTCTTCCACATATGTTTCTGCGTCAGAATACACGTGAGGAGGAGGAAATCGGAGAGTATAGAGTTAACAATAATCCACCAAAATGTGCGAAGAAGAGAATGAAGAATGTGATCTTCACCGAGGTTGCCGCAACACCTGACCATTTAAAACTGAACAAACGGCAATGTATGGCATTACAAAAACGGCAAAGAGTCTTGTCTACAACAGAGTAATGTCCGAGGCAGCTACGGTGAAAAGCTCTGTTCCACAAGGCACAGTACTCGCTCCCATCTTGTTCCTCATCCTCATATCCGACATAGACAAGGATGTCAGCCACAGCACCGTGTCTTCCTTTGCAGATGACACCCGAATCTGCATGACAGTGCCTTCCATTGCAGACACTGCAAGGCTCCAGGCGGACATCAACCAAATCTTTCAGTGGGCTGCGGAAAACAACCTCTTCAAGGGGGGCTCCTTGGCGTGGTCCTCTTCAAGGGGGGCTCCTTGGCGTGGTGAAGAGGCTCTTGGTCTGAGGAATTAGCCCTGTCGGTCTTCTTCCTCAGACCGAACCTAATTACCCCCCATTCTCCCCTCCCCTATCCCATCCTCCCCATCCTCCCCTTTTTCCATTCCTCCTCCTCCTCCTCACCCCTCCCTTTTGCCCTTCCTCTTTTTAGCCTTCGTGATTTCTCCCACAGGCGCGCTAGTTCCTAGGTAGGGGAAAGGACACCGGGGTCCATCCCATTCCGTTGAGGTTTCTTGGCGGTGGCGTAGTTTGCCGTGGAATCTGGATTGCCTAGGGATGTCCCGATCCCTCTCCGGTATCCCGGAGTAGCTTTGGGTGTCTTTTGGGCGACGGGTGTATCTCTGGAAGCCACCTTTCGGATTCCGGGGGTGGTGGCTGAAGGAGGTATGCTTTGTGGCGGATATCCGGCCGCCCTCTCTTTTGTCCACCGAGGTAGCTCGGCAGATGTGAGGTTGCTATCCCAGATTGCTGGTTTACTGGCATGAAGGGTAGGGTATGGCACGGGTTCCATGCTGCATCTGCGCTACTAGCGGTGTCGAGTCCTCTTGGGCGCGGAGGGAGATTTCTGGCCCTTTCATTCCTCCTAGGAACTATCCCTCCCCGGTCCCCCCTTTTTTTTTCTTTTTTTTGTTTTTATTTTCTTTTCTTCTTTCTTTTTTTTTCTTAAAAACAAAAAGAAAGAAGTAACCTAACCATGGCAGCCCTAGTCCATGAACCTAGTACCCCCGGGCCCCTTCTTGATACCGCACCCCGTTCTGACCCCGCCTCGTCTTTGGACCACTCTTCAGACATTCCTCATGCCTCTGTACCTATTGCCGGTGCTGTTTCCTCACCCGCTTCAGGTACTGAGGCCTCGACTGACTCCTTCGATTTATCAGACCTTCGCTCTCCTCTGACTATGCTTCCGGCCTCTCCCTCTACGGTGCGGCAATTTTCAAATCGCCGACCCGTTCCACGTCGGACCAACTCTGGTCCCACGCCTAAACGTCAACGACAATTACCTGCTGATGATACTTCTCCACCTTCACCTTCTCGTTCTTCTCAGAAACGATTGACACGTCCTTCACTACCTTTCCACGCTCAGTTTCAGACTGAACAGTGGACTAAATTCTTCACTTTACGACCAACTTCCTCTACTGCCTATCTTTCTGACCATAGTATTGGCAAGGCACTCCTACGCCATGTTGGTAAAGATATTTCTTTTCATGCTCTTAAGAGCGGTACGCGCATCATTACCGTACAGAATGCTACCCAGGCTCGTGAGCTCTCTCGTCTTTCCCATATAGATACTGTTCCTGTCACCCTTGAAAAACATCATTCCCTCAATTCTTGTAGTGGTACCGTTATTCTGCCCCATACCATAGTTCAACAAAATTTCCAGACATGTGGCACCGACATTCTCGAACAGCTGGAACTCCAAGATCTCCCAATCCTCAAGGTAGACACTTACGTTCTTCCTGCCCGTGGGCGGAGACGATACCCTAGCAATGTGGCTCGTTTAACTTTTGACAGCCGAGAACTCCCATCCTCCGTTTATATAGCAGGACATCGGTTACAAGTTCGAAAGGTGATCCCTACACCACAACAGTGTAGAAATTGCTGGCGATTTGGCCATCCAGCGAAATATTGCAGATCTATCGCCGAATGCCCAGTCTGTGGTGCCGATGACCATTCTAATACGTCTTGCAATCGATCTCCCTCTTGCCTTAACTGTCATGAGGCTCACCCTTCGTACTCTCGCCGTTGTCAGGTCTATTTAAACGAGCGGGAAATCCGTTACCTCAAAGAGACAGAAGGTCTCCCTTATGCCATGGCAGTTTCTCATCTCCGCCTCCAAGGGAGACTCCCACGTGTTTCTTATTCCCGTGTTTCAAAACGTCCCCCCACTTCTGGTATCCCATCTTCTACACCCACCTCTGTGGTTACCTCTCCCATAATCACTCCTGTATCTAATCCTTTTGCTGTCCTCGGCTCAGACGTCCCTACTTCAACGCCTCAGTCTAATCTCGCTTCTTCGAGTTCTCTCTTACAAGCCTCAGTATCGACGAGACCTCGTACGACACCTCTTCCCAATCGTCCCTCTACTTCTCAAAAGTCAAAAAAAGGTCCGGTAACACCTCCTACCCATCTTCCACCTCCTCATTTTACCCTCCCTGTCTCTGTCCCTAGTTCTTCCCCTCTCACTGGCTCGGTTACAAGTGCAGAGGTTCACCCTCCTCCTCGTAATGTACCTTCCTCCCCTGTTCCCTCCCAAGTTTCTTCCTCTTCTGCCACCTCCCAGGTTCCTGTCTCTTCTGTCCCCTGCCACGCTTCTCCAGTTCCCTCCACCCTTTCGCCCCCCCTACCTTGGTACAGTCCAATACAGTTCCAATCTTTACTCATCCTCCCCCTACCATTCCCAATATTGTCTCCCATACGACATCTCTGAATTCCGAAACACTTGAAGCAATCTCTGAATATATTGCAGAGACCAAACCATCAATGGACACTGATCCACCTTCCGCTCTTTCTCTCTCCTCTGCTCCATCTGCGCAACTCCTTTCTTCACAGCGCACCGTTCCTTCGCTGCTTGAACATTTTCCACTGCCTCCGCATGTGGACTTTTCTAACCCTTCTAGTCCGTAGGAACCCTTACCTGCGGATTTCAAGTATCTTTATCATTGCCAATCATGGCCTTTTTACAGTGGAATATACGCGGCCTCAGGGGTAATCGGGGTGAGCTTCAGATGTTACTCTCCCAGTTTGCCCCTGTTGGTGTTTGCTTACAGGAACCAAAATTACACTCTGCTGTTATTTCTCACATCTCAGGCTATAATTTGTTGTATTCTTCAGATCCTTTTCCTGATGGGACCTTTAATGAAAGTGCCCTTCTTCTCCGCACTGATATTCCGTACCATCAACTATTTATTCATACTTCGCTGCATTACACAGCAGCCCGTATCCACTTACATAGGTGGTATACGCTCTGTTCTTTATATCTCTCTCCTTCTCGGGCATTATCTATTCCGGATTTTGCCTTCCTTGTTTCGTCATTACCGCCACCGATTCTGTTACTTGGTGATTTTAATGCCCACCATTTCCTCTGGGGAGGGTCTCACTGTGATTCCCGTGGAATTCAGTTAGAGGCTTTTCTTGCCACCCACCCCCTCCATGTTTTAAATACAGGTACTCACACCCATTTTGATCCTCGGACTCATACTCTCTCTTGCATCGATCTCTCAGTTTGCTCTTCCTCCGCCGCATTAGACTTTACTTGGTCTGTTCTCCCGGACTTACATGACAGTGATCATTTCCCAATCATTCTTTCTTCCCCTTCATATTCGCCACCTCTTCGCACCCCACGCTGGCAATTTAATCGGGCAAATTGGAACCTTTACTCACACCTGACTGTTTTTAAAGAGGTTCCTTCTTCGTCCTCCATCGATGAGCTTTTACACCTCTTCTCGTCCTCCGTTTTCACCGCAGCTTCTCATTCTATACCCCAAACTTCGGGCAGGCATTCTCAGAAATGCGTGCCTTGGTGGTCTCCTGCTTGTGCTCGTGCAGTACGTTTGAAACGCGCTGCATGGGGCAGGTACCGGTACAATAGAACCACAGAGCGACTCCTTGATTTTAAACAGAAGCGTGCGATCGCTCGCCGTGTCATCCGTGACGCTAAACGCACTTGCTGGCGAGATTATGTCTCCACCATCACCTCTGCTTCCTCTATGAGTGCAGTCTGGAAAAAAGTACGAAAACTGAGTGGTAAATATTCTCCTGACCCGGCTCCTGTTCTGCGAGTTGCCGGTGTTGATATAGCAAACCCACTAGATGTTGCCAATGAAATTGGCAATCATCTGGTCCGTATTTCTCAGGGACTCCATCTATGCCCCTCATTTCTTTCCTCAAAGTCTGCCAGAGAGTTAGCACCCTTGGACTTTTCTTCTCTCAGAGAAGAACAGTATAATGTGCCTTTTACACTTCAAGAACTGGAGGCAACACTCTCAGCTTGTCGATCATCGGCAGCTGGGCCCGACGACATTCATATTCGTATGCTACAACATTTACATCAGTCAGCCCTTGCAGTCCTATTACGCCTTTACAATCTTATTTGGTCACAAGGAGTTCTTCCACAGCTGTGGAAATCCGCCATTGTTCTCCCTTTCCGCAAACCAGGCACTACGGGACATGAAACCTCCCACTATCGTCCCATTGCTCTTACCAGTGCAGTTTGCAAAGTAATGGAACGTCTAGTAAATAGACGTTTAGTGTGGTATTTAGAGACACACAACAGTCTCTCCACTCGTCAATATGGCTTTCGTAAGGGACGTTCTACCATAGACCCCTTACTGCGCTTGGATACGTATGTTCGTAATGCCTTTGCGAATAACCACTCAGTTATTGCCATATTTTTTGACCTTGAGAAGGCATATGACACAACTTGGAGGTATAATATTTTAGCCCAAGTCCACTCCTTAGGCCTTCGAGGCAATCTACCATCCTTCCTTAAGAACTTTTTAACTGACAGGCATTTCCGTGTTCGGGTTAATAATGTGCTCTCCCCGGACTTTGTCCAAGCTGAAGGTGTCCCCCAGGGATGTGTTCTGAGCACAACACTTTTTCTCCTTGCTATTAATGATTTGGCCTCTAGTCTTCCATCAAATATTTGGTCATCACTCTATGTTGATGACTTCGCTATTGCCTGTGCAGGCGCTGACTGTCACCTCCTTACAGTTTCTCTCCAGCATGCAGTCGACCGTGTTTCCAATTGGGCCACCACACATGGGTTTAAATTTTCCAGCACTAAAACCCACCAAATCACTTTCACTAGACGCTCTGTCATCTCTGATCATCCTTTGTACCTCTATGGCTCACGTATCCCTGAACGTGATACAGTCAAGTTTCTGGGCCTCCTCTTTGATCGTAGGTTATCCTGGAAACCTCACATTACCTCTCTGAAGGCAACTTGTCACAGCCGGCTGAACCTTCTTAAAACCCTTGCTCATCTTTCGTGGGGAGCTGATCGTCGAACCCTCCTTCACCTACATTCCACCCTTATTTTATCGAAACTTGATTATGGTGACCAGATCTATTCAGCGGCATCTCCTGCTACTCTCTCTAGCCTTAACCCCATTCATCACCAAGGATTACGTTTATGCCTTGGTGCTTTTCGCTCTTCCCCTGTCGAAAGCCTCTATGCAGAAGCGAACGTTCCATCCTTATCCGATCGCCGTGATGCCCATTGCCTGCGCTACTATGTACGCTCTCATGATCTCCGCAATCCTTCCATTTATAGAATGGTCACTGATATTAGTAGACATTCTTTATTTGTTCGCCGCCCCTGCTTACTCCGTCCCTTCTCTCTTCGCCTTCATTCGCTCTTGTCTTCTCTTCAACTACCACCTTTCTATGTACATGTAGCATCTCACTTTTCCCTACCCCCCTGGGAAGTTCCAGCTGTTCGAGTCTGTTCTTTCTCCCTCCCTTGCTCGAAAGCCCAACTGTCTACGGTCGCTTCCCGCTCTCTTTTTCTTGACCACTTTCACTCTCATTCTCATGCCATTGCTGTGTACACAGATGGCTCTAAGTCTTCTGACGGCGTAGGATTCGCAGCAGTGTTTCCGGACAGCGTCGTACAAGGGCATTTACTATCTTCAGCTAGTATTTTTACTGCTGAATTATATGCCATCCTTACAGCACTTATCCGTATTGCATCTATGCCTGTGTCATCATTTGTGGTTGTCTCAGACTCCCTTAGTGCTTTACAGGCTATACAAAAATTTGATACACCTCACCCCTTAGTCCTCCGTATCCAACTTTGGCTACGCCGCATCTTTACTAAGCATAAAGATATTGTTTTTTGTTGGGTCCCTGGTCATGTTGACGTACAGGGCAATGAACAGGCAGACACTGCTGCGCGGTCAGCAGTACATGACCTACCAGTTTCTTATAGAGGTATTCCATGTACGGACTATTTTGCTGTAATATCTTCCCACCTTCACACCCGTTGGCAACAACGTTGGTCTACTATGCTCGGCAACAAACTTCAGTCTATTAAACCGAGTATAGGTTACTGGCCGTCTTCTTATCACCAGTGTCGAGGTTGGGAGACTACTCTCTCCCGTCTTCGCATTGGCCATACTCGTCTTACTCATGGATATCTCATGGAGAGGCGTCTTGCTCCTCTCTGTGAGAATTGCCAAGCTCCATTATCAGTCAGCCACATTCTGTTGGACTGCCCACTTTATCAACGAGCACGCAGAATTTACCTCTGTCGTCGTCTTCGCCCCGCTGCTCTCTCTTTACCTTCCCTTCTCGCTGATGGACCCACCTTTCATCCGGACTCTCTCATTGACTTTTTGACAACGACTGACTTACTTCACAAATTCTGATACTTTCGGCCCTTTCTACTTGTATCTCTTGCTACCCTCTACCCCCGTACTATCCCCTGCCCCGCTGTTTTCTGTAACCTGCTGATCATCCCCCCTCCCTTCTGCCATCTAATTCCCTTGCTTCCTTCCCTACCCTGCAGCGCTGTATAGCCCTTGTGGCTTAGCGCTTCTTTTTGATTATAATAATAATCCTTGGCGTGGTGAAGAGGCTCTTGGTCTGAGGAATTAGCCCTGTCGGTCTTCTTCCTCAGACTGAACCTAATTACCCCCCATTCTCCCCTCCCCTATCCCATCCTCTCCATCCTCCCCTTTTTCCATTCATCCTCCTCCTCCTCACCCCTCCCTTTTGCCCTTCCTCTTTTTAGCCTTCGTGATTTCTCCCACAGGCGCGCTAGTTCCTAGGTAGGGGAAAGGACACCGGGGTCCATCCCATTCCGTTGAGGTTTCTTGGCGGTGGCGTAGTTTGCCGTGGAATCTGGATTGCCTAGGGATGTCCCGATCCCTCTCCGGTATCCCGGAGTAGCTTTGGGTGTCTTTTGGGCGAAGGGTGTATCTCTGGAAGCCACCTTTAGGATTCCGGGGGTGGTGGCTGAAGGAGGTATGCTTTGTGGCGGATATCCGGCCGCCCTCTCTTTTGTCCACCGAGGTAGCTCGGCAGATGTGAGGTTGCTATCCCAGATTGCTGGTTTACTGGCATGAAGGGTAGGGTATGGCACGGGTTCCATGCTGCATCTGCGCTACTAGCGGTGTCGAGTCCTCTTGGGCGCGGAGGGAGATTTCTGGCCCTTTCATTCCTCCTAGGAACTATCCCTCCCCGGTCCCCCCTTTTTTTTTCTTTTTTTTATTTTTATTTTCTTTTCTTCTTTCTTTTTTTTTCTTAAAAACAAAAAGAAAGAAGTAACCTAACCATGGCAGCCCTAGTCCATGAACCTGGTACCCCCGGGCCCCTTCTTGATACCGCACCCCGTTCTGACCCCGCCTCGTCTTTGGACCACTCTTCAGACATTCCTCATGCCTCTGTACCTATTGCCGGTGCTGTTTCCTCACCCGCTTCAGGTACTGAGGCCTCGACTGACTCCTTCGATTTATCAGACCTTCGCTCTCCTCTGACTATGCTTCCGGCCTCTCCCTCTACGGTGCGGCAATTTTCAAATCGCCGACCCGTTCCACGTCGGACCAACTCTGGTCCCACGCCTAAACGTCAACGACAATTACCTGCTGATGATACTTCTCCACCTTCACCTTCTCGTTCTTCTCAGAAACGATCGACATGTCCTTCACTACCTTTCCACGCTCAGTTTCAGACTGAACAGTGGACTAAATTCTTCACTTTACGACCAACTTCCTCTACTGCCTATCTTTCTGACCATAGTATTGGCAAGGCACTCCTACGCCATGTTGGTAAAGATATTTCTTTTCATGCTCTTAAGAGCGGTACGCGCATCATTACCGTACAGAATGCTACCCAGGCTCGTGAGCTCTCTTGTCTTTCCCATATAGATACTGTTCCTGTCACCCTTGAAAAACATCATTCCCTCAATTCTTGTAGTGGTACCGTTATTCTGCCCCATACCATAGTTCAACAAAATTTCCAGACATGTGGCACCGACATTCTAGAACAGCTGGAACTCCAAGATCTCCCAATCCTCAAGGTAGACACTTACGTTCTTCCTGCCCGTGGGCGGAGACGATACCCTAGCAATGTGGCTCGTTTAACTTTTGACAGCCGAGAACTCCCATCCTCCGTTTATATAGCAGGACATCGGTTACAAGTTCGAAAGGTGATCCCTACACCACAACAGTGTAGAAATTGCTGGCGATTTGGCCATCCAGCGAAATATTGCAGATCTATCGCCGAATGCCCAGTCTGTGGTGCCGATGACCATTCTAATACGTCTTGCAATCGATCTCCCTCTTGCCTTAACTGTCATGAGGCTCACCCTTCGTACTCTCGCCGTTGTCAGGTCTATTTAAACGAGCGGGAAATCCGTTACCTCAAAGAGACAGAAGGTCTCCCTTATGCCATGGCAGTTTCTCATCTCCGCCTCCAAGGGAGACTCCCACGTGTTTCTTATTCCCGTGTTTCAAAACGTCCCCCCACTTCTGGTATCCCATCTTCTACACCCACCTCTGTGGTTACCTCTCCCATAATCACTCCTGTATCTAATCCTTTTGCTGTCCTCGGCTCAGACGTCCCTACTTCAACGCCTCAGTCTAATCTCGCTTCTTCGAGTTCTCTCTTACAAGCCTCAGTATCGACGAGACCTCGTACGACACCTCTTCCCAATCGTCCCTCTACTTCTCAAAAGTCAAAAAAAGGTCCGATAACACCTCCTACCCATCTTCCACCTCCTCATTTTACCCTCCCTGTCTCTGTCCCTAGTTCTTCCCCTCTCACTGGCTCAGTTACAAGTGCAGAGGTTCACCCTCCTCCTCGTAATGTACCTTCCTCCCCTGTTCCCTCCCAAGTTTCTTCCTCTTCTGCCACCTCCCAGGTTCCTGTCTCTTCGGTCCCCTGCCACGCTTCTCCAGTTCCCTCCACCCTTTCGCCCCCCCCTACCTTGGTACAGTCCAATACAGTTCCAATCTTTACTCATCCTCCCCCTACCATTCCCAATATTGTCTCCCATACGACATCTCTGAATTCTGAAACACTTGAAGCAATCTCTGAATATATTGCAGAGACCAAACCATCAATGGACACTGATCCACCTTCCGCTCTTTCTCTCTCCTCTGCTCCATCTGCGCAACTCCTTTCTTCACAGCGCACCGTTCCTTCGCTGCTTGAACATTTTCCACTGCCTCCGCATGTGGACTTTTCTAACCCTTCTAGTCCGTAGGAACCCTTACCTGCGGATTTCAAGTATCTTTATCATTGCCAATCATGGCCTTTTTACAGTGGAATATACGCGGCCTCAGGGGTAATCGGGGTGAGCTTCAGATGTTACTCTCCCAGTTTGCCCCTGTTGGTGTTTGCTTACAGGAACCAAAATTACACTCTGCTGTTATTTCTCACATCTCAGGCTATAATTTATTGTATTCTTCAGATCCTTTTCCTGATGGGACCTTTAATGAAAGTGCCCTTCTTCTCCGCACTGATATTCCGTACCATCAGCTATTTATTCATACTTCGCTGCATTACACAGCAGCCCGTATCCACTTACATAGGTGGTATACGCTCTGTTCTTTATATCTCTCTCCTTCTCGGGCATTATCTATTCCGGATTTTGCCTTCCTTGTTTCGTCATTACCGCCACCGATTCTGTTACTTGGTGATTTTAATGCCCACCATTTCCTCTGGGGAGGGTCTCACTGTGATTCCCGTGGAATTCAGTTAGAGGCTTTTCTTGCCACCCACCCCCTCCATGTTTTAAATACAGGTACTCACACCCATTTTGATCCTCGGACTCATACTCTCTCTTGCATCGATCTCTCAGTTTGCTCTTCCTCCGCCGCATTAGACTTTACTTGGTCTGTTCTCCCGGACTTACATGACAGTGATCATTTCCCAATCATTCTTACTTCCCCTTCATATTCGCCACCTCTTCGCACCCCACGCTGGCAATTTAATCGGGCAAATTGGAACCTTTACTCACACCTGACTGTTTTTAAAGAGGTTCCTTCTTCGTCCTCCATCGATGAGCTTTTACACCTCTTCTCGTCCTCCGTTTTCACTGCAGCTTCTCATTCTATACCCCAAACTTCGGGCAGGCATTCTCAGAAATGCGTGCCTTGGTGGTCTCCTGCTTGTGCTCGTGCAGTACGTTTGAAACGCGCTGCATGGGGCAGGTACCGGTACAATAGAACCACAGAGCGACTCCTTGATTTTAAACAGAAGCGTGCGATCGCTCGCCGTGTCATCCGTGACGCTAAACGCACTTGCTGGCGAGATTATGTCTCCACCATCACCTCTGCTTCCTCTATGAGTGCAGTCTGGAAAAAAGTACGAAAACTGAGTGGTAAATATTCTCCTGACCCGGCTACTGTTCTGCGGGTTGCCGGTGTTAATATAGCAAACCCACTAGATGTTGCCAATGAAATTGGCAATCATCTGGTCCGTATTTCTCAGGGACTCCATCTATGCCCCTCATTTCTTTCCTCAAAGTCTGCCAGAGAGTTAGCACCCTTGGACTTTTCTTCTCTCAGAGAAGAACAGTATAATGTGCCTTTTACACTTCAAGAACTGGAGGCAACACTCTCAGCTTGTCGATCATCGGCAGCTGGGCCCGACGACATTCATATTCGTATGCTACAACATTTACATCAGTCAGCCCTTGCAGTCCTATTACGCCTTTACAATCTTATTTGGTCACAAGGAGTTCTTCCACAGCTGTGGAAATCCGCCATTGTTCTCCCTTTCCGCAAACCAGGCACTACGGGACATGAAACCTCCCACTATCGTCCCATTGCTCTTACCAGTGCAGTTTGCAAAGTAATGGAACGTCTAGTAAATAGACGTTTAGTGTGGTATTTAGAGACACACAACAGTCTCTCCACTCGTCAATATGGCTTTCGTAAGGGACGTTCTACCATAGACCCCTTACTGCGCTTGGATACGTATGTTCGTAATGCCTTTGCGAATAACCACTCAGTTATTGCCATATTTTTTGACCTTGAGAAGGCATATGACACAACTTGGAGGTATAATATTTTAGCCCAAGCCCACTCCTTAGGCCTTCGAGGCAATCTACCATCCTTCCTTAAGAACTTTTTAACTGACAGGCATTTCCGTGTTCGGGTTAATAATGTGCTCTCCCCGGACTTTGTCCAAGCTGAAGGTGTCCCCCAGGGATGTGTTCTGAGCACAACACTTTTTCTCCTTGCTATTAATGATTTGGCCTCTAGTCTTCCATCAAATATTTGGTCATCACTCTATGTTGATGACTTCGCTATTGCCTGTGCAGGCGCTGACTGTCACCTCCTTACAGTTTCTCTCCAGCATGCAGTCGACCGTGTTTCCAATTGGGCCACCACACATGGGTTTAAATTTTCCAGCACTAAAACCCACCAAATCACTTTCACTAGACGCTCTGTCATCTCTGATCATCCTTTGTACCTCTATGGCTCACGTATCCCTGAACGTGGTACAGTCAAGTTTCTGGGCCTCCTCTTTGATCGTAGGTTATCCTGGAAACCTCACATTACCTCTCTGAAGGCAACTTGTCACAGCCGGCTGAACCTTCTTAAAACCCTTGCTCATCTTTCGTGGGGAGCTGATCGTCGAACCCTCCTTCACCTACATTCCACCCTTATTTTATCGAAACTTGATTATGGTGACCAGATCTATTCAGCGGCATCTCCTGCTACTCTCTCTAGCCTTAACCCCATTCATCACCAAGGATTACGTTTATGCCTTGGTGCTTTTCGCTCTTCCCCTGTCGAAAGCCTCTATGCAGAAGCGAACGTTCCATCCTTATCCGATCGCCGTGATGCCCATTGCCTGCGCTACTATGTACGCTCTCATGATCTCCGCAATCCTTCCATTTATAGAATGGTCACTGATATTAGTAGACATTCTTTATTTGTTCGCCGCCCCTGCTTACTTCGTCCCTTCTCTCTTCGCCTTCATTCGCTCTTGTCTTCTCTTCAACTACCACCTTTCTATGTACATGTAGCATCTCACTTTTCCCTACCCCCCTGGGAAGTTCCAGCTGTTCGAGTCTGTTCTTTCTCCCTCCCTTGCTCGAAAGCCCAACTGTCTACGGTCGCTTCCCGCTCTCTTTTTCTTGACCACTTTCACTCTCATTCTCATGCCATTGCTGTGTACACAGATGGCTCTAAGTCTTCTGACGGCGTAGGATTCGCAGCAGTGTTTCCGGACAGTGTCGTACAAGGGCATTTACTATCTTCAGCTAGTATTTTTACTGCTGAATTATATGCCATCCTTACAGCACTTATCCGTATTGCATCTATGCCTGTGTCATCATTTGTGGTTGTCTCAGACTCCCTTAGTGCTTTACAGGCTATACAAAAATTTGATACACCTCACCCCTTAGTCCTCCGTATCCAACTTTGGCTACGCCGCATCTTTACTAAGCATAAAGATATTGTTTTTTGTTGGGTCCCTGGTCATGTTGACGTACAGGGCAATGAACAGGCAGACACTGCTGCGCGGTCAGCAGTACATGACCTACCAGTTTCTTATAGAGGTATTCCATGTACGGACTATTTTGCTGTAATATCTTCCCACCTTCACACCCGTTGGCAACAACGTTGGTCTACTATGCTCGGCAACAAACTTCAGTCTATTAAACCGAGTATAGGTTACTGGCCGTCTTCTTATCACCAGTGTCGAGGTTGGGAGACTACTCTCTCCCGTCTTCGCATTGGCCATACTCGTCTTACTCATGGATATCTCATGGAGAGGCGTCTTGCTCCTCTCTGTGAGAATTGCCAAGCTCCATTATCAGTCAGCCACATTCTGTTGGACTGCCCACTTTATCAACGAGCACGCAGAATTTACCTCTGTCGTCGTCTTCGCCCCGCTGCTCTCTCTTTACCTTCCCTTCTCGCTGATGAACCCACCTTTCATCCGGACTCTCTCATTGACTTTTTGACAACGACTGACTTGCTTCACAAATTCTGATACTTTCAGCCCTTTCTACTTGTATCTCTTGCTACCCTCTACCCCTGTACTATCCCCTGCCCCGCTGTTTTCTGTAACCTGCTGATCATCCCCCCTCCCTTCTGCCATCCAATTCCCTTGCTTCCTTCCCTGCCCTGCAGCGCTGTATAGCCCTTGTGGCTTAGCGCTTCTTTTTGATTATAATAATAATAATAATAATGCGGAAAACAATATGAAGTTCAACGATGAGAAATTTCAATTACTCAGATATGGTAAACATGAGGAAATTAAATCTTCATCAGAGTACAAAACAAATTCTGGCCACAAAATAGAGCGAAACACCAACGTCAAAGACCTGGGAGTGATTATGTCGGAGGATCTCACCTTCAAGGACCATAACATTGTATCAATCGCATCTGCTAGAAAAATGACAGGATGGATACTGAGAACCTTCAAAACTAGGGAGGCCAAGCCCATGATGACACTCTTCAGGTCACTTGTTCTATCTAGGCTGGAATATTGCTGCACTCTAACAGCACCTTTCAAGGCAGGTGAGCTGTATAGTCCTTGTGGCTTAGCGCTTCTTTTTGATTATAATAATAATAATCAAGCTGTATAGTCCTTGTGGCTTAGCGCTTCTTTTTGATTATAATAATAATAATAATCAAGGCAGGTGAAATTGCCGACCTAGAAAATGTACAGAGAACTTTCACGGCGCGCATAACGGAGATAAAACACCTCAATTACTGGGAGCGCTTGAGGTTTCTAAACCTGTATGTTGGTGAGGGGCTCTTGATTTAGGGAATTGGATCTGTGCTCCAGTTCCCCGAATTAAGCCTGAATGCCTTCCACATCCCCCCCCCCAGGCGCTGTATAATCCTCCGGGTTTAGCGCTTCCCCCTTGATTATAATAATAATAATAATCTAAACCTGTATTCCCTGGAACGCAGGAGGGAGAGATACATGATTATATACACCTGGAAAATCCTAGAGGGACTAGTACCGAACTTGCACACGAAAATCACTCACTACGAAAGCAAAAGACTTGGCAGACGATGCACCATCCCCCCAATGAAAAGCAGGGGTGTCACTAGCACGTTAAGAGACCATACAATAAGTGTCAGGGGCCCGAGACTGTTCAACTGCCTCCCAGCACACATAAGGGGGATTACCAACAGACCCCTGGCAGTCTTCAAGCTGGCACTGGACAAGCACCTAAAGTCAGTTCCTGATCAGCCGGGCTGTGGCTCGTACGTTGGTTTGCGTGCAGCCAGCAGCAACAGCCTGGTTGATCAGGGGCTGATCCACCAGGAGGCCTGGTCACAGACCGGGCTGCGGGGGCGTTGACCCCCGAAACTCTCTCCAGGTAAACTCCAGGTAATACAACCCAGAAGAACTCAAACGACACCGCATCAACTTAGGAACATCACTGAAAGATGAAGATGAGGCTCCATTCAGTGTTTACTGGGACAAAAGTTCATTACATATCCGCTGAATTCAATCAAACGAGTGAACCGATTTGCAGTCACTGTCAGCATCACCAATTGCCAATGTTAGTTGCTTGGAGCCCCAAAGATTCCAAGTGGAACAGTTTAAGAGTAAGCAATTGCTGTTGCCCAGTTTCTCCAAGGAAGGGAAATGACAGAGTGCGTCATCAGAATGTGGTTTGATACGACTATCTCAAATACTGTACGATTCTCACAGCACTGTCTGACCCTAGTGGGTTTAGCGTTTGGTTTTTATTATAATAATATAATGGACGTTTCTCAGGTGCAAGTGTTTGTCTTAAGAAGCGATTAAGGAGGAACATTCAATTTCCCGTCACTGTGGTGGAAGTGATAATGACTGGGGTCTTCAGTGTTTACCATGGACTCGTATCAGGTCCTGATATGGGTCCATGGTTCAAGGCAAAATGGCATTTCGTTGACCAGTCCGACGTTGATACATGTTTAGAGAATGAAGAGATCCTACTGACCATGGGCGAAGATAACAGAAAAACTTTGGTTTCCACACATAGCTCTGGAATCTTGAAAATACCCAGAATAGTAAGCTTATTCAGGCATATACAAATAGCTACATAGATTATCATACGTAGCAACACAAGTGTAAAGAACCTGGGATAACCCAAAAAAGTCAGACAGAGTGACTTATTTTCATAATTTATCGGAGCAAAGAATCCTCTTTTCCTTGTAACATATTTTCAAGCAGATGAGCAACTTAGTAGTTTTAATTTTCCTGGCAAGAATCATAATTGATTTCTTCTACTGTATCTTCAGCTAGGCCGTAATATTAAGATATTACAAGGATCCCAAGAAATAAGTCAGTTCGAATTTATTTTTTTTAGGATTTTCCTAGGTAATTTGCACGTGTTACAATGTAAGACAAATGAAATCACCTAAGAGCTGTGTAATTGTACTTTCGTGTAACTGTACCTGGTGGCCTGGTGGCTAAAGCTCCCGCTTCACACACGGAGGGCCCGGGTTCGATTCCCGGCGGGTGGAAACATTCGACACGTTTCCTTACACCTGTTGTCCTGTTCACCTAGCAGCAAATAGGTACCTGGGTGTTAGTCGACTGGTGTGGGTCGCATCCTGGGGGACAAGATTAAGGACCCCAATGGAAATAAGTTAGACAGTCCTCGATGACGCACTGACTTTCTTGGGTTATCCGGGGTTAAAAATCCGAACGAAATCTTATCTTATCTTATCTTATTACTGCATGGATTCGCAGAATATTAGAGATGCCCATTAAAATTGTTTTTTCGGTTTTCTCTTTTAAGCTGCATTTTCTTTTGGTTCCCGTTTTGAATGGCCAACTTCTGTATATATAACCTATTCTACGGTCATTGGTACTGAATGTTTAAATCCCTAAACTAGGGGTTAAAGTGAACTCTCAGCATATATTCGTTCAGAAATATGCACATCTCGGTGTATATATTTTTTCTGGCTAGTGATACATACCTCTCGGTGTATATACCTTCCGTTGGTTGGTTAATTAAGAATAAGAACAAGAAGTTTAGTTCAGCCTGAGACATGGTACTACTAGAACATATTCAAAAAACTTAAAAGTGCCATTGCCGTATAGCTGTGTCTTTGTGTGTTTTCGGGCAAAAGTGTTTGCGATGTGCGTTTTGCGTCGCCTTTGCTGTCACCTATCCCTGCACCGTGACCAGTCGTTGCAAGTTGATGTGCTTCCGGCAAGTTGCAGTCAGCACCCGCAGAGTCCCTGTTGCTTTTTATGACGTCTTCGTTATTGTTTATCCAGGCGTAGCAGTTGGGTCTAGTCCTGACTCTTCTCTCTACGACTCAAGACATTCCTCTCACCGTCTATTTTCGCACTGTCCCCACTTGCCCCTCGCCCCTCGTGGGTCCTTACCTGTGAGTCCTCTTGTCTTGTTGTCTACTAGAACTAAATAATTATAAATATGACCATACTTTTTTAAAGGGTTGGACTAGTAAGCCAGCGGAAGGCCTCGGTCAGATAACCGAAAGCTCCAACGGCGGGTCATCACATGACAGGAAACGCTTGTCCTGTTTCCTGACGAACCTTACCTAACTTAACGCAAGTATGACACATGTTTGTACAAAGGAGATGACAATTGGGTTCATATGCAGAAAGCTCTTTTTTATGCAGAGCATTTCAGGAAACTTAAGACTAACTTACGATTAATAAAGCTATAACAGTATGAATAATTCTGTACACTTAGGTGAGTGTAATTTTAAATTTAGGAGTTTACAATGAATATAAGAGAATTGAATATTCTATTAGTTAATGCTATATGGCTTTAATAATTTAGATTGAGAGGAATTGCAATTATGATTATTAACCTAAAGCTGACACAATGGACTGATTAAAGTTTAATAGGATTACAGATGGTGGCCTGGTGGTTAAAGCTCTTGCCTCACATGGCGAGGGCCTGGGTTCGATTCCCAGCCAGAGTAGAAACATTGGGCGTGTTTCTTTCCACCTGTTGTCTATGTTCCCCATCAATAAAATGGGTACCTGGGTGTTAGTCGACTGGTGTGGATCACATCCTGGGACACTGACCTAATTTGCCCGACATGCTCAGCATAACAAGCTTTCTGTATAGTAGTATGTCATTGATGTCAACTAGGTCTGTATACCATGCACATGTACTTGTAGTAAATAAATATATTAGTATTATTATTATACTGAGAGTAAGTATATATTAATTATTATGTTTTTACCTGTGTTCATGTTACTGAGTAAATGCATGTATAGATTTTACATAAGTATTTATGATGGGCTGGGACAGGTTAAGGAGATAGTGTGTTTTAACGATAATTTGACAATGCTAGGCGAGTCAGTGATTCTGGAGATTCTGGCAGAGAATCCCATATTTTGGGCCCTTTGATGTACATTGAATTTTTGAAGAGATTTAGCCTGACACTGGGAATGTCATAGAGGTTTTTATGCCTAGTATTGTGTCCATGGGTCCTATTGCAACTGTCAGGAAACCGCTTCAGGTCGGGATTTATGTTAGCATTGACTGCTTTGTTAATGTAGTTTACACAGCAGTACGAGTGAATGTTTTGTATAGTGAGTAGGTTTAGGTCCTTGAAGAGTTGGGGGGGGGGGGGGAGTTGTCTAGCAGTGGATTATGTGATCATTTGCACTGCAGCTTTTTGTTGGTTTATTATTGACATTAGGTGATTTGCTGTTGTGGATCCCCAGGCACAAATAACATAAGTGAAGTAGGGTAGATATCAGTGAATAGTATAGAGTAAGTAGTGCTGTTTGTGGTACATAGCACTGTATCTTTGAGAGGATGCTAACTGTTTTAGATACACTTTTTATTATGTGGTAGATATGGGTGTTGAATTTCAAGTTGCTGTGATGGTGCAGACCCAGAAATTTTTCCTCGTTATATTTAGCAACAGGAGTGTTGTTAAACATAATGTTTAGTTGGACCTCTCCTGCTCTACTCCCATACATAATGTCAAAGGTTTTGTCTATATTAAGTGTAAGTTTTTTGACTCGCCATATTCATCACTGAAGGATATGATGTTGCAACATGATAGTTCATTACAATAATAGATGGCAGTACCTACCCAGTTAGTTCTGGCCTGCAGTTGTGGATTGCTGTGTATCCTGGTAGTGTGTAGATGTCAACTGTATCCTGCTTAAGCCAGCTTTCGGTAAGAATAATATAGGAGAAGGTCGTCTCTAATGAAGCTAGGAGTGCCATGAGGTCATCTTAGCGTTTACTTAGGGATCTGTTATTGTAATTCAGAATTGTAATATTTCTGGCATTGCTGAGTACAGTACTTTTTTTTTTTTTTTTTTTTTTTGCTGTATAGTAAAGACAAATTGCTTTCAGTTAAATTCTGACTGGGATTTAGGCTATACAGATTAGTCCTGGGCCGATGTCAGCATTCAGCATTTAGGTTAACTGTTAAATATTTAAATGATTATGAATTGCAGAAGGTTGATAAGATGTAATATTAATATCTGTAACAAGGGGAAGATTGAACAATAAAGGTGTAAATGTATATTGTTCAAGTAGATTGTAAAAACTAATAAACATATAGTGCTAGAGTGGTAATGAATTATAATGAACGATTAAGACTAGATATATCAATAACACCTGACTGTTATTGCACTAATGTTGTTATAAACTGTATACAATAGACAGTATAAAATAAGAAAAATGGTAAGCAAAAATTTTTTAGAGAGAATAATTCGATATATAACTTGGGATTTCACAACAATGCTCGTGGAGGGAGAGTGCAAACTGCATTTTATTCTGACTTGGTTAGTCCCTCTACTTCTCAAAAGTCAAAAAAAGGTCCGGTAACACCTGCTACCCATCTTCCACCTCCTCATTTTACCCTCCCTGTCTCTGTCCCTAGTTCTTCCCCTCTCACTGGCTCAGTTACAAGTGCAGAGGTTCACCCTCCTCCTCGTAATGTACCTTCCTCCCCTGTTCCCTCCCAAGTTTCTTCCTCTTCTGCCACCTCCCAGGTTCCTGTCTCTTCTGTCCCCTGCCACGCTTCTCCAGTTCCCTCCACCCTTTCGCCCCCCCCTACCTTGGTACAGTCCAATACAGTTCCAATCTTTACTCATCCTCCCCCTACCATTCCCAATATTGTCTCCCATACATCTCTGAATTCCGAAACACTTGAAGCAGTCTCTGAATATATTGCAGAGATCAAACCATCAATGGACACTGATCCACCTTCCGCTCTTTCTCTCTCCTCTGCTCCATCTGCACAACTCCTTTCTTCACAGCGCACCATTCCTTCGCTGCTTGAACATTTTCCACTGCCTCCGCCTGTGGACTTTTCTAACCCTTCTAGTCCGTAGGAACCCTTACCTGCGGATTTCAAGTATCTTTATCATTGCCAATCATGGCCTATTTACAGTGGAATATACGCGGCCTCAGGGGTAATCGGGGTGAGCTTCAGATGTTACTCTCCCAGTTTGCCCCTGTTGGTGTTTGCTTACAGGAACCAAAATTACACTCTGCTGTTATTTCTCACATCTCAGGCTATAATTTATTGTATTCTTCAGATCCTTTTCCTGATGGGACCTTTAATGAAAGTGCCCTTCTTCTCCGCACTGATATTCCGTACCATCAGCTATTTGTTCATACTTCGCTGCATTACACAGCAGCCCGTATCCACTTACATAGGTGGTATACGCTCTGTTCTTTATATCTCTCTCCTTCTCGGGCATTATCTATTCCGGATTTTGCCTTCCTTGTTTCGTCATTACCGCCACCGATTCTGTTACTTGGTGATTTTAATGCCCACCATTTCCTCTGGGGGGAGGTCTCACTGTGATTTCCGTGGAATTCAGTTAGAGGCTTTTCTTGCCACCCACCCCCTCCATGTTTTAAATACAGGTACTCGCACCCATTTTGATCCTCGGACTCATACTCTCTCTTGCATCGATCTCTCAGTTTGCTCTTCCTCCGCCGCATTAGACTTCACTTGGTCTGTTCTCCCGGACTTACATGACAGTGATCATTTCCCAATCATTCTTACTTCCCCTTCATATTCGCCACCTCTTCGCACCCCACGCTGGCAATTTAATCGGGCAAATTGGAACCTTTACTCACACCTAACTGTTTTTAAAGAGGTTCCTTCTTCGTCCTCCATCGATGAGCTTTTACACCTCTTCTCGTCCTCCGTTTTCACCGCAGCTTCTCATTCTATACCCCAAACTTCGGGCAGGCATTCTCAGAAATGCGTGCCTTGATGGTCTCCTGCTTGTGCTCGTGCAGTACGTTTGAAACGCGCTGCATGGGGCAGGTACCGGTACAATAGAACCACAGAGCGACTCCTTGATTTTAAACAGAAGCGTGCGATCGCTCGCCGTGTCATCCGTGACGCTAAACGCACTGGCTGGCGAGATTATGTCTCCACCATCACCTCTGCTTCCTCTATGAGTGCAGTCTGGAAAAAAGTACGAAAACTGAGTGGTAAATATTCTCCTGACCCGGCTCCTGTTCTGCGGGTTGCCGGTGTTGATATAGCAAACCCACTAGATGTTGCCAATGAAATTGGCAATCATCTGGTCCGTATTTCTCAGGGACTCCATCTATGCCCCTCATTTCTTTCCTCAAAGTCTGCCAGAGAGTTAGCACCCTTGGACTTTTCTTCTCTCAGAGAAGAACAGTATAATGTGCCTTTTACACTTCAAGAACTGGAGGCAACACTCTCAGCTTGTCGATCATCGGCAGCTGGGCCCGACGACATTCATATTCGTATGCTCCAACATTTACATCAGTCAGCCCTTGCAGTCCTATTACGCCTTTACAATCTTATTTGGTCACAAGGAGTTCTTCCACAGCTGTGGAAATCCGCCATTGTTCTCCCTTTCCGCAAACCAGGCACTACGGGACATGAAACCTCCCACTATCGTCCCATTGCTCTTACCAGTGCAGTTTGCAAAGTAATGGAACGCCTAGTAAATAGACGTTTAGTGTGGTATTTAGAGACACACAACAGTCTCTCCACTCGTCAATATGGCTTTCGTAAGGGACGTTCTACCATAGACCCCTTACTACGCTTGGATACGTATGTTCGTAATGCCTTTGCGAATAACCACTCAGTTATTGCCATATTTTTTGACCTTGAGAAGGCATATGACACAACTTGGAGGTATAATATTTTAGCCCAAGCCCACTCCTTAGGCCTTCGAGGCAATCTACCATCCTTCCTTAAGAACTTTTTAACTGACAGGCATTTCCGTGTTCGGGTTAATAATGTGCTCTCCCCGGACTTTATCCAAGCTGAAGGTGTCCCCCAGGGATGTGTTCTGAGCACAACACTTTTTCTCCTTGCTATTAATGATTTGGCCTCTAGTCTTCCATCAAATATTTGGTCATCACTCTATGTTGATGACTTCGCTATTGCCTGTGCAGGCGCTGATTGTCACCTCCTTACAGTTTCTCTCCAACATGCAGTCGACCGTGTTTCCAATTGGGCCACCACACGTGGGTTTAAATTTTCCAGCACTAAAACCCACCAAATCACTTTCACTAGACGCTCTGTCATCTCCGATCATCCTTTGTACCTCTATGGCTCCCGTATCCCTGAACGTGATACAGTCAAGTTTCTGGGCCTCCTCTTTGATCGTAGGTTATCCTGGAAACCTCACATTACCTCTCTGAAGGCCACTTGTCACAGCCGGCTGAACCTTCTTAAAACCCTTGCTAATCTTTCGTGGGGAGCTGATCGTCGAACCCTCCTTCGCCTACATTCCACCCTTATTTTATCGAAACTTGATTATGGTGACCAGATCTATTCAGCGGCATCTCCTGCTACTCTCTCTAGCCTTAACCCCATTCATCACCAAGGATTACGTTTATGCCTTGGTGCTTTCCGCTCTTCCCCTGTCGAGAGCCTCTATGCAGAAGCGAACGTTCCATCCTTATCCGATCGCCGTGATGCCCATTGCCTGCGCTACTATGTACGCTCTCATGATCTCCGCAATCCTTCCATTTATAGAATGGTCACTGATATTAGTAGACATTCTTTATTTGTTCGCCGCCCCTGCTTACTCCGTCCCTTCTCTCTTCGCCTTCATTCGCTCTTGTCTTCTCTTCAACTACCACCTTTCTATGTACATGTAGCATCTCACTTTTCCCTACCCCCCTGGGAAGTTCCAGCTGTTCGAGTCTGTTCTTTCTCCCTCCCTTGCTCGAAAGCCCAACTGTCTACGGTCGCTTCCCGCTCTCTTTTTCTTGACCACTTTCACTCTCATTCTCATGCCATTGCTGTGTACACAGATGGCTCTAAGTCTTCTGACGGCGTAGGATTCGCAGCAGTGTTTTCGGACAGCGTCGTACAAGGGCATTTACTATCTTCGGCTAGTATTTTTACTGCTGAATTATATGCCATCCTTACAGCACTTATCCGTATTGCATTTATGCCTGTGTCATCATTTGTGGTTGTCTCAGACTCCCTTAGTGCTTTACAGGCTATACAAAAATTTGATACACCTCACCCCTTAGTCCTCCGTATCCAACTTTGGCTACGCCGCATCTTTGCCAAGCATAAAGATATTGTTTTTTGTTGGGTCCCTGGTCATGTTGACGTACAGGGCAATGAACAGGCAGACACTGCTGCGCGGTCAGCAGTACATGACCTACCAGTTTCTTATAGAGGTATTCCATTTACGGACTATTTTGCTGCAATATCTTCCCACCTTCACACCCGTTGGCAACAACGTTGGTCTACTATGCTCGGCAACAAACTTCAGTCTATTAAACCGAGTATAGGTTACTGGCCGTCTTCTTATCACCAGTGTCGAGGTTGGGAGACTACTCTCTCCCGTCTTCGCATTGGCCATACTCGTCTTACTCATGGATATCTCATGGAGAGGCGTCTTGCTCCTCTCTGTGAGAATTGCCAAGCTCCATTATCAGTCAGCCACATTCTGTTGGACTGCCCACTTTATCAACGAGCACGCAGAATTTACCTCTGTCGTCGTCTTCGCTCCGCTGCTCTCTCTTTACCTTCCCTTCTCGCTGATGGACCCACCTTTTATCCGGACACTCTCATTGACTTTTTGACAACGACTGACTTACTTCACAAATTCTGATACCTTCAGCCCTTTCTACTTCAATCTCTTGCTACCTTCTACCCCCGTACTATCCCCTGCCCCGCTGTTTTCTGTAACCTGCTGATCATCCCCCCTCCCTTCTGCCATCCAATTCCCTTGCTTCCTTCCCTACCCTGCAGCGCTGTATAGCCCTTGTGGCTTAGCGCTTCTTTTTGATTATAATATAATAATAATAATTGACTGTGATAATTCCATTCGTATGTATTTTGTGTCTGTACTTGCTACTAAAAGTGCCTTTTTTTTCTTGCAGTTTAATGATTAGAAAGCAAGTGAGCAGAAGTGGGTAAAAATAGCAATTTGAGTCCTTGTAAAGTGGGACAGATAAGTGCTTTATTGAATGAGAGTACATTGAAACAAAAAAACTTGGTGTTTCAACTCAGTAAAATTAAGAAGAAATTGAACTATGATCAAGATTTAAACTTAAAAAGGATGGGAAGATGTGGTAGAAAACGAAAACAACATCAAGATTAGACAGAAAAATAAAACGCATGTCTTAACAACAGAAGAGCATCTTGCAGGCAGGTTTCCTTGCCTAGCATAACAAATGTTTACCATTCCCAAAGGACAGTTAATGAGAGGCTTTTGGAGAGTGGATTAAAAACATTGTCCCAGAAAAAAGCTGCTACTTACTGAACCCATGTAATAGAAACGTTTAGCCTGGGCTAAGAATCACATTGAACAATGAGAGCAGGTAAATATTACATTTAGCTATTCAGTTCATTTATTGTTCATAAAATAAGATTGTTACTAAAATGATAATTCTATTTGCAGGTGGTGTACTCTGAGGAGTCAACCAGTATAGTGCTGGATGACCGTGTGCAGGTGTTCTCTGATGAATCAATCATTGTGGTGCTGGATGACCGTGTGCAGGTGGTGTTTTCTGATGAATCAACCATTATAGTGCTGGATGACCGTGTGCAGGTGTTCTCTAATGAATCAACCATTGTAGTGCTGGATGACCGTGCTCAGGTGGTGTTCTCTGATGAATCAACCATTGTAGTGCTGGATGACCGTGTGCAGGTGATGTTCTCTGAAGAATCAACCATTTTAATGCTGGATGACCGTGTGCAGGTTGTGTTCTCTGATGAATCAACCATAGTAGTGCTGGATGACCGTATTCAGGTGTTCTCTGATGAATAAACCATAGTAGTGCTGGATGACCGTGTTCAGGTGTTCTCTGATGAATAAACCATTGTAGTGCTGGATGACCGTTTGCAGGTGTTCTCTGATGAATCAACCATTGTAGTGCTGGATGACCGTGTGCAGGTGATGTTCTCTGAAGAATCAACCATTTTAATGCTGGATGACCGTGTGCAGGTTGTGTTCTCTGATGAATCAACCATAGTAGTGCTGGACGACCGTGTTCAGGTGGTCTTCTCTGATGAATCAACCATAGTAGTGCTGGATGACCGTGTTCAGGTGTTCTCTGATGAATAAACCATTGTAGTGCTGGATGACCGTGTGCAGGTGGTGTTCTGTGACGAATCAACCATTGTAGTGCTGGATGACCGTGTGCGGGTGGTGTTCTCTGATGAATCAACCATTGTGGTGCTGGATGACTGTGTGCAGGTGGTGTTGTCTGATGAATCAACCATTGTAGTGCTGGATGACCGTGTACAGGTGGTGTTCTCTGATGAATCAACCGTTGTAGTGCTGGATGACCGTGTGCAGGTGGTCTGTGATGAATCAACCATTGTAGTGCTGGATGACCGTGTGCAGGTGTTCTCTGATGAATCAACCATTATAGTGCTGGATGACCGTGTGCTGATTGTAAGAAGATCAGGTGAGGAATTTATGCCTGAATGTCTGAAGAAGACGGTAAAATTTCCTCAGAAAATCATGGTGTGAGGAACCATCTCTGTTCATGGAATAAGTCGTTTGCACTTTGTTTAGGATACCATGAACCATCTTAGGTATATAGAAGTACTACAGTGGCAATTACTGCAGTAATTGGCATAGTAGTACTTCCTCACCTGATCTCCTTACAATCAGCGCACCTTCATCCAGCACTTCAATGGTTGATTCATCAGAACACCTGCACACGGTCATCCAGCACTATAATGGTTGATTCATCAGAGAACACCTGCACACTATAATGGGTCATCAGAGAACAGCACACATATAATGGTTGTTGATTCATCTATGGTTGAGAACACCTGTCATCCACACTATAATGGTTGTCATCAGAGAACACCTGCACACTTCAATGGTTGATTCATGATTCATCAGCACTATAAACATCAGAGAACACCTGCACACGGTCATCAGAACACCAGCACACGGTCATACTATAATGGTTGTTGATCATCATCACAGACCACCTGCAGCACTTCAATGGTTGTCATCCAGCACGGTCATCCAGCACTTCAACGGTTGATTCATCAGAACTCCACCTGCACACGGTCATCCAGCACTACAATGGTTGATTCATCAGAGAACACCACCTGTAACAATAGGAAAGGCAATAGAAGTGGTGGAACAACTAGAGAAGCTGATGGGCAATCTTATTTTTCTCAAATAGAATCATCATTTTAGTAATAATCTTATTTTATGAGCAACGAATGAACTGAAGAGCTAAATGTAATGTTTACCTGCTCCCATTGTTCAGAAGTCCACTCACTGTGATTCTTAGCCCAGGCTGAACGTTCTGCTTCAGATAAGGGATTGGTATGGTGATGGATGTTGGATATTACAACAAGACTCAGCCCCATGTTACACGGAAAAATCAGTAAAAACATGATACACAAAATAACGTTGAGTTGCTCTCATGGGCTGGAAATCTCCCTACATGAACCCTAATAAAAGTTTATGGTCTGTATTGAAGGTTAAAATACACAAAGTTCTCATTACTACCGAAGTGCAACTCATAGAAACCCTTATAAAGGTTTGGTTTCATACTGCCAGAATCAAGGAATTATGCAAAACTTTGATGGTTAAAATGATGGCCACACGTGTTAGAGCACGTCATAATAAATATTAATCAATGTAAAATAGTTGACCTGTACTGATGTATAAAAATAAGTCCATTATCAGTCAGTGAACTTGGTTTGGTTGACCTTTCAGCAAAAAATTATCGAATTTTCAAAAAAGTTCATAATAATAATGGCAATACTGTAAGTACTTGGGTGTTATCCGACTCTTGTGAGTCGCATCCTGAGGGACAAAATTAATTTGTTGCCCGAAATGTTCTGAATAACCAAGTGTCTTCTATATAGTATGCCAGTAATGTCAACCAGGTCTGTACCAGTTGTATCATGTACTCAGTTGTATCATGTACTCAGTTGTATCATGTACTCAGTTGTATCATGTACTCAGTGGAAATGATTATTACATTATTATAATAAAATTTAGAGCATATATGTAATTATATTTAGGAATATACTCAGCGAGTTATCGTAAAGTCAAGTGGTGGAGAAAAGGTTAAACCAGTTCCTTCTGTATGGTGGTAGCATGGTGGTAGTATGGTGGTAGCATGGTGGTAGTATGGTGGTAGTATGGTGGTAGCATGGTGGTAGTATTGTGGTAGTATGGTGGTAGTATGGTGGTAGTGTGGTGGTAATATGGTGGTAGTGTGGTGGTAGTATGGTATACAGTACGAACAGGTTGATAAATAAACCACGTACAACATTTAAGCATCTCGATTTCAAAGACGTTTCGCCAACCAGAGACTTATTCATCAACGTATCGTCCTGTATATCACTAGTGCTACTGTGCCTGCCTGACACAGCAACACTAGTGCTACTGTGCCTGCCTGACACAGCAACACCACTGCATCTTTGTAGAGAGGATACCTTTTTTAGCCTGTTAGCCTCTGCTCCCACTCTTGGGTATGGCCTACTTTGACTAGCAGGCCCTTCCCACTGTGATGATGCCTTCAGCTACTGCACCCTATCTGACGCCTGTATAAGCGACCACATTTTGTCTATACTTAGATTCATCAAGACTACGGTGGTAAACACCTTCATCTAGACTGAGGGACTGATTACCTCATCTTCTACTGTCTCCAGTTTCAATACCGTAAAATAGCCTCTGTATTGAATTGGCAAAGGCACTGTTGGACGAAACGTCTTCGTAATAAAGATACTCAGGTGTTGCACGTGTCTTACTCATCACTCTCTTTGTATACATGTGACCACATCAACGATACAAGCTTCCATCTTTATATTCCTTACCAATTGTCCCTCTCTTCCTCGGATCAAAGCTGATTACCTCTCATTTCCCAAGGGCTGTATGACCCACAAGGGTTCAGCCCTTCGTCATGAATATATTTATATTGCCAGCTATATCACTTGAAATCAAGCAGCTGCATTTCTGTCGCTGCGTGATCCGATGACCGTATCCCAGCATTCCTGAACCACAATCCCTTGTGACTCAATGTACGGGATTAAAATAGAGCAGAGTGCGGCATAAATTGATAATGCAGTTAAATTCTAGTGCTGAAGATTTGAAGGGAATCAGAAGAGACACTCACATGTTATCATAAAGAAAATAATACCCAGATTTCATCTAAAAAGATTGTAAATTGAAATATTACACAGTCCAGTTATGCTTCGAACCTTTCAAAGAGACCAAAAAGACCAATAACCTAAAATACACAAACACATTAAGCTTCAGGCCTCTTAGAATGTGTATTATTAAGTGATCCACTTGAAAGAGCCGAAGCTAATAAAGATCCGACACTCAGAAATTATCGCATGAAAAACAGTATTCAAATTTTTCCAGTTTCCAAAAGAGCATATTGGAACCTGCAGGTCAAAATTAATCCAAACTCTTCTCCAAGACTGACTCCCCTCTGAAGAAAGTACAGTAAGTGAGTAGTAAGTTTTATGTAAGCGATGAGTACATAAACACTTTTAGCAATTGTCTAGAGAGCACATGGATGTTATGAGCGCTTGAAACCACATTAAATTAATTTAACCTAAAATAACCAAATGCAGTCAAACACTGACTTATTTCTGATCAGAAGAGACATTCTGTTATTATTACACAGAAACCAATTTTATTAACAAAATTAGCACATAAATTACACAACCAGACATACCAGCTGAGGTGACCAGAAGAGCTCACACGGGTAGAGCAAAGTTACTAGTTATGGGCGATTTCAGTCATAAGGAGATTGATTGGGAAAACCTGGAGCCACATGGGGGTCCCGAAAGATGAAGAGCCAAGATGATGGATGTTGTTTTGGAAAACGTCGTGCATCAACATTTTAGGGACACTACCAGAGAGAGTGGTGAGGATGAACCAGCAAGACTGGACCTCGTATCCACCTTGAGTAATTCGGACATCGAGGACATCACACATGAAAGGCCCCTCGGAGGTAGTGATCACGTGGTTCAGAGTTTTGAATACAAAGTTACAAGTGGAAAAGTAAAAGGAGTTGGACTGGAAAAGCCAAACAACAAAAGAGGGGACTACACAAGCATTAGGAACTTCCTGCAAGAAGTTCAGTGGGAAAGAGAATTGGTAGGATAATCAGTAAACGAAATGATGGACTACGTGACAACAAAATGCAAGGAGGCAGAGGAGAGGTTTGTTCCCATGGGCGACGGAGATAATAGTAAAAGCAAAACGAACCCTTGTTTCACCCAAAGGTGTAGGGAGGCAAAAACAAAGTGCACTAGAGAATGGAAAAAGTACAGAAAACAAAGGACCCAAGAAAATAAAGAGATAAGTTGAAGAGCCAGAAATGAGAATGCACAGTTAAGGAGGGAGGCCCAGCGACAGTATGATAACGACATAGCATCAAAAGTCAATTCTGAACCGAAACTGCTGTATAGCCACATTAGGAGAAAGACAACAGTCAAAGACCAGGTGATCAGGCTGAGGAAAGAAGGTGGGGAACTCACACGAAACGATCAAGAGGTATGTGAATAGCTCAATAAGAGATATAAGGAAGTATTCACAGTGGAGAGAGAAAGGACTCCAGGAAGTCAGAGTAGGAGGGTACACCAACAAGGGATATACCAACAAGTGCTGGATGAAATGCACACAACCGAGGAGGAGGTGAAGCCGCTAAATGAACTTGATACCTCAAAGGCAGTGGAACCGGATATCTTTCAGTGGGTCAAATGTTAGTCCCAATTTTTAAGAAAGGAGACAGACATGAGGCATTAAACTACAGACCTGTGTCACTGACGTGTATAGTATGCAGAGTCATGGAGAAGATTATCAGGAGGCAAGTGATGGAGAAGCTAAAAAGAAACAAGCTTATAAACTACAACCAGCACGGTTTCAGGGAAGGGAAATCCTGTGTCACAAACCTACTGGAGTTTTATGACAAGGTAACTGAAGTAAGACACGAGAGAGGGGTGGGTAGATTGCATTTTCTTGGACTGCAAGAAGACTTTCGACACAATTCGTCACAAGAGATTAGTACAAAAGCTAGAGGATCAGGCACACATAACAGGAAAGGCACTGCAATGGATCAGAGAATACCTGACAGGAAGGCAACAACGAGTTATGGTACGTGATGAGGTATCACAGTGGGCGCCTGTGACGAGCGGGGTTCCAGAGGGGTCAGTCCTAGGACCAGTGCTATTTTTGATATATGTGAATGACATGACGGAAGGGATAGACTCAAAAGTGTCCCTGTTTGAAGATGATGGTATGTTAATGAGGAGAATTAAATCGGATGAGGATCAGGCAGGACTACAAAGAGACCTGGACAGGCTGCAGGCCTAGTCCAGCAACTGGCTCCTCGAATTTAACCCTGCTAAATGCAAAGTCATGAAGATCGGGAAAGAGCAAAGAGACCGCGGACAGATTATAGGCTAGGTAGCCAAGACTGCAAACCTCACTAAGGTAAAGAATCTTGGGTGAGTATAATACTGAGCACATCTCCTGAGGCAGACATTAACCAGATAACTGCTGCGGCATACGGGCGCCTGGCAAACCTAACAACAGTGTTCCGATACCTCAGTAATGAATCGTTCAAGCCTCTGTACACCGTGTACGTCACACCCATATTGGAGTCTACAGCACCAGATTGGAACCCACACATGGTCAAGCACATCAAGAAATTAGAGAAATTGCAAAGATTTGCAACAAGAGTAGTCCCAGCAATAAGGGGACTGTCCTCTGAAGAAAGATTAAGGGAAATCGGCCTGACGACACTGGAGGACAGGAGGGTTAGGGGAGACATGGTAAGGACGTATTAAATACTGCGAGGAATTGACAAGGTGGACAGAGACAAGATGTTCCAGAGATGGGACACAGAAACAAGGGGTCACAATTGGAAGCTGAAGACCCAGATGAGTCAAAAGGATGTTAGGACGTATTTCTTCAGTCATAGAGTTGTCAGGAAGTGGAAGAGTCTGGCTAGTGACGTAGTGGAGGCAGGCAACATACATAGCTTTAAGACGAAGTTAATAAAGCTCATGGAGCAGAGGGAGAGAGGACCCAGTAGCGATCAGTGAAGAGGCGGGGCCAGGAGCTATGAACCAACTCCCCTCAAGGAAGGTTCCTTGATGTTGGTGAGGGGCTCTTGATTTAGGGAATTGGATCTGTGCTCCAGTTCCCCGAATTAAGCCTGAATGCCTTCCCCCTCCCCCCCCCCCAGGCGCGGAATAATCCTCCGGGTTTAGCGCTTCCCCCTTGATTATAATAATAATAATAATATGAATCAACCCCTTCAACCACAAACAGGTGAGCACAACTTAACATCAACAGATTGTTTACGCTGAGGTAAACACATCAGCACTATAAATTTAAAGTTAACCAGAAGAATCATTCCCCAGTTACTTAACATAATTCAACAAAATTTATGCCTAGACAACCCAAACCCAGGAAACGTTCCATCCATTTTCTAAGCTGCAACACCCAAAGAAGATTGAAGTCATTCACAGTATTTATTTTTCAATCACAGGAAAGCGCTACAACCATAGGGTTAATATAGAATCAGTGGAGTGGGAGGCATTAAATTCTATTCAAGCTAAGGGAAGATAAGTGCAGTTCCTTGGATCAAGAGCCCCCTCACCAGCAACATGGCAAAATAATGCAAAAAATGTAAAAGAATACTTTACCATTTCTAGAATAAAAGTTGTATTAAATATACCAACCTTCTTCTGAGTAGGATACAACACTAGAAATTTTGAAGGCGATTAGAGAAGCCTGATTCCACCTGTCACACGGAAGCTGTAAAAAATTATTATTGTTATTATTATTCGATTAGCCACATTCTGTTAGACTGCCCTCTCTATCAACGAGCACGCAGAATTTACCTCCAACGTCGTCTTCGTTCTCCTACTCTCTCTTTACCTTCCCTTCTTGCTGATGGACCCTCCTTTAATCCTGACTCTCTCATTGACTTCTTGACAACGACTGATTTACTCCACAAACTCTGATGATACTTTTCACACTCCCCTCAGCCCTTTCTGGTTCAGTCTCTTGCTGCCCTTTACCCTTTCACCATCCACTGCCCCGCTGTTATCCGTAACCTGTTGCTCATCCATCTCCCTTTTGCCACCTGATGCCCTCGCTTCCTTCCTGCCCTGCAGCGCTGTATAGTCCTTGTGGCTTAGCGCTTCTTTTTGATTATAATAATAATAATAATGTTATTATTATTATTATTATTATTATTATTATTATTATTAATATTATGAGCCAAATCACCTGGAGGAGGTCTACAGGTCTTTACCTGAATTATTACCTGCAAGTAATTTGGTTGAGGTAGCTGAGATTTAAGTCACACTATGTCTCTGAACTGCAACTCCTTCGATTACCCACTTTCTCATTACTTATAAACTCACAAAAAGCTAGACCTGACATAAAATTAATACGTAATTACAATATTAAAACCAGCTACTCTGGTAAAATTACAATTAGGTGGACTGTATAGGATTAGGCTTGCTGGCTACACATAATATAATTATCATACTTAAATTATTAGTTTAATTTGAAAAAAAAAAACTTTGCATTACCACTTATCAGTTAATTGTTGTAGATGGATCACACCACAACACCTGACTAACACCTAGACCCTACACTGGCCAACTAGTGTCTAAATGCAAGAACTAATGATGCATTTCCGTGTGAGTGATGTTGCAGCCCTTATTTTCCGCCAATTTCTTGTCCCTGTTCTTCAGCAGGAACGTGTCAACGATTTCTAAATTACGAATTGACTCCGATACACCCCAGTAGACCTCTGAAAACATTAAATTCCTGGTGCAAATTTCCGACCAATACTCACACATTAATTCAACATGGCGTCTCCCCCTTCCTCCCCCCCCCCCGGCGTCCCTACTGGCTGTTCTTCTACGCCCCCTCACTCGAAATTTCTCGAAATGTTCAAACAGCATCAGATTTTATTACACAATTATTGCATTTTTCATTCATATGTTCTACATTTAGGAAATTATTTAAAAAAAATCCTCAGAAGCAACATTTGGGAATGACCTGCGTGACACTGTCTATGCATAGGCTATCCACGCATGCGGTGAAAGTTTGAAGCCGAACGAATGAAACGTTCTCGAGTATTAAACGAAAATGTTGCAGAGAATGTTAAAAATAGAAAAGTCTCTCCCTCGTTAAACTTAAAAACACCATTAAACAGCGGATTTTTTGTTTCCAGGTTTTCATTTCTCTTTTTCATTTTACTTTAAATTCTGTACAATCCTGTAAGAATTTTTTTATTCTGATTATTTAAAAAAAATCCAATTTTATAAAAATGGCAAAAAATGGCAATTTGGCACCCACACAGCTCAAAATAAATACAAAAATACTTCCTATTAAGGTATACCAACATTTAGGGCATTCTCTAGTTACTACACGGGAGACTATTTGCTTAATGAAATTGTCAAATTGAAATTTTAACATCTGAAAGTAAGTGAGAAGCAATATTATATTAAGACCCACCACTAGTTCAGACTGGAAGCCGTCCAACCATTCCAACTCTCCAGCTATTTCAGTAAAATAAACCATACCACGGGCGGGGATAGAACCCGCGATCAGAGAGTCTCAAAACTCCAGACTCTCTGATCGCGGGTTCTATCCCCGCCAGTGGTATGGTTTGTTTGCAGTCGTGTCATTACGATTTCGTGAGTCATTTCAGTAAAATTATTGGCAACAACTCGCACTAACTTATAATAAAAATCAAAGTTAGTGCGAGTTGTTGCTAATTTGAAATTTTATTGAGATAATCTTAAGAGCTAAACCCACAAGGTTCACACAGCGCTGCGCACTAACTTATAGGTTATCATCCTTCAAATAAAATACATCGTCACTCAGAAGAGTCATTCCTTAGTTATTGAATAAAAATGTTACTATTTATTCAATAATAATATATGGCAATATAATGTATTGTAATATATGGCACTCAATATCAGCATGATCTTTGTGTTGAGGAAAACTACACCAGTGGCGAAAATTTGAATCCGATCAGAAGAGTGATTCTCTAGTTATCTGATGGATTCCAACTACATCAATAAATTTCCCTAAACGCGAACGAAACTGGGGATATGGACGCCCCTGAAGGAAGTGAAATCCCCTGGGGCAGGCACCTTTCACTCCCTTCCCACGCTGTGAGGATGGAAAGAGTCATGCCTGCATCCTTCCCACTAGCAAAGGATTTAACTAGAGTATTCCAGAATATCCATTTGTCTTAACACTTGTGTCTGAGCCAGAAATTTCAGACATCCCTCTAATTGGTATTAGATCCATAGCTGTTCAGCAGTTCATGAGGTAATCTCTACACAGTTTAACCCCTCAAGGAAGGTTCCTTGATGTTGGTGAGGGGCTCTTGATTTAGGGAATTGGATCTGTGCTAAAGTTCCCCGAATTAAGCCTGAATGCCTTCCACATCCCCCCCCAGGCGCTGTATAATCCTCCGGGTTTAGCGCTTCCCCCTTGATTATAATAATAATAATAATCTACACAGTTTAAAAGAAAGACGTTTGTCTGATGGAACTGCTGTTTCCCCAGACCATTAAAAATTCGATATATGCCTCGAGCTTGATAATATACCTAGGAGCATTATTTTCATAAACCTGAGTCTCAGACTGAAAGAATAAGTCTATCCTGATTGTGAAAGGTTGAGAAGACTGGCATATAATGTCTGCAGACCATAGGTCAGCAGATATCCGTCCATAAAAGAGGACAGGACATAGGTAGAGGGTCGTCGTCGTCAAGTCTGTTCGAGATTGCAGTTGTATTCGGCTAGTGAGAGTGAACGTGTGACAAGCAGGTCATCGGACGCAGAAGCGTTCGTGACGCTTTGTGTGTGTGCAACCGACAATCTCCAGGAAGAATAGAGGAAGAGAGAGATAACTAACTCCACTTCGCGCACTAATGCCACTCCTTGTCGTGAATTGTTGCGGTCTAATGAGAGTGATATTCGTCAGGCGACGTGTGTCAAGCAGACGACAGAAGATGTGGCGAAGAGTGGTACATATCTTCAATCAAGTCATCGTTATCGGCCTCAGTGACGTCACAGCGTCACAGGCTCCCGCTACATCCGACATATAGGACGAATAGGATTCACCATTTCGAGGTCGTCATACACGAGTGATTGCCCACAACCACTTAGGATTTTGGAAGTTATCCCAATACTTCCAGTAAGATGGGAATGGTTTCAACAACTTTGGTCACAAGTTACGTGAATATGCCAGTTCACGTTCATTACCGAGAGAAGTGTTGAAAATTTGAAAGTGACTGGATGAGGCGTTTTCGAGTTACGAGCAAAATAAAATCGAAAACTGGAGGAAGAAAAAAAGAAAACAAATTCAGGCAGCCTTTTAAAAGGTCTCCCTTCAGGGATACCTGAGGACCGACAGAGACGACTAACAGTGGTATACACCAGCTGCCGCACAGAATGTAACACGCTTCACCAGCTGCAGTTCAGATGCAGCTGGAAGATCATTCTTGATTGGTTTATTGGATTTTAAACTTATCGACTAAATGAGAGCCATTAAGACTACATTCCACCTTCACATCTCCAGTCAAGATTAATTTAATCCCAGAAACAGAGATAAAAGTATTTTTGAAACATTTCACCTACACAATAGGTTTCTTGAGTTGAATACAGAGTGATGAAAATTGTTGAAGACTGAGCCACTTCTGCAACATTTGGTTATCTTTATTACGGAAACGTTTTGTCAGCCAGTGACTTCTTCAGTCCATTACAGGGAAGAATGTTCTCTGGACTGAAGAAACCACTGGATGGCGAAACGTTTCTGTAATGAAGATTCCCAAATGTTGCTCAAGTGTCTCATTCTTAAAGTTGTGGGTTTTCTCAACCATTTACGACAAAAATTTTGTTGTAGTCATGTCTTATTCTTCAACATGGCGGTACTGTAAAACGTTTTTATAAAGACACTAAATATTTCTCTCAGCATATATGTACACTGAGAGATATACATGATCTGACTGTGGATATAACCTTGGACTGTTGAGGGTGATGGCAGAGAAATGACATTTTCCATGCCAGCTTAATTAATCCACTCAACTTTCTTCTCTACACTGGTAATGACTGGAGATGGTGGTGATGGTTGGGGACAATGGCGGGTCTGGGGCAGGTCAGAGGCGGGTCAGGGGCGGTTCAGGGACGGGTCAGGGGCGGGTCAGAGGAGGGTCAGCGGCGGGTCAGAGGAGGGTCAATGGCAGGTTAGTGGCTGCCAGCAGACTGGCACAATCGTCGGAGGTAGCCACCAGTTGTCTCCACACAGAAAGACAGACAGACAGGCAAGCAGACACAGACACACACCTTTCACCACCTTGACCCATCACGATCCCCATGAGGAAAAAATAATCCATTACATTCTGACATTTAGTGAGAGCAAGTCGTTAGTAATTACTAACAACCTTATTAGGACGAGTGCTTCTACTTGGCACACTTAATCAGGTTTCACTTTTAACAGCTGTAGCAGCGCCTAAGTGTGCGCAATAAGATTAACAGATTACCTGAATTTTTATCAATTAGTATACAAAGACGAGTAAGACACAAACACAACAGTTGGGTATCTTTGTTGGTGAAATATTTTACCTACACAGTAGACTTCTTCAGTCAAATTCACAGCAATAATGGTGAGGTAAAAATATCTTCAGTCCAACTGTTTTGAAGGAGTTTGTAGGGATCTGCTAGTAGTCAGTCTCCTACAATGTCTTCTAGGCCTTCCAAGTCTCACCTTCGCCAGTATATAAGACTCCAATCTCACGCTTCACATTGTTCCAGACTATGGTGCTCAGCTGTCTTCCAGGCTGAGGGACTGATTGATGGACTGATCACATAATCTTCACCTCGCCTCGCATCCAGGATATTCAACCAGGCAAGGCACCACCTACCTAACAACAAAGGAATCACATGACCTCAGTGTCTACCGGTCCTCATCTCAATTATGTTATTTTTCAGGTTACTGTCATTCACACCCCACTCTCCGCATATATATACTGTCATTTTAATTTCAAAGTCTCAGGACCGAAACGCTTTCTAACATTACACAAATAACCCGCCCAGAGAAGAGAGGAGCTTACGACGACGTTTCGGTTCGACTTGTACCATTTACAAAGTCAAACTAACGAAAAGGAGAGTAGGATGGGTATATATAGGCAGGAGGTGGTATATATATACCCATCCTGCTCTCCTTTTCGTCAGTGTGACTTTGTAAATGGTCCAAGTCGGACCGAAACGTCGTCGTAAGCTCCTCTCTTCTATGTGCGGATTATTTGAGTAGTGTTCCAGTCACGGTATTGTGCTTTTTTTTGCTATTTGTTTTCTAACATGTCCTAGTGTTTGCTCACGTGTCTTTTTAAATAAATTTGTCGGTATCAATTACCAAGGTTTATGCCAGTAATATTGTTAATATTGTATTACCGGGGATGCGATAATCCCATATGAGTCTTACGCCTCGAGAATGGGAAGTCAAATTCCATGGATTAAGAGCCCTTCACCAGAATCAAAGCATACACTTTGAATTAAATTACGCATTAGAACAATGTCTGGATTCACGAACGTTTTCTCTGAAATTAGTTACATATAACTTATTTTAGTTAGGAAATGTTTCACCACCAGTGGACTCTTCAGGACTGAGGAGGCCACTGGGGAGAAACGTGTACTCAGTAAAATATCCTAACACTGGACATGTGTCATATTTCTCAATTGTCGGTATTTTATACCTGATGTTATCTACAAACGTACACAATGAGGATATTATCGTGCAATAGAGGTGCGTTGGTTCCCAGCATGGCTGTTGACCAAGAAGTCTCATGCTGGTATTAGAGAACTATGCAGTGTTGGATACCCTGATTGATGTTACAAGTGTTTTGAGAGTTCCCTGAAAAATGTGCCAAGAGTGCACACTTTTATTAAGTTCCTGTAAACGTGTGTGTTGTGTTATCACTCACAGTAGAGAATGGGGAGGAAGGGTGCACAATAAACCAGCCACTCAGGAGTCACAGCTCACTAACGGACAGCACAACAGTAGCCGAAACAATTTTAATTTTCTAAAAAAAAATTTCTTCAGTGGAATACGATAGCTATTGGTTTGTCCTCAAGATAAGGTATATAATTATATCGAGGACGTGATGGTTACCAGAGCACTCTACCATTCAGTAGTCGGGAAGGTACTAAATGCTGCAGGAGTGTTGGCACATGTGCCTGGGATCGGGAGATGCACAGATAGGGCAGCGCAGTCAGGGATGCGCGCACGGTCATATTGTTAATAAAGCAGGAATGATGGAAACGACGTGTGTACTCACCTCGACATAGTTCCAAGGTCGAGTCTTAACTCCTGGTCACTCCTCTCAGTTACTCACGAATGGTTGCATTTAACCTCTGATCTCGTGGTCCTGCTGTAGCTAATCTTAAAGCTGTGTATGAACTCAGCTTCTACCACTTCCTCGTCCAGATCCTTCCAATTCCTAACTGCCACCAGACTGAAGAAACACTTGTTGGTATCCTTGTGACTCATTTGTTTCTAATTTATGTACGCCGTTGTTCCCTCAAGCAGTCTGTTTCTGTCTGTCCTACCGAATCCTCTGAAAATCTTGTGTCTGCCCTGGTTTCCTACTCATTTCCAGTCATATAAGAACTAGTTTCTTCAAGCTTTCATCTTAGGTCATTCCTCTGAGCTGCGGAACAATTCTCGTAGCGAAACTCTGGATTTTTTATTACAAGTATTCTCTAGGCACCATGATGTTAATGCTGGTGCAGTAGTAAGGATGAATGGGAGGGTGTTGGCACCTGGGGAAGTTGATATCCTTGGGGTGAAATTTGACTCCAAACTGACCATGAAGAACCAGGTTGTAAATCTTGCAAACAAGGCAGCCAGGAAGCTTACAGCACTTCGCCATATCTCGCATCTGCTTGACAGTAGGGGTTGCAAGATTTTGTAATAGGCACAAGTACGCTCACACCTTGAGTATGCCCCACTTTCTTGGTTTGCCTGCCCCCCTCTCACATCTGCGACTGCTTGATAGAGTAGAGAACAGAGCAAGACGTCTCATCTCTCACCTGGACCAATCCTGGATAGATCTGTCATTTCAGCAGAGCCTTCAACACAGAAGGGATGTGGGTGGCCTTACTATTATGTACAAGGCCAATATTGTCAAATTACCACACTTGGATCATCTTCGAGGACAGCGTGAAGCAAGCTACTATACCAGGATGACTCGAGTATGGAACACATTTGTACAGCATTATGATGTCAACGGGATAAAGTCAGTTGATCAAATGAAAATGCTGGCTCACAGATGGCTCCAACTTCATCCTGTTATCCTGTTCTCTACTTGTATGCCTCATAACAATAAAAATGCTTTCGAAAGAGCTGATGTAGGTAACAGCTCTAAGCTTGTCAATAAAGTTAGGAATCCTTAACCTGTAAATAGCTTGTCAATAAAGCTAGGGATCCTTAACCTTGTCAAACCCTGAGTAAAAAAAAAAAGTGAGCTATCTCAGCCGGTGCTGTTTACTCAGCGATAAGCCTGACATACGTCATATACAGTACCCGAATGCTGTTCTTAATGAGTCTGACATTATTATTATTATTATTATTATTATTATTATTATTATTATTATTATTATTATTATTATTATTATTATTATTATAGGTTAGGTTAGGTTAGGTTAGGTTAGGTTAGGTCTGTCATGAAACAGGACAAGTGTTTCTTGACGTGGGTCTTAGTCATATGATGACCCGCCACTGGAACTTTCGGACATGTGACCTACCTGGAGGTTACCTGGAGGTTATTCCGGGGATCAACGCCCCCGCGGCCCGGTCCATGACCAGGCCTCTCGGTGAATCAGGGCTTGATCAACCAGGCTGTTACTGCTCGCCGCACGCAGTCCAACGTACGAGCCACAGCCCGGCTGATCCGGCACTGACTTTAGGTATCTATCCAGCTCTCCCTTGAAGGCAGCCAGGGGCTTATTGGCAATTCCCCTAATGCTTGATGGGAGGCTGTTGAACAGTCTTGGGCCCCGGACACTTATGGTGTTTTCCCTTAGTGTACCAATGGCGCCCCTACTTTTCATTGGGGGCATTTTGCATCGCCTGCCCATCTTTTACTTTAGTAGGGAGTGATTTCTGTGTGCAGATTTGGGACCATTCCTTCCAGGATTTTCCAAGTATAGATTATGATATATCTCTTCCTCCTGCGTTCCAACGAGTACAAGTCAAGTGCTTCCAAGCGTTCCCAGTAGTTAAGGTGCTTGACAGAACTTATAAGTGCAATAAAGGATCTTTGTACACTCTCTAGATCTGCAATTTCACCTACTTTGAATGGAGATGTTAATGTACAGCAGTATTCCAGCCTAGAGAGAACAAGTGATTTGAAAAGGATCGTCATTGGCTTGGCATCACTCCTTTTGAACGTTCTCATTATCCATCCTATCATTTTCTTTGCACTTGCCATCGTGGCACTGTTGTGATCCTTGAAAGTGAGATCCTCAGACATTACTACTCCCAGGTCCCTTACATTATTTTTCCGCTCTATTGTATGGCCGGAGTCAGTAGTATACTCTGTTCTAGTTATTATCTCCTCCAGTTTTCCATAACGGAGTAGTTTGAATTTGTCCTCATTGAACATCATATTGTTTACCGTTGCCCACTGGAAAACTTTGTTTATATCTTCTTGGAGGTTAACCGCGTCCTCAGCAGATGACAGCCTCATGCAGATCCTAGTATCATCCACAAAGGATGATACGGTGCTGTGATGTATATCTCTGTCTATGTCTGATATGAGGATGAGGAATAAGATGGGGGCGAGTACTGTGCCTTGTGGAACAGAGCTCTTCACTATGGCAGCCTCTGATTTAACTCTGATAAATTAGACACATGTGCAACTCTTGGGTATCTTTATTGAGGAAACGTTTCGCCACACAGTGGCTTCATCAGTCCATACAAAGGAGAATCTTGAAGAACAGGAGGAGAATGAGGCAATCAGTCCCTCAACCTTGAGTCGATGGACTGACCACATCGACTCAAGGTTGAGGGAATGATTACCTCATTCTCCTCCTGTTCTTCAAGATTCTCCTTTGTATGGACTGATGAAGCCATTGTGTGGCGAAACGTTTCCTCAATAAAGACTCCCATGAGTTGCACATGTGTCTAATTTATCAACATGTCGGTTCTCTGAACCATTAATTTACAAACCTGATTTAACTCTGTTGACCACTAACTACTCTTTGTGTTCGATTTGTTAGGAAGTTGAAGATCCATCTCCCCACTTTCCCAGTTATTCCTTTAGCACGTATTTTATGGGCTATTACGCCATGGATTGTGCAGATTTTGAGAATCCTGCTTCTTAGCGCTCTTTCAAAGATTTTTGTGATGTGGGACGTCAGAGGTATTGGTCTATAGTTCTTAGCTAATGCTTTGCTGCCACCTTTATGGAGTGGGGCTATATCCGCTGTTTTAAGTGACTGTGGAATTTCACCCAAGTCCAAGCTCCTCCTCCATAGTGTACTTAGGGCACGCAAGAGGGGTTTCTTGCAGTTCTTAATGAATACAGAGTTCCACGAGTCTGGGCCCGGGACTGAGTGCATGGGCATGTTGTCAATGGCTTTTTCGAAATCTATCGGAGTTAGGGTAATGTCGGAAATCTGGCATACATTTATGGAGTTTTGAGGCTCATTCATGAAGAAATCATTTGGGTCGTCGATCCTCAGACTGATTAGTGGTTCACTAAATACAGAGTCGTACTGGGATTTCAATATTTCACTCATTTCCTTGTTGTCATCTGTGTAAGTCCCATCCTGTCTGAGTAAGGGCCATCTGCTGGCTTACTGGTCTACCCTTTTAAAAACATTGATTATTATCATAACCATTTTATAGTTATTAAAAAAAAAGTCAACAATGAACCTCTGAGGGTAATATAAAAATTGTCGTATATCCGCTCTCTCGAGTACATTTAATAACAAAAACAACCAAATAACCATGACAACACAGAGACTCACCTGGTAATCTTAGACTCACCTGGTCAAAGGTTAGACTCCCAGCACTCCGCCGAATTGTTACTTTCACTGGTTGTGAATTTTCAGCAGAAATGTGTAAAAAAAAAAGTTAAACTAAACATATACGTACAGTCAGAAGTAAATTTAGATACAATACATATTAACTTAAATAGGTTACAATCACAGTATGTGTGTGTGTGTGTGTGTGTGTGTGTGTGTGTGTGTGTGTGTGTGTGTGTGTGTGTGTGTGTGTGTATGTTTGTGTACTCACCTAGTTGTGGTTGCAGGGGTCGAGTCACAGCTCCTGGCCCCGCCTCTTCACTGGTCGCTATTAGGTCACTCTTCCTGCTCCATGAGCTTCATCATACCTCTTTATCATATCTCTTCTTACAGTGTCATATGGAGAGTGCCGGTGGAGGAACGGTTACTGTGGAAATAGATCTGACCAGTTAGTTAGTTAATATGTTTATTATGCACCCCATACCCATCCTGTAGGCGGTAGTCAAAAGATTACAGAGGTACATAATGGGTCCAGGGACTGGGCCTCAAAGTTTTGATAGCTGAGCAAGTTACAGAGGTAATGAATTCACAATTCACAAAGGTAATGAACTCACAATTTACAAAGGTAATGAACTCCAGGGAGGTCTAGTCACAATCATGACAAGTTACAAAGGTATTTACAGATTACAGAGGTACACAATGGGTCCAGGGACCGGGCTCCAAAGTTTTGATGGCTGAACTAGGTACAAGGTAATGAACTCACAAGTTACAAAGGTAATGAACTCACAAGTTACAAAGGTAATGAACTCACAAGTTACAAAGGTAATGAATACTGTAAGAATGGTTACTTACGTTTATACATGGCTACAATCATGAACAAATTTTAGAGTAATGAGCAATTCACACTTCCACACCCGGTCACAACTGTAGTGAGTTATTGGTGCAAATGTTGATTGCTGAGTCTCTCTCTCACACACACACACACACACACACACACACACACACACACACACTTGTCAGGAAGACAGCAGCGAGTAATGGTACGAGGCGAGGTGTCAGAGTGGGCACCTGTGACCAGTGGGGTCCCACAGGGGTCAGTCCTAGGACCAGTGCTGTTTCTGGTATTTGTGAACGACATGACGGAAGGAATAAACTCCGAGGTGTCATTGTTTGCAGATGACGTGAAGTTGATGAGAAGAGTTCATTCGATCGAAGACCAGGCAGAAATACAAAGGGATCTGGACAGGCTGCAGACCTGGTCCAGCAACTGGCTCCTGGAGTTCAATCCCACCAAGTGCAAAGTCATGAGGATTGGGGAAGGGCAAAGAAGACCGCAGATGGAGTACAGTCTAGGGGGTCAGAGACTACAAACATCACTCAAGGAAAAAGATCTTGGGGTGAGTATAACACCAGGCACATCTCCTGAAGCGCACATCAACCAAATAACTGCTGCAGCATATGGGCGCCTGGCAAACCTCAGAACAGCATTCCGACATCTTAATAAGGAATCGTTCAGGACCCTATACACCGTGTACGTTAGGCCCATATTGGAGTATGCGGCACCAGTTTGGAACCCACACCTAGCCAAGCATGTAAAGAAACTAGAGAAAGTGCAAAGGTTTGCAACAAGACTAGTCCCAGAGCTAAGAGGTATGTCCTATGAGGAGAGGTTAAGGGAAATCAACCTGACGACACTGGAGGACAGGAGAGATAGGGGGGACATGATAACGACTTACAAAATACTGAGAGGAATTGACAAGGTGGACAAAGACAGGATGTTCCAGAGTCTGGACACAGTAACAAGGGGACACAGTTGGAAGTTGAAGACACAGATGAATCAAAGGGATGTTAGGAAGTATTTCTTCAGCCACAGAGTAGTCAGGAAGTGGAATAGCTTGGGAAGCGATGTAGTGGAGTCATGTCAGCATAGTTGCTGATCCCTGTATTCCCAGTATTATATAGCATAGCATATTAGTATCATCCCTGTGCTTTAGACACGAGATCCCTCGTAGGCCTGTGGCTTGGTGTGACGTCACGGGTTGCTCACGAGGAGGCCCATTCCTCTGTCCCGCTCTCACTCGGCGGCAGACCTACAGAACGTGAACAGGCTTGGCACCGGGCTCCATCTCTCATCTCAGTCTGACAATATATTTACCATCCTACAAGTGTGTCTACTTTCAACCTACGATATCTCCATTCAAGAACCCTTTACGATAAATGGTGCCAGCGGTGAGCCTGTAATTCTGACGATTACAGCGATTTCTGGAGATAAAATTGTCGACCAGCAAGACGGCCATTTCGTGTGACCAGTAGGCCTACCGACTACCGAGGTTCACCCCATCCAGCTACCTCAAGCCAGCTACTCTACCAGCTTCTACATTATTCACTGGTCAGTCTCTTTGTATTAGTGTTAACTGCTTTTGCATTACTCCCGAGGGGTTGACCCGAGTTTGCAAAATAAGCCAGCTTCCAGTCTGTGGTGGGGGAGTCAGAACACCCGAGCCCAGTCCAGCCTAGCCTACTCCATCCAATTATTTTGCCTGCCAAGCCAGCTTCCACCCCTGCTGTGCTCATCGTGTGAAGTTATCAAGCTATTCTGTGTGAAGGGTTAAGATAAGCCAGCTAGCAACTAACCCAGGTGTCTTACCCCAGTACTCAGGCAAGCCACGTGACTAGTCTTCATCGCTTGTGATTCAAGTTCCAAGCATTCTGAGTGCTCCTTGTCATCCTTGTGGTGTTGTAGTATTTCGTGGGTTTCTTCTAAGCCAGCCGGCTTAGAATTATCTTCGCGGCAGTGTGGGTTTTCTCAGTGAGGCTTACGACGTTCAACCCATAAGCCCAGCCACTCACGATCACGTGTGTCGCACCATTGCCGGTCTCAGACGCCTCGCTCAGCCATTACCCACAAACCCAACTAAAGTCGGCCATTACAACTCATCTACCTCATCAGTGTTTTGGTGCACTGCTAAGGGTTGTAGCACCATATTTTAAGGACCACATAGGGGGTCAAGAGCTAGAGTGTGTTCGCGCCATCTTTATAAAGCCTCCTGTGTGTTGTCTCTCGCCGATTTAAGCGCAATTCTACGATCATCTGTGCAGAGGACAGCAGCAAGACGATATAAACAATCCATCAGTCTCATTTTTCAAGTGTTACAGCTATAATATTTTTTTTTTTAGAGACATTTGCGAGTGTTGAGACATTTCTTTTGTGTTCCCAGTGAATTTTTCTCTTAGTGACATTCAGTGACTCTTGATCAGACTCAGTGTTTATCATGTACTGATTGCATTAATTTCTTTTAATCTCCTTAATTCAGTGTTAATTTTCGTGCATTATTTTATATCTGTTGTGTTGTGTATCTTTTTATACACTTGAAGTAAGTACTTAGTGTTTCCTTTGTTGTGTGTGCAACATATGAGCAATATAGAACTTGTGTTTAAACTTCAGAATTCCAGTGAATTAATTCAGTAAATTTTTCACCTCATATTCTGCATCACAAATCAGTGTTGTCTGTTATTTTTTTTTCTTCCTAGCAATTGTGTATTTTTTGTTTTGTTCCCTGTGTGTTGAACATTCTTGTGTTCATATTCTTTCCATTTAGCCAGTGTCTAATTTGTCTTATTTCCACAGACAATAGTGCCATTTTTTAAAAGACCCAGCAAGAGCTCATATTTACAAAATTTTTCACACATCGTTTCATTGCAAGAAAATTCTAGTATTGTGTTTATGTTGATGTGTTCTGCATCACTGTAAGTGTTCAACCCTCTGTTTTGTTATGTATTTTTTGCATCTATTATTTTTTTTCATGTTTTATTGAACAAATTCACTCTTAGTGCAATTTTTAAATTCTCCTTCTAAAGTAAATTGTTCTTTTGCTTGTTGTTTAAGTGCAGTTAAGAGTTAAAGTGTTCATTCCTTGATATATTTCTTTTCTTGTGTGTTATAATTTTTATTATTGCACATAGACTCATTTTGCAATAATTCTTGTGCAAATATTGTGTTGCTATTAAAGTTTTTCTTGCAGAAAATTTTATGCAGTGTTGTGCAATACAGTTTATTACAGTGCAGTTTCTTATGCTCTGTTCTGTGCATAGTATTTTATTCTGTCTGTCATTTTAATTTTTATTTCAGTGAATTGTGTGTTTGTTTTAATTTTTGCACAAGTTTATTGAGTCCATTTTATTATTTTATTGTGTATTTTCCTTGTTGCATTGAAAGTAAAGACAACTCACTGTGCCATTTATTCAATTTAAAGTAAAAGTTGAGCATATTAGATTTGAGCAAAGTACAAGTTCTCTTGATTTTCAGTGTTTGTTAAGTTGCATATTCTTCTTGTGTGAGTTCTTTGCTTACTGTGTAACTTGTCAATTTTTAATTACTTATGCAGAATAGTTAAGCATTTTTTTCCATTTAAGCTTATTGTGTCATTCTCTCCATTTTTCTTGACTTATGCCCTTCAGTATTTTCACTGAGAAGATGTCCCAGTCACTTTTGAACGTTCACTTAGTGTATCATTCCAGTCAAAGTCAATATGAATCAGTCCACAGTACCAACATTCCCTTACTGACTGAAAGACAATACCTAGCCCTTGAGCAATGTGTTTGTTCTCACAGCTTGTATCTGAGATTTGTTAAAGTGCTGCGAAATGTGAAGTTCAGATTAAGTTCCTATAGATCCGTGAATTACTTATTAACGTAGCCGAGCGGTCAGGCACTAGTAATTCTGTCATTCCCATCTGTGTTCCACCTATACCTTCAGACTTGCAGGATAGTGTTCCGTTGCCTCAAGTGTCCGGGGACACTCAGACTGCCTTGAGTGCACAGCCTATCCCTGCAATGACTGCTAGTTCGAGTAGTAGTTTCTCCACAGGGGATGCCTTGTCAGAAAACGATTACTTGCAACTAGTAATGCCATCTCTTGTTGATGTGACATGCTGTCTGCAGAAAGACGTCTCTGTTACAGCTAGTGTTCTCACTAGAGTGTCTGTTGTTGTTCCTAATGTTCCAGATGGTGATCCCATCCTAGTTGACAGTAATCAGTGCATCGTAAGAAGTTATTTCTCGAATAACTTTCACATATTAACGTAAGTGTAGTTTCTTTATAGCTGATACCTCGTGTCACTGTGTGCGACTCAGATTGAATATCAGCATTGTTCACCGTGTTCATTTCTTTTCTCCTGTGCTTGCAGTTGAGATAGTAGATTCGTTCTCCCTTGCTCATATTGCGTGTTATAGCGTTAATTTTTTCAACCGGGGGGAGTCATCCACTCCACCGAGTTTGTTCTTTCCTCCAGTAAGGAAGAACTGTTACCTTTATTCCAGAACAAACAGCCTACTGGAAGGTTAGCCAGATGGACCTTGACTATCCAAGAGTTCAATCCCACTTTTGAAAATTTACCTGGCAAGTCGAATGTAGTCGCAGATGCTTTATCGCGACACGTTAGTGTAGTTACTGCAGATCCTCCATTTACTGTCGAGGATGTCAAAAATGCCCAAAGAACCGATCCCTTGTGTTCTGGTGTGATTCGATTCCTGCTCCAGGAAGAGCTTATTCTTACTGTGAAGCCACCAGTACCCATTAGTGACTTTGTAATGAGCCAAGAATTACTGTATCGAATAGTCGAGTTGAGTACTCCTAGCAGACGAGTTAGTAATTCCACAGTCACTAGTGATTGTAGTTGTATCTTTTGTAGATACTCCTTCAGATCTCTCTCAGTCAAGGCATGTGTTAGCCATTGCAGAGGAATTCAATCCTCCCAGAGATGATAACCATTCTGCATACGTAAACCTTACCCTCGCAGAATTGGGTTTAAGTGTAAACAGTCTGTATAATTAGATGTCCGAGATGAATGAATTTGTCAATTGTGTGTTTTATTATTAGCTGATCAGTTTGTCAGAAATTTTCGTGTTCACGTTCCCTCCGTATTCTGAGAATTAACAGTCTAGATTTGAGTGCACCGAATCTGCCTTTCTGTTAAACACTTCTTTGTATATAATTATTCTTCCTCAGAATCCGTAGAGTGCATGAATACAGATCGATCGATCAATTCCATCCATATTGTATAATGATTTGTTCTTATAGTTTGTAATGATTACGTTAACACCCATTACGTCAAAATCATGTTGTACCATCCATTAGTTCTAAGTTATATATGAATTTGTTATTGTATAGAATCAGCCCAGATCCGCCTGCCTGTTCAGCCTATAGTATAGTAGTGTATGTCGGGACGACATACGTAACATGACCGAGCTGTCAGCATAGTTGCTGATCCCTGTATTCCCAGTATTATATAGCATAGCATATTAGTATCATCCCTGTGCTTTAGACACGAGATCCCTCGTAGGCCTGTGGCTTGGTGTGACGTCACGGGTTGCTCACGAGGAGGCCCATTCCTCTGTCCCGCTCTCACTCGGCGGCAGACCTACAGAACGTGAACAGGCTTGGCACCGGGCTCCATCTCTCATCTCAGTCTGACAATATATTTACCATCCTACAAGTGTGTCTACTTTCAACCTACGATATCTCCATTAAGAACCCTTAAATTATCCCCCAATATAGCGTAAAATATATGGTGTAGCATATGGGAATATTTACGAGTGACTGGCACTAGTGAACTATTGCCAGAGATCCGGAGAAGTGGAAATAACGGAGGGGTATTTACTATAGTCATAAGTGATGAAACGAGTGATGGTCGCATTGAGGTGCAGGGAATCACAGTGTACATAAATTGAGCATACAATCGATGAAAAGGCATAAGTCTACCGTGTGACGTGTTTTTCCCGCTACCTCTACTAAGCATTAAATAAATTTTCATGGAAGTGTAGGGGAAAGTTAGCGTAGTCCTGGCTGCTGTGTGAATAATAAAACAACGATCCCAGTATAGTGCAGTGAAACGAAAAGTGTATCTTGATTGAATATAGTGTATAACCTTGAGATAACCAGTGTACACCACCCACATGCCGCAAACTTGGTTTTTATAAATACATCTTGCATATTACTGGCACCAGTAAGAGAAAGGTAAAGTGGAAATCAGTTTTCTTCTGTGTAGTAGGGTACAGACAGGATGTCAGCACAACATATCTGTGGGACATGTAAAAAAATCCTTGGAAGGAAATCCAGAATCACATCCAACCTCTGCTCTTCCAAACATCATATCTATTGTACTAGACTTAATACAGCCTCAAAAAACGGCCTCGAACTAGCAAGGTGCTTCTGGTTGTGCAATAAAGATATAGAACTTTGGGCAGGTATCAGAAAGGTACCTCTATTGCCAGTCCAGACTCTACTAGGGACCCTACCACAGCCACCACTGAAACCTTAAATATATAACCATCATTGCACAAGACCATAGCCCACATTACAAATGTAGGGGAGGAGTCTCCGCCTTCTTCCTCTACTGAGGAAAGTAGATGGAACCCAGGACGAGGTGGCCCTGGCTTGGATACTGAGGATTATAGTGCAGTCCCAGAACCTGCAGAAACTGACAACACACCTCCCAACAATTCTATCCAACCAAAAGTGAAATTGTGCAAATACTATGCTTGGGGCATCTGTAAGCATGGAATATCAGGAAAAAATGGGACATGCAACTTTGAGCATCCCAAAAAAATGTAGCGACCTCCTGTCTAAAGGAGAGTGTCGTTCTTCTTCCTGTACTTTCTTTCACCCAAAAATGTGTCACTTCTCGGTCCTCCAGAAGCAGTGTTACAACATCAGCTGCCCTGCATACCATCTAAAAGGGACCAGGAGGAACAAACCCCACAAGACAAACAATAGTAGCTACGACAACCCAACTCCAGGTGATTTTTTAGTGGCAGGAAACGGAAAAAGAAAATGGAAGGAAATAACAAAAATAGTCCACCACCTTCGAGCCTTGTTGGACTGGAGACGCAGCCAGTGGCCACCCATGGCCCTCCAGAACTACAACTACTGATGTCAATAACAAAATCCCCCCAACAAACACAGAATACAACCTCATTTATATTTGCTAATATACAGGGCCTTAAGTCATCCACCAGCAACAAAATACCTTTTATCAGTGGACTTCTAAAGGAGTCTAATGCAATGTTTGCAGCCTTCACAGAGACCCACGCAAAAGATCACTTTGACAGTGAAATATGGATAAGTGGTTACAACCTTTTCAGATGCGACAGAAAGAACAGGCAACAAGGGAGTGTTGGCCTGTATGTCAAAGAGTTGCTCATTTGCACGGAGTTGCTGAACACCACAAATGATGTAGTCGAAGCTCTATCAATAAAGATCGAGAACCAAAACCTAGTCATTGTGGTTGTATATAAGCCACCAGATGCAACCTCCCAACAGTTCAAGGAACAGCTACTGAAAATTGATTACTGTCTGGAAAGCCTTTGAGCTCCATCTCCAAACATCTTACTGCTTGGTGATTTCAACCTAAGGCATACAAAATGGAAGAATGTAGTGAATAATGTTATAGCAGAAACAATCCCTGGAGGTAGCGCAGATGAAAGGTCACACACACACATGAGCTACTAAGTCTCTGTGATAAACACACCTTAAGCCAGCAGATAGTGGAGCCAACAAGACTAGAAAATACACTTGACCTTATCTTCACAAATAATAAGGACCTGGTAAGAGACATAACAATATCAAAAACAACTAATTTCGATCACAATCTAATCAAAGTCCAGACTTACAGGCACAGGGGTCCTGATCAGCAAAGTGCATGTACCTGTGAGAGTGTCTTCACAAATACAACTTCAACAGCAAGAACATCAACTGGGACCAGGTAAACCATGTCTTAAATGAAACATGTTGGGAAGATATCTTAAATAACATGGATCCAAACCAATGCCTTGACAGGATCAACTTCCTGGCAGCTGAAGCATGTTCTAGGCATATTCCCCTAAGAAAAAAGAAGCATAGGAGTAAACTGGAGAGAGAAAGACGCTCCCTCTACAGAAGACGACGAAGAATCACTGAGCTCCTCAGGAGTGCTAAAATATCTGATACACAGAAGGAAGCGCTAACCAGGGAAGTGGAAACTATCGAAATTAAGTTAAAGGACTCTTACAGGAACCAGGAGAGACAGGAGGAGCTTAAAGCTATTAGTGAAATTGAAAGAAATTCGAAATATTTCTTTTCATATCCTAAAAACAAGGCAAATACCACATCAAGTATCGGACCCTTACTCAGACAGGAGGGGACTTACACAGATGACAACAAGGAAATAAGTGATATACTGAAATCCCAGTACGATTCTGTGTTTAGTGAGCTACAAATCAGTCTGAGAATCGACGATCTAAATGATTTCTTCATGAATGAGCCTCAAAACTCCATAAATGTATGCCAGATTTCCGACATTACCCTAACTCCAATAGACTTTGAAAAAGCCATTGACAACATGCCCATGCACTCAGCCCCAGGCCCAGACTCGTAGAACTCTGTGTTCATTAAGAACTGCAAGAAACCCCTCTCACATGCCCTAAGTATACTATGGAGAAGGAGAATGGGTGAAATTCCATAGTCACCTAAAACAACGGATATAGCCCCACTCCATAAAGCTGGCAGCAAAGCATTAGCTAAGAACTATAAACCAATAGCTCTGACGTCCCACATCATAAAAATCTTTGAAAGAGTGCTAAGAAGCAGGATTGCAAACCACCTGGATTCCCGAAAACTGCACAATCCAGGGCAACATGGGTTCAGGGCAGGTCGCTCCTGCCTCTCACAACTACTGGATCACTATGAAATGGCCTTGGATGCTCTGGAAGAAAAATCAGAATGCAGATATGATATACACAGACATTGCAAAAGCGTTTGACAAGTGCGATCATGGTGTAATAGCGCACAAAATATGTGCTAAAGGAATAACTGACAAAGTGGGGAGATGGACCTTCAACTTCCTAACCAATCGAACACAAAGAGTAGAGGTCAACAGAGTTAAATCGGAGGCTGCCATAGTGAAGAGCTCTCTTCCACAAGGCACAGTACTCGCCCCCATCCTGTTTCTCATCCTCATATCAGACAGACAGAGATGTAATCCATAGCACCGTATCATCCTTTGTAGACGATACTAGGATCTGCATGAGGCTGTCATCTGCTGAGGACGCGGTTAACCTCCAAAAAGATATAAACAAAGTTTTCCAGTGGACAACGGAAAACAATATGATGTTCAATGAGGACAAATTCAAACTACTCCGTTATGGAAAACTGGAGGAGATAATAACTAGAACAGAGTATACTACTGACTCCGGCCATACAATAGAGCGGAAAAATAATGTAAGGGACCTAGGAGTAGTAATGTCTGAGGATCTCACTTTCAAGTATTACAACAGTGCCACGATCAGAAGTGAAAAAAAAAATGATAGGATGGATAATGAGAACGTTCAAAAGGAGAGATGCCAAGCCAATGACGATCCTTTTCAAATTACTTGTTCTCTCTAGGCTGGAATACTGCTGTACATTAACATCTCCGTTCAAAGCAGGTGAAATTGCAGATCTAGAGAGTGTACAGAGATCCTTTACTGCACATACAAGTTCTGTCAAGCACCTTAACTGCTGGGAACGCTTGAAAGCACTTGACTTGTACTCGTTGGAACGCAGGAGAGAGATATATATCATAATCTACACTTGGAAAATCCTGGAAGGAATGGTCCCATATCTGCACACAGAAATCACTTCCTAAGAAAGTAAAAGACTTGGCAGGCGATGCAAAATACCCCCAGTTAAAAGTAGGGGCGCCATTGGTACACTAAGAGAAAACACCGTAAGTGTCCGGAGCCCAAGAATGTTCAACAGCCTCCCACCAAGCATAAGAGGAATTACCAATAACCTCCTGGCTGCCTTCAAGAGAGAGTTGGACAGATACCTAAAGTCAGTGCCGGATCAGCCGGGATGTGGTTCGTACGTTGGACTGCGTGCGGCCAGCAGTAACAGCCTGATTGATCAGGCCCTGATCCACCGGGAGGCCTGGTCATGGACCGGGACGCGGGGGCGTTGATCCCAGGAATAACCTCCAGGTAGACTCCAGGTATGTATGAATCCTGCCTCCACTACATCACTTCCCAGATTATTCCACTTCCTGACAACTCTGTGACTGAAGAAATACTTCCTAACATCCCTGTAATTCATCTAAGTCACCTCTGGAACATTTTGTCTCTGTCCACCTTGTCGGTTCCTCTTAGTATTTTTTATGTCGTTATCATATCCCCCCTATCCTTACTGTTCTCCAGTGTCCTTCAGGTTGATTTCCCTTAACCTCTCCTCGTAGGACATACCCCTTAGCTCCGGAACTAGCCTTGTTGCAAACCTTTGCACTTTCTATAATTTCCTTACATGCTTGGCTAGGTGTGGGTTCCAAACTTTTGGTGCATACTCCAATACAGGCTTGACATACACGGTGTACAGGGTCCTGAATGATTCCTAATTGAAATGTCGGAATGCTATTCTTAGGTTTGCTAGGCACCCATATGCTGCAGCAGTTATTTGGTTGATGTGCGCCTCAGGAGATGTTCCCGGTGTTATACTCACACCAAGATCCTTTTCTTAGAGAGAGGTTTGTAGTCTCTGACCACCTAGACTGTACTCCGTCTGCGGTCTTCTTTACCCTTCCCCAATCTTCATAACTTTGCACTTGGTGGGGTTGAACTCCAGGAGTCAGGTTTTGGACCCGGCCTGCAGTCTATCCAGATTCCTTTGTAATTCTGCCTGGTCCTCGTCCGATTGAATTCTTGTAATCAACCACTCATCATCTTCAAATAGGGACACTTCTGAGTCTATTCCTTCCGTCATGACGTTCACATATACCAGAAACAGCACCGGTCCTAGGACTGACCCCTGTGGAACCCCGCTCGTCACAGACGCCTACTCTGATTAATCGTCGTGTACCATGTCTCGCTTATGTTTTCCCGACAGGTATTCCCTGATCCATTGCAACGCCTTCCTTGTTATACCTGCCAGGTCCTCCAGCTTATGCATTAATCTCTTGTGTGGAAGTGAATCAAAAACCTTCTTACAGTCCAAGAAAGTGCAATCCACCCACCCCTCTCTTTCTTGTCTTACTGCTGTCACCCTGTCATAGAACTCCAGTGTATTTATGACACAGGATTTGCCATCCTGTGTGTGTGTGTGTGTGTGTGTGTGTGTGTGTGTGTGTATATACTCACCTAGTTGTACTCACCTAGTTGAGGTTGCGGGGGTCGAGTCCGAGTTCCTGGCCCCGCCTCTTCACTGATCGCTACTAGGTCACTCTCCCTGAGCCGTGAGCTTTATCATACCTCTGCTTAAAGCTATGTATGGATCCTGCCTCCACTACATCGCTTCCCAAACTATTCCACTTACTGACTACTCTGTGGCTGAAGAAATACTTCCTAACATCCCTGTGATTCATCTGTGTCTTCAGCTTCCAACTGTGTCCCCTTGTTACTGTGTCCAATCTCTGGAACATCCTGTCTTTGTCCACCTTGTCAATTCCTCTCAGTATTTTGTATGTCGTTATCATGTCCCCCCTATCTCTCCTGTCCTCCAGTGTCGTCAGGTTGATTTCCCTTAACCTCTCCTCGTAGGACATACCTCTTAGCTCTGGGACTAGTCTTGCTGCAAACCTTTGCACTTTCTCTAGTTTCTTTACGTGCTTGGCTAGGTGTGGGTTCCAAACTGGTGCAGCATACTCCAATATGGGCCTAACGTACACGGTGTACAGGGTCCTGAATGATTCCTTATTAAGATGTCGGAATGCTGTTCTGAGGTTTGCTAGGCGCCCATATATGCTGCAGCAGTTATTTGGTTGATGTGCGCTTCAGGAGATGTGCCTGGTGTTATACTCACCCCAAGATCTTTTTCCTTGAGTGAGGTTTGTAGTCTCTGGCCCCCTAGACTGTACTCCGTCTGCGGTCTTCTTTGCCCTTCCCCAATCTTCATGACTTTGCACTTGGTGGGATTGAACTCCAGGAGCCAATTGCTGGACCAGGTCTGCAGCCTGTCCAGATCTCTTTGTAGCTCTGCCTGGTCTTCGATCGAGTGAATTCTTCTCATCAACTTCACGTCATCTGCAAACAGGGACACCTCAGAGTCTATTCCTTCCGTCATGTCGTTCACAAATACCAGAAACAGCACTGGTCCTAGGACTGACCCCTGTGGGACCCCGCTGGTCACAGGTGCCCACTCTGACACCTCGCCACGTACCATGACTCGCTGCTGTCTTCTTGACAAGTATTCCCTGATTCATTGTAGTGCCTTCCCTGTTATCCCTGCTTGGTCCTCCAGTTTTTGCACCAATCTCTTGTGTGGAACTGTGTCAAACGCCTTCTTGCAGTCCAAGAAAATGCAATCCACCCACCCCTCTCTCTCTTGTCTTACTGCTGTTACCATGTCATAGAACTCCAGTAGGTTTGTGACACAGGATTTCCCGTCCCTGAAACCATATTGGCTGCTGTTGATGAGATCGTTCCTTTCTAGGTGTTCCACCACTCTTCTCCTGATAATCTTCTCCATGATTTTGCATACTATACATGTCAGTGACACTGGTCTGTAGTTTAATGCTTCATGTCTGTCTCCTTTTTTAAAGATTGGGACTACATTTGCTGTCTTCCATGCCTCAGGCAATCTCCCTGTTTCGATAGATGTATTGAATATTGTTGTTAGGAGTACACATAGCGCCTCTGCTCCCTCTCTCAATACCCATGGGGAGATGTTATCTGGCCCCATTGCCTTTGAGGTATCTAGCTCACTCAGAAGCCTCTTCACTTCTTCCTCGGTTGTGTGCACTGTGTCCAGCACATGGTGGTGTGCCCCACCTCTCCGTCTTTCTGGAGCTCCTTCTGTCTCCTCTGTGAACACTTCTTTGAATCTCTTGTTGAGTTCCTCACATACTTCACGGTCATTTCTTGTTGTCTCTCCTCCTTCCTTCCTTAGCCTGATTACCTGGTCCTTGACTGTTGTTTTCCTCCTGATGTGGCTGTACAACAGTTTCGGGTCAGATTTGGCTTTCGCTGCTATGTCGTTTTCATATTGTCTTTGGGCCTCCCTTCTTATCTGTGCATATTCGTTTCTGGCTCTACGACTGCTCTCCTTATTCTCCTGGGTCCTTTGCCTTCTATATTTCTTCCATTCCCTAGCACACTTGGTTTTTGCCTCCCTGCACCTTTGGGTAAACCATGGGCTCATCCTGGCTTTTTCATTATTCCTGTTACCCTTGGGTACAAACCTCTCCTCAGCCTCCTTGCATTTTGTTGCTACATATTCCATCATCTCATTAACTGGCTTCCCTGCCAGTTCTCTGTCCCACTGACCCCCGTTCAGGAAGTTCCTCATTCCTGTGTAGTCCCCTTTCTTGTAGTTTGGCTTCATTCGTCCTGGACTTCCTGCTTCTCCCTCCACTTGTAGCTCTACTGTGTATTCGAAGCTTAAAACCACATGGTCACTGGCCCCAAGGGGTCTTTCATATGTGATGTCCTCGATATCTACACTACTCAAGGTGAATACTAAGTCCAGCCTTGCTGGTTCATCCTCTCCTCTCTCTCTTGTAGTGTCCCTTACGTGTTGGCACATGAAGTTTTCCAGTACCACCTCCATCATCTTAGCCCTCCATGTATCTTGGCCCCCATGTGGGTCCAAGTTCTCCCAATCGATCTCCTTGTGGTTAAAGTCACCCATGATCAGGAGCTTTGCCCTGCATGCATGAGCTCTTCTGGCCACTCTAGCCAGTGTGTCAACCATCGCTCTATTGCTCTCGTCGTACTCTTGCCTTGGCCTCCTGCTGTTCTGTGGTGGGTTATACATCACTGCTATTACCACCTTGGGACCTCCAGAGTGAAGCGTTCCCGCTGTGTAATCACTTTCTTCTCCGCTGTCTCCTCTCTCCAGCTCATCAAAATTCCAGCGATTTTTGATCAGCAATGCCTCGCCTCCACCCCCCCCCCTGTTCCCTCTGTCTTTCCTCAGGATTTGGTATCCCGTTGGAAAGATGGTATCTGTTATCATACCTGTAAGCTTGGTTTCTGTGAGAGCTATGATGTCCGGTGATGCTTCTTTGACTCTTTCATGCCACTCCTCCCACTTACTTGTTATTCCATCAGCGTTTGTGTACCATACCTTCAGTTTCCTTTCCAACACTGTGGTTTGGGGGGCCTGTGAGGGTGGGAGACCTGGTGGCAAACTGTGGGATTCTATAGCTCGGTGTTGGGTGGAGGCTGTGGGTATGGATTGTATTGTGTGTTGGGATGGTGTGATAGGTTGTATGGTTCTGAGAATAGTTGTGTGTGTGCTTGCCCTTGCTGTTCTGTTCTGCTCTGACTGACCTCTGCTGGTTCCATCCTTGTCTCTTTTCCTAGCTCCTTTCGCTTTTTTGTCCTCTCCCTGTGTGTATGTGTGTGTGTGTGTGTGTGTGTGTGTGTGTGTGTGTGTGTGTGTGTGTGTGTGTGTGTGTGCGTGTGTGTGTGTGTGTGTATGTGTGTGTGTGCGTGTTTCTTGGCAGGCAGTGCCTGTCAGAGAGTGGGGGGAACGTCGTGCCACACATTTACTTGTTACTTTCTCTTCACTTTGATCGTCATTGTATTGGGTGACAGGTCAACGTACCCAGGCAGAGACACGGGAAGTGATAGAATAGAGAGGGGCCACAGAAATTGATAGAGGCCTGGTAGAGAGGGAGTGGGACGGAGTGGTGTAGAAGTAAGAGGGATGGGGAGGTGAACGAAAAGGCAAGAGGTAAATAGTGAGAGGGAGAAAGGCGGGAGGGGGAGGGGAGGCGAGTGAAGGTGCGAGAGGCATATTAGAAAGGGAATAATACGAGTTAGAAGGAAGGTGTTGAACTGCAACTATTGGTCCCTTTGACTACCTAATGGCGTTTAAAGCCTATTGACAACACTAAGGTCATTTTCATCACCTGACAGGAATGTTTTAAATCTTACAATAGGGGTTAAAGTAAGCTCTCACAATGTATACGCCGGGATTTTGAGTTTTTCAGTAAATTCTCTGATACTGAGTTTAATTTGAAATGAATACCAATATACTCTGAGCCTAGAGAAAGCTTTTTTTTTTTTTTAGGCTAGCCTTAAAAATAAAAAAAATAACAACCCTAACTCAAGCTAGCCAAACTTATTTTATCTTAGAAGTTATGCTCTTAGCTAGGTTAAGTTAAGGTGGAATAGGTTGTTATAATTAGGTTAAGTTTGATTGCCAAAAAAATCAGCCTTTGTCCTATTTGCACTAAATATAACTCAGCTTCATTGCACAATCCTTTTAATATTAGAAAACTTACATAAAAACCAGTGGCACTCAAGTCAATATTAGTCAGACTTTTTCTTGGCTCACGTCATCTAAACCCGGTCGATGTTATGTATCTACACAGTAATGTAAAGGATACTGGAATGTATATACACAGTAATGTAAGGGATACTGGAATGTATCTACACAGTAATGTAAGGGATACTGGAATGTATATACACAGTAATGTAAGGGATACTGGAATGTATCTACCCAGCAATGTAAGGGATACTTGAATGTATCTACACAGTAATGTAAGGGATACTGAAATGTATCTCTACAGTAATGTAAGGGATACTGGGATGTATCTACACAGTAATGTAAGGGATACTGGAATGTATCTGCACAGTAATGTAAGGGATACTGGAATGTATCTACACAGTAATGTAAGGGATACTGGAATGTATCTACACAGTAATGTAAGAGATACTGGAATGTATCTACACAGTAATGTAAGAGATACTGGAATGTATCTACCCAGCAATGTAAGAGATACCGGAATGTATCTACACAGTAATGTAAGAGATACTGGAATGTATCTACCCAGTAATGTAAGAGATACTGGAATGTATCTACACAGTAATGTAAGAGATACTGGAATGTATCTACCCAGTAATGTAAGAGATACTGGAATGTATCTACACAGTAATGTAAGAGATACTGGAATGTATCTACCCAGTAATGTAAGAGATACTGGAATGTATCTACCCAGTAATGTAAGAGATACTGGAATGTATCTACACAGTAATGTAAGAGATACTGGAATGTATCTACCCAGTAATGTAAGAGATACTGGAATGTATCTACCCAGTAATGTAAGGGATACTGGAAAATATCTACACAGTAATGTAAGGGATACTGGAAAATATCTACACAGTAATGTAAGGGATACTGGAATGTATCTACACAGTAATATAATAATTACGCTGGTGAACGCTGATAGAGCTGATAGAGCTGAAGATAAACTCCAACTCCATATAAGGTTCGCCCTTGTGGTTCTCTTCACATATATGTTAGCAATACTTGGCTGTGCAGAGATCTTGATCCAAGGTATTGCAGCAATAATTTCCTTTGGATCGAGCCTGATTACCTCCCATTCTCCAGATGCACCATGACCCACTGTAGGTTAAACACTTCTCCATGAAGAGGTGTATATCTCTTCATATACGCTAAGAAGTGTGTATCTCTCAGTGTATACACCGAGATGTGTATATGTCACATATATATACACAGTTTATTTTAATCCCTTTTTTAGGGATTAATTAAAGTATTCATCTTTATTAGGGTACAGGTGAAAATAACTCGTGAACGCAGGTAGATTAATGGATTAAATATGAACTGGCATACATATGTTTGTGCAAGTGGTAGATATAGATTATTTTTGAGCACTATGCCTCAACCTGGTTGCATTGGATTTTTTCAACGATTTCTCCTGGCACAGATGGTGGTAATTCGAGCTACGTAAAATATAACTCTTGAGATAATAATACGAAAATGTTACGAATAAGTTGAGAGTGGGGAAAAAAGTGGAGCAAAAGCCATGTGACCTGCCAAACGAGTTCAGCTACAGCGCAAAACACTAGAGGTCTGAGCCTGCCACCCTGCCGGCCTTGCCTCACTCAGCCAGTTGGCTCCGGACGCTCGTGGGGTGAAGAGTGGCCTTGCAACGCAGGCACTTCGTCCGGTCTGCATTGCTGCACTTTCAATACCAAGAACGATGAAGCCTTTGTCGAATCTATACAACACTTGGATGGTCGTCTTAGTAGCGACTAGCGCTGTCTGCTTCCCTGTGTTTGATAATGATGACGCCAGGATAGGAAACTTGTTGGACGATAACATTTTCAAGAATGATCTAACTTCCAACATCGGCCTGGCCAGCGCGTGGAGCAGCACAGTCCCCGTCGTCAGCCAATACCTGCAGCCTCCCGACCAAGAATTCCAATTCATGGCCAAGGATATCCCGACTGGCGAAGCTTATAACACAAAGAAAGTGCAGCTGAAGAAACCGAGTACGATGTCTTTCATTAGTTCTGAACCTAGTAGAGTCCTCGAACCTCCATCAAGGGAGTTTGGAAGTATTTCAAAGAAATCTGTATACCTAGAAGGTGTTTCAGACATTTTAACAACTCCTCAGCCATCGAATGTGAAGCCGATCATCCAGAGTGAAGATTCAGAGCTACAATTTCCAGTAGGAAACACAATGGTTCCTTCAGCGTCCAGAGTAAAGGTTCCCATTAAATCCTTCCAGTCCAAGATACTGAAGCCTTACAGCCTGGAGGAAAAGAAGCCGACAAAAAGTTCCGTGAAGAATAAGAAAAATAAGAAGCCAACTCAGTTTCTGGAGCCTCCAGTAAGCGACTTCGGAGTGGAGTCGACGAAAATGGCTGTAGCGAAGACTTCTCCTGTCTTTCTCCCAGCAAGTTATCTTATGCCTCCATCACGCGAATTCACCGGACTCGTGACACAAGAGATAGTGCCTCCAACTCGCGAATTCGGCGCTCCCATGACGATAGGACTCATACCCCCTACTCGTGAATTCGCTTTGCCTACGACGCGAGAGATGGTGCCTCCGACCCACGAGACAACATCTATGCGACACTTTTTGCCTCTAATCCGTGATATGACGCCTCCTAACCAGGAGTTCGCCGTGCCTCCTCCCCGAACAATGCTTCCTCCTACCAGGGAGTTCTTCAGGGGGTGAAGCAGTCTGGAAATACAGTCGTGTTCGTGTTATATTATTATTTTCTCATCATTATCATTTTTATTAAAACCTATATGCATGTTAAATGATTGTTGTGTATTTTGACATTAAACTATATAAAAATGCCTGTCATCCTTCAGTTACCATTTATGCTAATCTTTTGCTGATTTTCTCATCAGGGGCAAAAATCACCTGATATGAGCCTTGATCGAACGATTCTCCGCTGAATAACTCTTCAAGAGTTCACTGATACAGAATTTGTGGCCTTGATATCACAAGAGCGTTCTAATCGTGCACGATGTGTTATTATGACATTTCCCTTTTTTAAATTTATATTTATCAGATTTCAGGATCATGTCTTACACAAGCTAAACTTTTCATATTTGATACTAAACCTGACAAATTGAAAAAGTATTACCTAATTATTTATTTTTTTTCGTGGGGAGAAGGGGGAAAAATCTTCTGAGTGTATTAAAATTCAGTAATGTATAAACAGTTTAATAAGACTTACAAAACACTACGACGCACTCATTTGCAAATATTAAGGTGCTTCGTAATTTATATTAACTACAGCAACAATGATATAAAGTTACAAGTAAAGGCTGCATGTAAAGTTACCAAAATTTAAAAAAAAGCTTATCAGAAATATCAGCAATTCTGGATTATTATTATAATCAAAAAGAAGCGCTAAGCCACAAGGACTATACAGCGCTGCTCAGCAATTCTGGAAACTTACCAGCAATGAAACCCAGTTATAAGTTTTTTCTCTCATATAAATGAAACCAACAAAACACCAGCATCAGCATCACTCTGAGTTGTCACTACCAACCAGACAACTAAATTTTCTCTTGGATCATATTGCATAATTTTTTTTTTTTTCGTATTCCTCTGTACGTTGTCTTCACTCTTAATCTTTCAAACAGTCTCCACTATCAAGTCGACTAAGCAAATTATCCTCAAACCAAACCAATAAATGTCTGCCTGTCAAGCTACCCGTACGACTTGTGTCTCAGTGTTTATTTTTCTGGAGTCAGTTTAGGTTTCATCCCGATACTACCGTTCAGCTCCAGCTGACGTAAGTTATGTTGAAGGACGGGTATAATGCAACGGTTCTATAGAGGAATACCTACCTCGAGGATATTCCTGGGGTCAAGGCTCTCCCGTACCCCCGCGGCCCGGTCCATGACCAGGCCTCCCAGTGCATCAGGGCCAGATCAACCAGGCTGTTACTGCTGGGCGCATTTAGTTCGACGTATGAACACGTTGAATACACCTGTATCACGGAGGCGCTATTGTAGACCTGTTGTAGGCCTGTTGTAGGCCTGTTGTAGGCCTGTTCTAGGCCTGTTCTAGGCCTGTTCTAGGCCTGTTGTAATAAACATGTACTACAGATAATATGATGTATTTTATGGGTATGTTGTTTAATGTGAGAATTTCATTATGAATGATCATGAATGATAGTGATAGTGAGTGATCATGAGAGTAATAATAATGAGTGATCATGATAGTAATAATAATGACTGATCATGAGTGATAGTGATGAGTAATCATGAATGATAGTTATAATAATAAGTGATAGTGATAATGAGTGATCATGAATGACAGTGATAAAAATGAGTGATAGTGATAATGAATGATCATGATTGATAGTAATAATCTCAGTAGTAGTACCAGTTCCTAGTAACCAGTTACCAGTAACCAGTGTACCAGTAGATGACTCACTACCAACCGTCTGTGTGAATCACTGACTGTTATTCATGTTGCTGCTGACCATAGCATATTTTTGAATGCCTTACCCGCTAGGCACTTGTGAGTCAGTCTGAGATAGGGAGCAGAGAGAGGCAGGTCGGCTGTTGGCGCTTCCCATACTTCCCGTTATATATTATACGTACTACCAGCCTACGTGAGTATTTTTACCCCATCCACGTAATCGAACCCACATGACAATAATAGTGAGTGATCATGAGTGATAGTGATAATGAGTGATCATGAATGATAATAATAATGAGGGATCATGAGTTATAGTGTTAAGAAATGATTGTAATAATGATGAGGAATCATGAGTGATAGTGATAATAATGAGTGACAGTAATAATAGTGAGTGATTATGAGTGACAGTAATAACAGTGAGTGATCATGAGTGACAGTAATAACAGTAAGTGATCATGAGTGACAGTAATAACAGTGAGTGATCATGAGTGACAGTAATAATAGTGAGTGATTATGAGTGCCAGTAATAACAGTGAGTGATCATGAGTGACAGTAATAACAGTAAGTGATCATGAGTGACAGTAATAACAGTGAGTGATCATGAGTGACAGTAATAACAGTGAGTGATCATGAGTGACAGTAATAACAGTGAGTGATCATGAGTGACAGTAATAACAGTGAGTGATCATGAGTGACAGTAATAACAGTGAGTGATCATGAGTGACAGTAATAACAGTGAGTGATCATGAGTGACAGTAATAACAGTGAGTGATCATGAGTGACAGTAATAACAGTGAGTGATCATGAGTGACAGTAATAACAGTGAGTGATCATGAGTGACAGTAATAACAGTGAGTGATCATGAGTGACAGTAATAACAGTGAGTGATCATGAGTGACAGTAATAACAGTGAGTGATCATGAGTGACAGTAATAACAGTGAGTGATCATGAGTGACAGTAATAACAGTGAGTGATCATGAGTGACAGTAATAACAGTGAGTGATCATGAGTGACAATAATAACAGTACTCACCTAATTGTGGTTGCAGGGGTCGAGACTCAGCTCCTGGCCCCGTCTCTTCACTGACTGCTATTGGGTCCTTGCTCTTCCTGCTCCATGAGCTTTATCATACCTCTTCTTAAAACTATGTATGGTTTCTGCCTTTACTACAACGCTTGTCAGACTATTCCACTTCCTAACAACTCTGTAGCTCAAGAAATACTTCCTAACATCTCTTTGACTCATCTGAGTCTTCAGCTTCCAATTGTGACCCCTTGTTTCTATGTCCCATCTCTGGAACATCCTGTCTCTGTCCACCTTGTCTATTCCACGCAGTATTTTGTATGTCGTTATCATGTCTCCCCTGACCCTCCTGTCTTCCAGTGTCGTCAGGCCGATTTCCCTTAACCTCTCTTCGTAGGACATTCCCCTTAGCTCTGGAACCAGCCTTGTTGCAAACCTTTGCACTTTCTCTAATTCCTTGACGTGTTTGACCAGGTGTGGGTTCCGAACAGGTGCTGCGTACTCCAGTATGGGCCTGACGTACACAGTTTATAAAGTCTTGAACGATTCCTTACTGAGGTACCGGAACGCTATTCTCAGGTTTGCCAGGCACCCATATGCTGCAGCAGTTATCTGGTTGATGTGTACTTCTGGCGATGTACTCGGTATTATACTCACCCCTAGATCTTTCTCCTTAAATGAGGTTTGCAGTCTTTGGCCGCCTAGCCTATACTCTGTCTGCGGTCTTCTTTGCCCTTCCCCGATCTTCATGACTTTGCATTTGGTGGGGTTAAAGTCTAGGAGCCAGTTTCTGGACCACGCGTCCAGCCTGTCCAGGTAAGATAAGATAAGATAAGATAAGATAAGACAAGATAAGATTTCGTTAGGATTTTTAACCCCGGAGGGTTAGCCACCCAGGATAACCCAAGAAAGTCAGTGCGTCATCGAGGACTGTCTAACTTATTTCCATTGGGGTCCTTAATCTTGTCCCCCAGGATGCGACCCACACCAGTCGACTAACACCCAGGTACCTATTTGCTTCTAGGTGAACAGGACAACAGGTGTAAGGAAACGGGAATCGAACCCGGGCCCTCCGTGTGTGAAGCGGGAGCTTTAGCCACCAGGCCTTAGCCACCAGCCACCAGACAGGTCTCTTTGTAGCCCTGTCTAGTCCTCATCTGATTTAATTCTCCTCATTAACTTCGCATCATCTGCAAACAGGGACACTTCTGAGTCTATCCCTTTCGTCATGAGTGACAGTAATAACAGTGAGTGATCATGAGTGACAATAATAACAGTGAGTGATCATGAGTGACAATAATAAGTGAGTGATCATGAGTGACAATAATAACAGTGAGTGATCATGAGTGACAATAATAACAGTGAGTGATCATGAGTGACAATAATAACAGTGAGTGATCATGAGTGACAATAATAACAGTGAGTGATCATGAGTGACAATAATAACAGTGAGTGATCATGAGTGACAATAATAACAGTGAGTGATCATGAGTGACAGAGAAACTATAACAAGAACACAGGTGGCATCACTGGCCGATGGTGACCTTCAAGTGTGATGTTTCCCTCAGTGATGGTGGGCTTTTAATCCCCGGAACTGAAACTCTCAAAAGCTGATTACCTCCCATTCTCCAGACCCTCACGGATCCAGAGCTCACCCATGTAGTGAAGAGAATGAAGGTATTACTACTACTGCCACTATTACTACTACTACTACTATTACATCTGCTACTTCTACTACTACTACTGCTACTACTAGTATTTCTACTACTACTACTACTACTACTACTGCTGCTGCTACTACTACTACTGCTTCTACTACTATTACTACTGTTACTACTACTATTACTTCTGCTACTTCTACTACTACTACTGCTACTACTAGTATTTCTACTGCTACTACTACTACTGCTGCTGCTACTACTACTACTGCTTCTACTACTATTACTACTGTTACTACTACTATTACTTCTGCTACTTCTTCTACTACTACTACTACTGCTATAGTTACTACTGCTTCTACTAATATTATTATTACTACTACTACTACTACTTCTACAACTACTACTAAAACTATTGTGTTAGTAGTGATACCAGTAATGTTTGTAGTACCACCCATACAAACACTATTGCTACTACTATTAGTAGTAGTACTCTATGTTACGTGTGTACTATCAAGTGCCATCCGTCGTTACATATTCGTTTGTTTGATGGCGAGCTCAATCAATGTGGGTTTATTCACCGTAAATGGTGCTGAAGACACTATATTACGTTCTTATCCACAGTGGCTGCTGCTTTCAGCGCAGCTTCAGGCTGCTGAGCGCCTTCTGAGGCGTCACTTTCAGCGCAGCTCCAGGCTGTTGAGCATGTTCTGAAGCGTCACTTTCAGCGCAGCACCAGGATATTGAGCGTGTTCTGAAGCGGCTGATACCTAAGGGCGTGAAAACCTGGAAACACTGTAATTCAACCCCCAGAGGGCAAGTTAATGTACGGAAAGTTGAAAACTATTGTGTGTATCCGGTTGAAGGGAAAGGCGGAGAGAGAGAGAGAGAGAGAGAGAGATAGTGTGTGTGTGTGTGTGTGTGTGTACTCACCTGTTCACCTATTTATGATTGCAGGGGGTCGAATCACAGCTCCTGGCCCCGTCTCTTCGCTTCTCGTTCCTAGGTCCACTCTCTCTCTGCTCCATAAGCTTAACGTGTGTGTAGTCACCTAATTGTGGTTGCAGGGGTCAAGTCATAGCACCTGGCCCCGCCTCTTCAATGATCGCTACTAGGTCACCCTCTCTCTGCTCCATGAGTTTTACCATACCTCTTCTTAAAGCTGTGTATGGCTCCTGCCTCCACTACATCACTTTTCAGACTACTCCACTTCTTGACAAATCTATGACTAAAGAAGTACTTCCTAACATCCCTGTGACTCATTTGAATTATCAAATTTCAATTGTGACTCCTCGTTGCTGTGTCCCATCTGCGGTACATCCTGTTTCTGTTCACTTTCTCGATTCCTCTCATTATTTTATATGTCGTTATCATATCGCCCCTATCTCTCTCCTCCTCCAGTGTCGTCTAGTCGATTTCCCTTGACCTCTCCATGCCCCTTAGCTCCGGGACTAGTCTTGTTGCAAACCTTTGCACTTTCTCTAATTTTCTGACGTGCTTGGCCAAGTGTGGATTCCAAAATGGCGCTGCATACTCCAATATGAGCCTGATGTACACGGTTTACAGGGTCCTGAACGATTCCTTACTGAATGCTATTCTTAGGTTTGCTAAGCGCCCATATGCTGCAGCAGTTATTTGGTTGATGTGCGACTCAGGAGATATGCTAGGTATTATACTCACCCCACGATCCTTTTCCTTGAATGAGGTTCTGTCATATCATTCACATATATCAGAAACAGCAGTGGCCCAGGACTGACCACTGTGGAACTCCGCTCGTCACAGGCGCCCACTCTGACACTTCGGCACGTACCATGACTCACTGATGCCTCCCTGTCAGATATTCTCTGATCCATTGCAGTGCCTTCCCTGTTGTACCTGCCTGGTCATCCAGCATTTTCAGTAATCTCTTGTGTGGAACTGTGTCAAAAGCCTTCTCACAGCCCAAGAAAACGTAATCTACCCACCCCTCACTTGTTTTACTGCTGTCATCTTGCCATAGAACTCCAGTAGGTTTGTAACACAGTATTTCCTGCCCCTGAATCCGTGCTGTTTGATAAGCTCATTCCTTTTTAAGTGTACCACTACTCTTCTCCTGAAAATCTTCTTACTGACTTTGCATACTATAAATATCAGTGACACTGGTCTGTAGTTTAATGCTGTATATCCTTTATAAAACCTGGGACTACATTTGCTGTCTTCCATACTTCATGTAGTCGCACTGTTTCGATAGATTTGTTGAAGATTGTTGTTCTTAGTGGCACACAGAGTGCCTCTGCTCCCTCTCTCTGGACCAATGGAGAGATGTTGTCCTGCACCATCGCCTTTGAGGTATCTAATTTGCTTAGCAGCCTCTTCACTTCCTCCTTGGTTATATGTATTGTGTCCAGAATTTGATGGTATACCCCACTACTTCATCTATCTGAAGTTCTTTCTGTCTCCTCTGTGAATACTTCCTTGAATCTGATGTTGACCTCCTCACATACTTCACGGTCGTTTTTTGTGATCTCCCCTCCTTCCTTCCTCAGCCTGATTACCTGGTCCTTGACTATCGTTTTCCTCCTGCTATAAATAACAACAGATTTGGCTTTAGCTGCTATGTCATTTTCGTATTGTTGTTGGGCCTCCCTTCTTACCTGTGCAAATTCATTTCTGGCTCTACGACTGCTCTCCTTATTCTTCTGGGTCCTTTGCCTTCTACACTTCTTTTATTCTCTAGCACATTTGGTTTTGGTCTTTCTACACCTCCGGGTGAACCAAGGACTCATCCTGGCCTTCTCATTGTTTCTGTTGCCCTTGGGTACAAACCTCTTCTCTGCTTCCTTGCATAATGTTGTCACATATTCCATCATCTCATTTACTGATCTCCCTGCCAGTTCTCTGTCCCATTGAACCCTGTGAAGAAAATTCCTCATGCCTGTGTAGTCCCCTGTCTTGTAGTTTGGCTTCATTTGTCCAGCCCTTCCTGCTTTCTTCTCCACCTGTAACTCTACTATGTAATCGAAGTTCAGAACCACGTGATCATCAGCCCCGAGGGGTCCTTCATATGTGATGTCCTCAATATCTGCCCTACTCAAAGTGAATATTAGGTGCAGTCTTACTACTTCATCCTCTCATCTTATGGGCCCTTCTGGCCACTTCACCCAGTGTGTCAACCATTGCTCTCGTACTCTCATCATATTCTTGCCTTGACCTCCTGCTCTTCTGTGGTGGGTTATATATCACTGCAATCATCACCTTGTGTCCTCTAGTCTGAAGTTTTCCTATTATGTAGTTCCTTCCTTCTCCTGTCTCCTCTCTCCAGCTTCTCAAAATCCCATTTTTTATTTTTTTATTGATGATCAGTGCCACTCCTCTACCCCCTCTGTTCCCTCTGTCTTTCCTTAGAATCTGATATCCAGTTGGAAATATGGCATCTGTTATCATTTCTGAGCTTCGTTTCTGTGAGCACTACGATGTTTGGTGATGCTTCTGTGATTTTTTCATGCCACTCCTCCCACTTATTCATTATTCCATCAGCATTGGTGCACCATAGCTTCAGTTTCCTCTCCAACACTGTATCCTGGGGGTATTGTGGAGGCTGGGGGAGTGAGGGACCTGGCAGGGTGTTATGGGATTGTACAACGTAGTGTGGGATTGGGCCTCAGGGTGTGGAGTGTGGTTTGTGTTCGTATAGTATGCTTGGCTGCAGGGTTCTAAGAGTCCTGACAACTCTATGGCTGAAGAAATACTTCATAACATCCTTCTGACTCATCTGAGTCTTCAATTTCCAATTGTGACCCCTTGTTCCCATCTCTGGAACACCCTGTCTCTGTCCACTTTCTCAATTCCTCATAGTATTTTATACGTCGTTATCATGTCCCACCTATCCCTCCTGTCCTCCAGTGTCGTCAGGCCAATTTCCCTTAACATTTTCTCGTAGGACATACCCCTTAGCTTCGGGACTAGTCTTCTTGCAAACCTTTGCACTTTTTCTAATTTCTTGACATGCTTGACCAAGTGTGGGTTCCAAACTGGTGTTACATACTCCAGTATAGGTCTGACATACATGGTGTACAGAGTCTTGAGGGATTCCTTACTGAGGTATCAGAATACTATTATTAGGTTTGCCAGGGGCCTATATGGTTCAGCAGTTATTTGGTTGATGTGCACCTCAGGAGATGTGCTCGGTATTATACTCACGCCAAGATACTTTTCCCTAAGTGAGGTTTGCAGTCTTTGGTCTCCTATCCTGTTCTCTGTCTGTGGTATTCTTTGCCCTTCCCGATCTTCATGACTTTGCAATTGGTGGGAGCTAAATTCCAGGAGCCAGTTCCTGGACCAGACCTGCAGCCTGTCCTGGTCCCTTTGCAGTCCTGTCTGATCCTCATCCAATTGAATTCTCCTCATTAACTTCCCATCATCTGTAAACAGGGACACTTCTGAGTTTTTTCCTTCTGGTACCGGTCTTAGGACTGACCCCTATGGAACACCCGCTCATCACAGGCGCCTACTCTGACACCTCGTCACATACCATGACTCATTGTTTCCTCTCTGTCAGTTATTCTCTGATCCATTGCAATGCCTTTCCTGTTATGTGTGCTTTTGCACTAATCTCTTGTGTGGAACTGTGTCGAAAACCTCCTTGCAGTCCAAGGAAATGCAATATACCCACCCCTCTCTCTCTTCTCTTACTTCTGTTAACTTGTCATAAAACTCCAATAAGTTTGTGACACCGAATTTCCCTTCCTTGAAACCGTGCTGGTTGTCGTGTATAAGCTCGTTCCTTTCTAGGTGCTCCACCACTCTCCTCCTGATAATCTTCTCCAAGACTTTGCATATTATACATGTCAGTGATATTGGTTTTGTAATTTACTGCCTCGTGTCTATCACCTTTCTTAAAAATTGAGACTACATTTGCAGTTTTCCGCACTTCAGGTATTTGCCCAGTTTCAATGGATGTGTTGAAGATTGTTGATAGTGGTACACACAGCATCTCTGCCCACTCTCTAAGGACCCATGGAGAGATGTCTAGTCCCACCGCCTTTTAGGTATTTAGTTCACTTAGCGGCAACTTCACCTCCTCCTCCTCCTCCGTTATGTTTATTTCGTCCAGCACTTGTTGGTGTATCCTTTGTTGGTGTACCCCACTATTCTGGCTTTCTGGAGTCCTTCCTGTCTCTACTGTAAATTCTTCTTTAAATATCATTTTGAGCTCCTCACATACCTCTCTGTCGTTTCTTGTGAACTCCCAACCTTCTGTCCTCAGCCTAATTATCTGGTTCTTGACTGTAGTTTTCCTCCTGATGTGGCTATACAGCAGCTTTGGGTCAGACTTAGCTTTCGATGATATGTCATTTTCGTGTTGCCACTTGGCCTCCCTCCTTAACTGTGCATATTCATTTCCAGCTCTTCGACTAATCTCCATTTTCCTGGGTCCTTTTCCTTCTGTACTTTTTCCATTCTCTAGTGCACTTCTGTTTTTGCTTCTCTGCACCTTTGGGTGAACCAAGGGGTCGCTTTGGTGTTCCCATTATTGCTGATGCCATTGGGAAAGAACCTCTCCTCTCCCTCCCTGCATTTTGTTGTCACATAGTCCACCATTTCGTGTACTGATTTTTCCCACCAATTCTCTTTCCCACTGAACCTCTTGCAGGAAATTCCTCATGTCTATGTAGTCCCCACTTTTGTAGTTTGGCTTCTTTCATCCTTCTCTTGCTTCCTTTTCCACCTGTAATTCTACTATGCATTTGAAACTCCGAACCATGTGATCACTAGCTCCGAGGAGCCTTTCTTATGTGATGTCCTCAATGTCCTAACTACTCAAGGTGAATACGAGGTCCAGTCTTGCTGGTTCATCCTCCCCTCTCTCTGGTAGTGTCCTTAACATATTGATACATGAGGTTTTTTAATACCACCTCCATCATTTTGGCTCTCCATTTTTGGGGTCCTCGATGTGACTCCAGGTTTTCCCAGTCAATATCCTTGTGATGAAATCACCCATAACAAGTAACTTTGCCCTGCCCATGTGAGCCCTTCTGGCCATCTCAGCTAGTGTGTCCACCATTGCTCTGTTGTTCCATTCACATTCTTCTCTTGGCCTCCTGCTGTTCTGTGGCGGTTTGTACATTACTGTAATTACCACTTTAGGGCCCCCAGACTGAATTGTACCTACTGTGTAGTCCCTTTCGCCCGTTCTGTCCATTCCTTCCATTTCCTCCAATCCCCACTGGCTTATGATGAGCAATGCAACTCCTCCTCCCTCTCTGCTCCCTCTATCTTTCATCAGGATCTGATATCCAGATGGAAAGATCGCATTCGTTATCATCCTGTGAGTTTCATTTCTGTGAGTGCTATGAGGTCTGGTGACGTCTTGATTCTTTCATGCCACTCCTCACACTTATTTGTTTTTCTGTCTGCATTTGTGTACCAAACCTTCAACTTCCTTTCTAAAACTGTGGTCTGGGGGGTATGCTGGGGTTCGAGAATCAGGCGACCTGGCCAGGTACTATGGGGAGTTGCTGTGAAAGTGGAGTTTGTGGTGGGTGAGGTGTGGGCTGTGGGTATGGCTTGTGAGTTTTGGGTTAGTCTGCTTAGTTTCAGTGGGGCTGTGGGGGTTGAGGGCATTCTGTTGGTGGTTCTGAGGGAGGTTGTATTTGATCTTCCTCCTGATTCTTGGTTCTCCTGCCCTTCTCCATCCTAGCCTCTCTTTCCTCCTTGCATCTTTGTACCCTCTCTTTCAGTTTCTTTCTTCTTGTGTTCTGTTGCAGTCGAGGCACACCTGCCATTACATCGATGTGTCCCTTAGTCATGCTTTCTCCTGCACGATTTTGTTTCACACCATTTCTGACTTGAAAATCACTTTAAGTGGCCAGTTTCTTCCATTTGCAAACCCCCCTATTCTCAGAAAATTTGACAACTGGGTCATGTCGTCCTCTCCTATTGCTTTCATGATACTATCAATCACTGTTTTCTTCCCCTGTCATCTTGCTTCATAAGTTTCCCCTTCGACTTACTGGACCCATGAACAAAGACTGACTTCTCCCTTTCATCCTCCCACTGCATTTCCCTTTGTATCACCTGATCTGATTTAAATACCTTCATTGCAGCTTTCCTTTATTCAATCCCCTCTCTATCTGTTGTCCCTATACCCAGTAGCCTGTCATTTTCCCTCGTCTTTTCCTGGGCACTTCTGTGGTCTGTTAAGGCCTCTACATATAGCTTAGCGCTTTCGTATCCTTCATTCCCATCCTCTGTTACTAGTGTGCTCCTTGTCTTTTCCCGGGCTCCACGGTGGTCTGATAGGGTATCTGTGTATGGCTTAACTCCATCGTTTCCTTCAGTCCCCCTCAACTGTTATTGGTGTACTCCTCCCTTTTCCCGAGCTCTGCAAGTGCGTGTGTGTGTGTTGTGTGTGTGTGTGTGTGTGCGTGTGTGTGTGTGTGTTTGTGTGTACTCACCTAGTTGTACTCACCTAGTTGAGGTTGCGGGGGTCGAGTCCGAGCTCCTGGCCCCGCCTCTTCACTGATCGCTACTAGGTCACTCTCCCTGAGCCGTGAGCTTTATCATACCTCTGCTTAAAGCTATGTATGGATCCTGCCTCCACTACATCGCTTCCCAAACTATTCCACTTACTGACTACTCTGTGGCTGAAGAAATACTTCCTAACATCCCTGTGATTCATCTGTGTCTTCAGCTTCCAACTGTGTCCCCTTGTTACTGTGTCCAATCTCTGGAACATCCTGTCTTTGTCCACCCTCGTCAATTCCTCTCAGTATTTTGTATGTCGTTATCATGTCCCCCCTATCTCTCCTGTCCTCCAGTGTCGTCAGGTTGATTTCCCTTAACCTCTCCTCGTAGGACATACCTCTTAGCTCTGGGACTAGTCTTGTTGCAAACCTTTGCACGTTCTCTAGTTTCTTTACGTGCTTGGCTAGGTGTGGGTTCCAAACTGGTGCCGCATACTCCAATATGGGCCTAACGTACACGGTGTACAGGGTCCTGAATGATTCCTTATTAAGATGTCGGAATGCTGTTCTGAGGTTTGCTAGGCGCCCATATGCTGCAGCAGTTATTTGGTTGATGTGCGCTTCAGGAGATGTGCCTGATGTTATACTCACCCCAAGATCTTTTTCCTTGAGTGAGGTTTGTAGTCTCTGGCCCCCTAGACTGTACTCCGTCTGCGGTCTTCTTTGCCCTTCCCCAATCTTCATGACTTTGCACTTGGTGGGATTGAACTCCAGGAGCCAATTGCTGGACCAGGTCTGCAGCCTGTCCAGATCCCTTTGTAGTTCTGCCGGGTCTTCGATCGAGTGAATTCTTCACATCAACTTCACGTCATCTGCAAACAGGGACACCTCAGAGTCTATTCCTTCCGTCATGTCGTTCACAAATACCAGAAACAGCACTGGTCCTAGGACTGACCCCTGTGGGACCCCGCTGGTCACAGGTGCCCACTCTGACACCTCGCCACGTACCATGACTCGCTGCTGTCTTCCTGACAAGTATTCCCTGATCCATTGTAGTGCCTTCCCTGTTATCCCTGCTTGGTCCTCCAGTTTTTGCACCAATCTCTTGTGTGGAACTGTGTCAAACGCCTTCTTGCAGTCCAAGAAAATGCAATCCACCCACCCCTCTCTCTCTCTTGTCTTACTGCTGTCACCATGTCATAGAACTCCAGTAGGTTTGTGACACATGATTTCCCGTCCCTGAAACCATGTTGGCTGCTGTTGATGAGATCGTTGCTTTCTAGATGTTCCACCACTCTTCTCCTGATAATCTTCTGTGTGTGTGTGTGTGTGTGTGTGTGTGTGTGTGTGTCTGTGTGTGTGTGTGTGAAACTGTTTTTCTATTTCTGTGTTTCATTTAGTCTGTGCTGTGTTTCACTCAGGGGGAGGCTGATGGAGGCTACAACAACATCTCCCGCCTAGCCAAGACCATGTAAACATGAAACAGGCTGTAGTTTAGAGTCCGGGACGGGCTGTGGAACACTCTAATTCAGAAACGCTGAGAACTGCTCGCACAAACATACTTATCTCCCTATAAAATGGTTATAATTATTACCTTATTTTTTTAAAGGAGGTGAACCAGTAAGGCAGAGGAAGGACTCGGTCAGATGACCAAAAGCTCCAGCTGCGGGTCATCACGTGATTATGTTGCATAATCAGAAGGCAGAACTTTTGAAAAAAATTTTGTCAGATGATTCTAGTTTAACGAAGCGAAATGAATATACTCATCTAATGGCAGTTATAGGAGTTGAGTATCAGCTCCTGGCTCCTCTCCGCTTGTCGCTACTGGGTTCGCTTTCTGTCTCACTGTTTCCGTCTGTTTGTTTCTCTCTCTCTCCTTCCTCGCTGCGTCATCCCCACTATACCTATTCTAAAAACTACACATGTATCTTTCCTCTTCCACTTTTCTGTCTATGTCGTTCCACTTGCTGACCACCCTAAGGCTAAAGAAGTATTTCCTGATATACATGTGACTCATCTGTGGTCTTAACTCCCAACATATGGATATACAAAAGGCCTAAGAACTAGACCCTAAAAAGGTTTACAGGAGTTCATCTGGATTTATATCAACAGTTCAGTTATCTGTTGCAGGCAAATTTAAGAAATTTGCTTAATATATCTGGCATCGTGTTTTCATTAATAAGATATCTTGACGTATCACATATGTTATTATACTGTCTATCTCTATATTCCTGAATAAGTGGACAGTTAAACATAAAGTGTACAACAGAGTAACCATAATGCTGGTCACATACTTTGCATTTGGTTTGATCATCATCTGTGTGTCTGTCAAGCTGCCAAAAGTACTTGTAACCAAGCCAAAGCCTGGCCATTACAACATCAGTCAGTCTGGCAGGTGAGACACATGGGCAACAGTTAGGCAACATTATTCCGAAACGTTTCGCCTACACAGTAGGCTTCTTCAATCGATACAAGCAAGGACTGGAAGTAAGGTTTCCAAGTCCCTGACAGCTAAGTACACAAGATGTGCTGCCTCATTCTCTCGGGTCTGCCCTACTGGGGTCATTGGGAAGTGTCTACGGCGAAGGGGCATCGTAGCCGGGCAGTCTAACAGGTAGTGCACCAAGGACTGCGGAACCATTCGGTCACAATGGGCACAGAGCTCCTCTCGTGCCCGTTCAACAATCCGCGCAGTGGTGGGATACCCTAAGCGTAGGCGGTGGATATGCACCCTCAGTTCCCTGGACTGTGTCCGAAGACTTGGAGGGGGCACCCTGTGGGTCGCCCTGACATACCAACAGAGGCTCCGTGACTCCCCAGGGTCAGGGAATGGGCGCCTCGCCGCACCAGCAGCCAACAGCGCAATGTGGCTGTGCCTCGAGGGTTGCAGTCCTAGCAGCCTCATCTGCAGCATCATTGCCAGGGATACCCACATGGCTCGGGATCCAGTTGATGGTAGCCCTGCGACCCTGGGCCATGAGAGTCTGCAGGTCACCCCGGATGGATGTGATTAAGTGTATGTTGTCCTTTGGCTCTCTGTGCATAAGCGCTTGGATTGCTGCCTTGGAATCAACGTGGATGATGGGGGGATGCTGATGGTCTGCAAGAGCATGCCCCAGAGCTTGTTGGATGGCAAAGAGTTCGGCCTGGAGGATGGTGCAATGGTCTGGGAGGCGCCAACCTGCTGCCAGATTGCTGTGGAACATCCCAGCAGCTGTGCGGCCTGCCACTGGGTCTCTGGAGCCATCAGTGTAATATGGCACACACCCTGGGCCTTCCGCACCCACAATGCTAGCCGAGGCAAGGTGGTGCAGAATGTCCCGGGTGCAATGCCTCTTGCTGTCTGGTAGGGTTGTCCAGCTCACCGCAAACAGCTCTGGTGCCCAAGGGGGTGGCACCGTGTAGTTCGCTGCCAGTCTGTCGCAGCCTCCCGCCTGGAGCAATGTCATGGGCAAGAGCTTCCGTGTGGCATCTGCTACCGACCACATCCATCGGCGGCCGGGATGCAGTGGAATGACCTGTCCCTGGCGGACCCGTAAATCTCTCATCAGTTTGTCAGCCCCTGGGAGTCGGAGATACTTTGCAATCCTCCTGGCAGCTACCAGTTGGATCCTGTCTTCAAGAGGCTGTAGCTGCACCTCAAGGTTCAGAGCCACTGCATTGGCCCACCTAGGAGCCCCCAGCATGGCCCGTACAGCTGTGTTCTGGATGACACAGAGGGATTTGATGTTTGTGGGTCTGGCGTGAACCAGAGCAAGTGCCCCATAGTCAACGAGGGAACGTATTGCCTGGATGTAGAACAACCTCATGACCTCGAGGCTGGCCCCAACCCTAGGGTTGGCCATGGCACTCAATGCCCTGACCCTCTGCAGAGCCCTCTCTTTAATGTGGTGCACATGTTTCTGGAAGGTGAGGTGCCTGTCAATGTAGATGCCAAGGTACCTATAACTGTGAACCCACTCCAGGTCGATGCCCAGGACCCGCAGCCTCTGACTGGGCACCTTGGTGCGAAGGATCATGGCTTTGGATTTTGCTGCAGATATCTTGAGTCCCAAGTGACGGCAGGTGGAAGCCAGCAGATCGAGGTCCTCCTGGGCACGCTGCAAAAGCCGGCGCTTCCTAGGTACGACAAGTGCCAGGTCATCGGCATAGCTGAGGAGGATGGTCCCTCTGGAGAAAGGCAGGCACACCAGCTGATGCATCAGTACATTGAACAGGGTGGGACTAAGCACCCCGCCCTGTGGAGTGCCGTTGTTCAGGGTCTTGAGAGAAGAGGCATGCCCCTGGAAGCGTACCCGGGCCCGCCTGTCCTGGAGATAGGAACGAAGCCATGAAAGCAGCCTGCCTTTAATCCCCCTGCGGGCCAAGAGTGAGAGGATGGCAGGTGCACTGGCTAGCTCAAAAGCTTTCTCGAGGTCAAGAAAGACAACAATGTGGGCTTGGGCGTCCGACCCAATGCCGGTCAGTAGAGTGGTAAGGCTTTCGAAAGTGCCCACTCCTCTGGTGAAGCCATAGAGGTATTTATGAGGAGGGCCAAGCTTCCACCTCAGGCGCTCCAACACCATCCTTTCAGACACCTTCGAGATGCAACTGGTGAGGGAGATGGGTCTCACACTGCCAGGATCCCCAGGCTTAGGAATCGGTATGATGTCAGCCTCCTTCCATACGACAGGGAGTTTGCCAGCTCGCCAAGTCTGGTTGATGACTCCCAGGACAGCTGAATGTCCAGAATGGCCAGACCGAGTGATCATGCCATAGGTGATACCATCATGCCCCGGAGCAGTGTCTCGATGAGATGTGAAGGCTGCCTGGAGCTCCTGGTCAGTGAAGTCTTCATCTGTGACATCCCCAGCCTATCATGCTGCTTGGATCACCATCACCCTTCTAGGAAGGAGGGTGGCTTGGAGGTCCTGGAGATGCTGAGGCAGTTGAGCCATGGCCGCTCTGGAGGTGAATAGGTCCACCAGACGCTCTGCCTCCGTTGCGGAGTCTGGGTGCAACCGAGCCACACTGCGACGCTGCCCAGTGGCCAATCGTAACTTGGTCCAAATCTCAGATAAGGTGGAGGAGTAGCTGAAGGAGGCACACCACTCGAACCATTTAGCCTACCGGACCCTGTGTGAGACATGGCGTGCATGCCGCACCACTTCCCTGAGCAGACGCATGGACTCAACCGTGGGATTACGCCTGTGCATCTTGCGTACAACATTGATGCGGTGGTTCTGTTCCCTGATGTCCTCATTGTAAAACCACCAGTCACGTTTATATGACCCTCCGCCTGTAATCTTAGGTATTGCTGCCTCAGCTGCACATGTGAAGGCCACCTGCAAGCTTTGAGCCGCCTCATCTGGGTCTTCTGGAAGGGGAGACTCCGCCCACCAACGCTCAATGACCTCCTGGAAGCACTGCCAGTCGGCCTTTTTTAGATTCCATCTGGGGGTAGGTGTGGGGAGCGGGCACCGCTGGACCATCAGCGTAGTGACCACTGCAAAGTGATCACTGGTGAGACGGGGGTGGACCTCCCATCTCGCGCTCGAGAGCAACCGCCTAGAGATGAGTGTGACATCCAAGCGGCCACCATAGTGATGGGTTGGCTCACCATTATTGAGGAGGGCGATCTCAGGGACCTCCTCCAGCACAGCCGCAAGGTGCCTCCCAGCTGCATTGGTAGGAGAGACAGAAGAAAGTATTGGGTGGTGGGCATTGACATCCCCAGCCACAACAAGACCCTCCCGTGGGGCAAGTGCTGCCACCTCTGAGATGTCAAGGGTGTACCGAGAGCTTCTGTAAATATTGTAAACCACGAGAGGTCCATCCGCCAGGTGTAGGTGACAGCCTGAACCTCTACGCCCTCCCCACAGTCGATGGGGTCAGTGGAGATTGAATGAGGGATAGTGGTCCTGACGTAGATCGCCGTGCCCCTGCCAGTCCCTTCCAGGCGCTGAAGGTAGGCAGAGAATCCCGGAATACGTGGCTGCATTTGACGTGACAAATCGGTGAGTGTCTCCTGAAACAGGAAGACATCAACCTCATCCTGAACTGCAGCTTCAATCACTAAGTGAATTTTCCGCTGCAGCCCACAAATGTTCCACTGGAAGATCTTCAAGGGCCGCAGAGGTGGCTCACTGATTCCATCTCTGCCTGGGACTCGTCGTCCGTTGTTGGCGACTCCGGGGCCTCCTCCATCACAGACTGGAAGGACTCCTGGATGATGGCTTGAAGTTCCATTGAGTCTTTCCTGTCCAGTAGGACCACGCCCAGCATCCATGACAGGAGCTGCCTGCAGGCGCCCCTGTCCTCTGCCGACGGCAACAGACGACAGAGGAGCGCTGAGATGACCCCGATGGTTTTCTTCAGTCGATCCGGAAAGGATTCGACCATTACCTCTGCAGGCATTGAGCTGGACGACCCGTCGAGGCGGGGCTGGGTCACTGGGTATGTCTGGGTGGCTGTCGACACTGCAGCAGCATAAGCTGGGTGCACCCTGGGCCCGGCATGAGTGGCCATGGGCTTCCAAGTCCCCTGGCGGGGAACCTCTGCCTGACGCTGGCCGCTCACAGTAGGGGCCTGTCCTTGGGAAGAGGCCTGCTGGCCGTATGGCAAGGAATGTTGGTGCCCAGCTGGGACCTGCTGGGCAGTGTGCCTGGCCTGTGGCTGTTTTTCCCAATGATTCTGCCTTCTTGGCCACCTTGCCATCTGACGCCGCAGTTGACCGCACTGCTGCAAACCAGTGTCTGCCCTCTGATGCCACCGCTGGGAGCCCAGTGCTGGGAACTCGCTGGTATTGCCCTCCTGCGGTATCCAGGGAACCGTGATTGGAGCCCATGCTGACTGTTGCTGGGCAGTTCCAAGGCTGGGTGGCGTCGGGGCTGTCGGGTCGTTCCGATGACGAACCTGCTGCCAGTGCTGCACCATCACAGGACAGCTCCGGTTCCAGGCATGGTGCCTCTTTGAGCAGTTGGCACACTTGGGCTCTGGCCGAAGGGCTTCGCCAAGTGGATGTTTGAGGATTGCAATGCAGTCCTTCGAGTTGTGTGCCTTGCTGCACACACCACACTTCTTCTCTCGCTGGCAGGTGGCTGCAATATGATTGAACCCCTGGCAGTTGAAGCATTGTACTGGGCCTGACAGGTATGGTCGGGTCTTGAATCTTCCCCAGACCCCAAGGTCCAGGTGCGTGGGAAGTGGACCTTTGTGGTGGATCAGCACCTGGCGGGTGGGCACCTTGTTCACCATTGCAGTGAGTCGCTCCGTCTTGACAATATTGGGCACTTCCAAAATGGGGTCCAGTGGGAGGGGCACAGGGACGTGTAAAAGCACCCCCTTGTACACCTCCGAAGCAAGCAGTTCCACCATGCTGGGATGGGTCACAACCAGCCCCTTCAACTCCTCGTAAGAGTCTTCGTCCCGAGGAATGACCAGAACCTCATTCCTGAGAGTGAACTCGCAGCAGAACTTGAGGTGGGGGAGACTTTCCAGATACCTTACAAACCCGTAGTTGGGAACCTTGAATTTGTTGAAGGCCCTGGTTGCTTGTGCCCGAGCTGAGCGGGAACTCCTCCTTCCACATGGAGTCAACCAGTCCCCGTCCACTGTGGAGGCCAACGCAACTGGTGTAGGGACCTGGGATGGCTCCATCCTTGCCACTTGAGGAGCTACATCCTCCTGGCTTCCTTCCACGACCCCTATGGCCATCTATGCAACTTTGTCGCAGGATATTATATGTAATTATAACCTACTGAAGAAGGCAGTCCTTAAAGCATATCAAAAAACCACTAATTCTTACAGGAAAGATTTCATGTATGCCACCTTACAGCCTGGCCAAAACTTTCAGCAGTTACAAGTAACTCTTTCGTTTGTTCGACTTTTGGATAGAGAGTTCAGGAATTGATCACAGTTATGAATCTCTTAAAGACTTCATGGTTGCTGACCAGTTCCTGACAGCTCTTCCTCACCAGATACGAACATTCATCAGAGAACATAACCTGATTAAAGCTGAGGAAGTTGCTGAGGCTGCTGACCTGTATGCTGAGGCTCACAATTCCTATAAAGACCTAAAGGGATCGAACCCTAAGGGCAAGGGTTCATCAGACCTTAAGAAATAAAAGCCTCTACTGGAAAGTAAAATGACTTCTTTTATTCCTGTTTGTCATTTGTGTGGTGTTAAGGGACATAAACGTCCAGATTGTCCTTCTAAGAAGGTCCAAAAAGTTGGAAGATGTTTTAAAGACTGTAATGACCAAGCACCCTTCTGTTCAGGAACAGTTAATGGACTTAATGTATCTACCATTTTACGAGACACTGGATGCACATGTATAGTCATTTCTGATAAGCTGTTCCCTAACCTTAAAGAAACTCATTCCTCTGCTATACTTTCAGACTACTTGGGCCATACGGACACTTTTCCTATCATCCGTTGTTACATTAGGTCTAAATGGTTCACAGGATGGTCTGAAGCCGTACTAGCTCCCATCACTTCTTGCTCCGTACTAATAGGTAATGTAAAAGGTGCCATTCTTCTTTCTGAGATTGACCTTTCATCACCAAAGGTGGACATAAGCTTTTCAGATCCTCTTCCTGTAGAGTCAGAGAAACCCCTCGAAAGTTCAGATAAGACAATGTCTCGTGAGATTCATGTGGGATTAAAAACCAGTGATGCTACTCTCGAAAGCGAGGTAGTAGGATCACCAGTTCACTTGTTAGATGAAAGTGAAGATATCGCCTCCGATACCATAAATGTCTTGACTAGGGCTCAGACCAAAGCCCAGGCTTCTCCTACTGTCCATCCTTTGATTTTCCCTGACTTTAAGCCTTTAGATATATCGAAGGACTCCTTTGTCAATTTACAACGTAATTGCCCTTCTCTTCAGAATTGCCATAATGCCACTAAACAAAATCAAGTTATCCAAAGGAAAAACTTTTCATATAAATTTGAATATATAAAAGGTATCTTGTACAAGTCAGTATTCAAATTAAATTCAGATGAGATAGACTATTCCATCTTAGGTGTTCCAAGTCAATGCAGAGAGACTGTTCTTAAAATGGCTCATGACCTGCCAGTGGCCGGACATTTCTCGCATCGTAAAACCTTAATTAAAATTAGGGAAACCTATTTTTGGCCAAAAATGTCCTCAGATGTCACTACCTATTGTAGATCGTGTAAAGTTTGCCAACTGTCATCCTCCCGAGGTACCAGGCGAGTACCTATGGTCAAAATGCCAGTCATTACGGTACCTTTTGAAAGAGTAGCTATTGACATCGTTGGTCCTTTATCTCCACTTTCATCTGGGAGACATAGATATATATTAACATTAGTTGATTATGCTTCGAGCTTCCCTGAAGCCGCTCCCTTAAAAACCATAACTACTACAGAGGTGGCTGAAGCCCTTTTGTCCATCTTCTCCAGAGTGGGCATCCCTAGAGAAATTTTGTCTGACCGTGGGACACAATTCACATCTGACTTAATGCAACATCTATACCAACTTCTGGGAGTGAAGCATCTCTTCACCACACCCTATCATCCCAGCTGTAATGGGAGGATTGAGCGCCAGCATTCGATTCTAAAGTCAATTTTAAGGAAACTTTGCTCCCTTAAACCTAAGGAGTGGCATCGTTACCTACCCTGTGCTTTGTTTGCCATGAGGGAAGTTCCCAGTGACTCTTTGGGGTTTTCACCTTTTGAACTTCTCTATGGTAGACAGGCCAGAGGTCCACTGTCCATCCTTCATGACTTATGGACTAATGAGGAGGTAAATGCTGAGGTTCAGTCTTCTTACCAGTTTCTCCTTAACCTTAGATCCAAACTTGAGGAGACCTCTGACATAGTTTCGAAAAACTTACACTTGTCAATGGACCAGTACAAAACCTATTTTGATTCCAAAAGTCAGAGGAGAAGTTTTAAAGTAGGGGATGAAGTTTTTGTACTTTTGCCTATCAAGTCAAATAAATTATTAGTAGCATGGAAAGGTCCATATAAAGTATTAAAAATTTGTGGGAAAGTTGACTACCTCATAGAAGTCAAGGGGAAATCTAAGCTTTATCATATCAACATCCTTAAGAAATATTACTGAAGAAATTCGGTCAACTGTTTGAATGACTTTGACTTAGTTTTTCCACACAAACTTGATAAGACAACTGAAGAATGTAAGGTGTGTGTAATTGACACCTCTAACTTAGACTATGATGAAGAACTACATGACTTGGTGACTCTTGACCACTCGGGCGCAACCAACATTAATATTAATGAATCTTTGGATGACCATAAGAGACATGAATTACTTCAATGTGTGAGTAACTTTTCAGACGTCTTTACTGATATTCCAGGTGTTACCTCCACGGTAGTCCATAAGATTGATTTAGTGACGGACAATCCTATCAAACGAAAATTATACCCAGTTCCAGTTCACCTTAGGGATGCATTTGACCGAGAGGTAAACAAATTATTAAACCTAAAGATCATTGAACCTTCAGTATCTTCATATTGTTCACCAGTAGTCATGGTTAAGGAGGATAATTCATATAGACTTGCTATTGACTTCAGAGGCCTTAATGCTATAACTCGGTGGGATGCTGAGCCTATGCCCTTAATAGATAGCGATCTACACAAATTTTATGACTCTTCCTTCTTTTCAGAGATTGATATTGCGCAGGCATATCATCAAGTAATGTTAGATCCTTCTTCTAAGCAGTACACCGCTTTTCCTACACACCAAGGACTGATCCAATATAGAACTATGCCCTTCGGTTTGGTAACTGCCTGTGCTACCTACGTGAGACTGATGAGAAAGGTCTTGGGTAATATGCCAAATGTTTCAGTTTATTTTGATAACATTTACGTAATGACATCCACATGGGGCGAACATATCCAAACATTAACATCAGTTTTGCGTAGGTTACGCTCACATGGCCTCACTGCCAAGCTGAAGAAATGCTTCCTTGGGTATAACAAGATTAGATATCTTGGACTGATACTTTCTAATAACTCTCTGCAGCCTCTCCCCAGCAAGATCAAAGCTTTATTAGAATTTAAATTCCCCAAAACCAAGAAGCTCATGCGTAGCTTTCTTGGTTCTGTAAATTTTTATGCACGGTTTATCCCGAACCTTACTGATCTTACAGGCATCTTATCCGACTTCCTTAAAAAGTCTGTGAAGGAACCTCTTGAACTTTCCGACGTAGCTCGGGAAAAGTTTAATGAAATTAAAAGTATCTTTTAGAAAGACCCTATACTTAAGATTCCAGATATTAATAAAACATTTTGCTTAAGAACTGATGCCTCCAACACTGGCTTAGGTGCGGTGTTACTACAATACCATGTTGGTAATCCCTTCCCTGTATGCTTCCTAAGCCGGAAACTCCTTCCCGCAGAAATGAGATACTCCACCATAGAAAAGGAATGTTTAGCCCTTGTGTAGGGTATCTCCAAACTTAAATTTTATTTGCTGGGAAAAGAATTCATTTTAGAAATGGACCACAAACCTTTGATATACCTAGAAACTTTTAAGGGAACCAACAGTCGCCTCTTGAGGTGGACATTGGCACTCCAGGCTTTTAAGTTCCATATTGTGTATATCAATGGTTCATCCAATTATTTCTCTGACTGGTTAAGTCGTGACAGTCAGTAGAAGATTTGTTACCTTACGCGACTTCCACATGTTAGAACTTTTTCCTCGCCTATTCTTCTTATACTCCTTGACTATAAGTCTTGGTATGGGGGAGTGTGAGGGGAAAAGTTCAATACATAGGAGTAGCAATATAGTAACAATAGTTTCAATGCCGGCTACTTGTTAAGGTAGGGCAAGTCCAGCTCCTGCTTCCCCCCCCCTTTTACCCCCTCCCCGAAAGTGATAGTTTGCTTGCCGGCTACTTGTTAAGGTAGAGTCAGTCTAGCTCCCGCTATTCCCGCCTTTTTTTTTGCCCCCCACCCCGAAAGTGATAGTTTGATTGCCGGCTGCTTGTTAAGGTAGAGTCAGTCTAGCTCCCGCTATTCCTTCCTCTCCTTCCCCCCCCCCGAAAGGTGACGTGTGGGGCTCCGGTCCAAACAGTAATCACTAGACTCTCAGCTCCCAGTACTACTGTAAGTACATGCCTGCCTTGTATTCTAGTGGATTTATTGGTTGAAAGCTTCACTTTTGACCAATAATAAACTTAGTCCTTTCAGTCTTGCTCTAAGTTGACTGTTGTAATAATCGCCACATCTTTTAGGTATTGTACTTATCATGGAGAGTGATTTCTTAAGCAGTGGGTAACCTGTCCATTTTTCCAGCTTGGATGACAGAGAGGGTCACCTGCCAATCAACGAGTAGAATTGATGGAGATGGACTAACGTCCTGAGACTTCCCTTTTTGGATTTAATTACCTGTGCACCTGTATGAAATTGCAGGATATAACCCCTCATCATTGCAGTGGAGAAAACCTGCTTTCCTGTCATCTGGAAGGATTATTGAAAGCTAGAAAATCTGTGAAGAACGAGCCAGTGGGTTGTCATCAACACCTGCGACCCCCCCCCCCATCATCAGCAACGGCTACGATTTCAACAACACGCAGTGTCACCAACACCAGACACCCACGTTTTATATACATTTATATTAGCATTGAATTCAGTTATTCATTTTCTTTAATGTAGGATTAATACTTCATATTTAAGTGTTTTATATTTTATATTTTCTAAATAATAAAGTGTTTATGTTTGTCAGTTTTTATTCTTTTTCTATACATTAATTTTCCTGAGGAGGAGGCAGCCTTGGTAATACTGTCTGAAGTTGTTACAGGGCTGAGTAAGCCTTCACAGGCAACAAGAGCAGATGCAGCCCTGCCAGTAGACTTCAGCTTAGATCCATCAGTGTATAGAACTTGTGATAAATTATTAATAACAGATCAGTAAGAAATTTCTTCTTGAGCAGATGCTTTAACACGTGATTTAAGGAAGGGATTACTAGTAATGAGCTTCTTGGGAGGGGCTTCCAGTATGTGATATTAAATAAACACATCTATGGATGATGTGTTTATGTAATACAGTGATACAGTTCATGCAGGTCATAAAACTTTTTATAATTGCATGCTTTTGTAACCCATTTAGATCTGTGTGTATTTAGTAAGATTCATAGTGGCAGTGTTTGGTTCATTTCTCAACATTCTAATACCAAGTACAGTGTTAATCTCAATAATCCTGTCACTGATGCTAGAGACACTAAGCTCCTTCCTCATATTAAGAACTCTGGTAGATTTAGGACAGCCAAGAATAATTCTGAGGACTTCATTTTCCATTACCTCCAAATTAACGAGAGAATTTTCCTTAGCTAATATTAACATGGACGCAGCATAATCAGCTAAGGACCTAACATAGGTTATTTACATCATTCTCACGATTCTCACATTAGCACCATAGCTGGTGTTGTAGCCAGCAACAGCTTTGAGAGCATGTCTTATTTAGTTGTGGTATAGTGGATTTATTGAAGGGTACTTCTACACCAAGGTATCTGTATCATTTAACGTAGCTAATGTTTACATCCTGCAAACAGATGGGTGAGGAATGTCGTTTCGTTGTCAATATCTTCGTTTTAGATAAAGATATAATGAGGGCTAATAGATTAAAACTTCTTGAACTTCATTAAGAATGCCCTGTTGCATGTATCATTATGTGTAGGGTAAGTTCACTACTGATGTGATCTGGTAAGGCATTAGGTCGAAAATGATTAGTTGGAGCATAAAGACTGAAGAGATGTTGATGGAAAAGTTGCCGCCCATATATTTTGACTCCATTATACAGCATGCTTACTCGACTACAGGGCAAGGAGTGAATGCCACAAGTGTTTTCTAACATACATCACAAAACAGTTAGCTGACCTTAAGTTATATGCTGCATATCCATGCAACTTCAGGGAAGGTACTCCACCTCGTAGTCTACATTCCTGCAAACACATGACATGAATATTCTTCGGTACACAAATATGATACAATTCAGGCAACCGCTTCCTGATAGCGGCAGTGTTTCATAAAAAATGTAATCTATCCATTGTCGACAACATGTCAACAACCACATGTCAACAACCTGTCTGCCTTGGAGGCAGACAGGTTGTTGACATGTGGTGGAAGCGTTGACGGGGGCAGACGGGTCGTTGACGGGGGTTGACGGTTCGTTGATGGGGGTAGACGGCTTAGTGACAAGGGTGGGCGAGTCGTTGACGGGGTAGACGGGTCATTGAAAATGGTAGACTGGTCGTTGACGGGGGCAGACGGGTCCTTGACAGGGGTAGACGAATCGTTGACGGGAGTACACGGGTCTTGACTGGTCGATGATTGTAAACGGGTCGTTGACAGGGTAGACAGGTCATTGACGGAGTTAGACGGTCGTTAACGGGGTTAGACAGGTCATTGACGGGGTATAGAGTATATGACAGCGGTGGTGGCTGGGTATCAAGGCGGGTCAGGGCACAGTTTCTCCTGCCAACCTTTAGACCGCTTCACTGCTGTTATTCCTACTTTCACCGCCACCGACTCCTCTCTCTCTCTCTCTCTCTCTCTCTCTCTCTCTGTATCTCTGTCTCTGTCTGTATGTCTGTCTGTCTCTGTCTGTCTCTGTCTCTGTCTCTGTCTGTTTGTCTGTCTCTCTCTCTCTCTCTCTCTCTCTCTCTCTCTCTCTCTCTCTCTCTCTCTCTCTCTCTCTCTCTCTCTCTCTCTCTCTCTCTCTCTCACTCTCTCTTCCACAAGGTTTCACAATGTTAGGTGAGAGTCATCCTAGACGTGGGTCCAAGAAACATATAAGCCAGGATGAATTACAAGAGCTGGATATACTGAATGTTGAAGACAGAGTAAAACAACTAAAGTTAAATCACGTTTATAAAATTGCTCACAGTGTCCGGAATATCTTGTTGCTAAGTTTGTCGACGCTGGAAACCGAAGCAATCATAGTACATACTAGGGAGAGGCAACACAACTTTGTAGTAGACACAGTAAGTGGCCAGGCTTCAAACACATTTTATTGTACAGCAATAAAGGAATGGACCTGACTGCTTGCACATGTCTGTCACAACATGAGCTAGTTCAAGAAGAGACCCAAACGGTACCTAATGAATGTAGCTACAGAAAGGGATGAGAGTAATTTCTGGTATAGCTAACATTCAAGTACCTATTATTGTGATCTGATTCTCTCTTTAATGTTAATGTAAATAACTCTACCTTATTCCTAGTATATCCTTTTATTGTTTAATTTATGTCATTTATTAACACATCGGCCGTTTCCTACCAAGGCAGGGTGGCCCGAAGAAGAGAAACTTTCATCATCATTCTCTCCATCACTGTCTTGCCATAGGCAAGTTTACACTACAGTTATAAAACTGCTACATTAACACCCCTCCTTCAGAGTGCAGACACTGTACTTCCCATCTCCAGGACTCAAGTCCGGATTCAGGAAAACCGGCCCTGAATCCCTTCATAAATGTTACCCTGCTTACACTCCAACAGCACGTCAAGTCCTAAAAACCATTTGTTTCCATTCGCTCCTATCTAACACACTCATGCACGTTTGCTGGAAGTTCAAGCCCCTCACACACAAAACTTCTTTAACCCTCTCCCTCCAACCTTTCTTAGGCCAACCCCTACCCCGCCTTCCCTCCACAACAGATTTGATTACCCTCGAAGTCATTCTATTTCATTCCACCCTCTCTACATGTCCAAACCATGTCAATAACCCCTCCTCAGTGTTCTGGATAATAGTTTTGGTAATCCCACACCTTCTCCTAATCTCCAAACTAAGGATTCCCTGCATTATATTCACACCACACATTGCCCTCAGACATGACATCTCCACTGCCTCCAGCCTTTTCCTTGTTGCAACATTCACAACCCATGTCTCACACCCATAACTAAACACTCATACATTCCCCTTTTTGCTTTCATGGACAAAGTTCTTTGTCTCCACAGACTCCTCAGTGCACCACTCACCCTTTTTCTCTCGTCAGTTCTATGATTCACCTCATCTTTTATAGACCCATCTGCTGATACATCCACTCCCAGATATCTGAATACATTCACCTGCTCCATACTCTCTCCCTCCAATCTGATATCCAGTCTTCCGCTACCTAATTTATTTTGTTATCCTCATCACCTTACTCTTTCCTATATTCACTTTTAATTTCCTTCTTTTACATACCCTACCAAACTCATCAACCAGCCTCTGCAACTTCTCTTCAGAATCTCCCAAAAGCACAGTGTCATCAGCGAAGAGCAACTGTGACAACACCCACTTTGTGTTAGATTCTTTATCTTTTAACCCCCACACCTCTTGCCAACACCTGAGCATTCACTTCTCTTACAACTCCATCTATAAATTTATTGAACAGCCACGGTGACATCACATCCCTGCCTAAGGCCTAGTTTTACTGGGAAATAATCTCCCTCTCGCCTACATACTCTAACCTGAGCCTCATTTTCCTCATAAAGACTCTTCACTGCTTTCAATAACCTACTTCCTATTCCATACATTTGCAACATCTGCCACATTGTCCCCCTATCCACCCTATCATACGCCTTTTCCAAATCCATAAATCCCACAAAAACCTCTTTACCCTTATTTAAATACTGTTCACATATATGTTTCACTGCAAACACTTGGTCTACACACCCCGCACTCTTCCTAAAGCTTCGTGGTTCATCTGCTATCCTGCTCTGCATCTTACTCTTTTAATTCTTTTAATAATAACTCTACCATACACTTTACCATGTGTACTCAACAAACTTACTCCCCTATAAATTTTACACTCTCTTTGGTCCCCTTTTCCTTTATGCAAAGGAACTATGCATGTTCTCTGCTAATCCTTAACTACCTTGCACTCTTCCATACATTTATTAAATAACAACCACTCCAAAACTATATCCCCACCTGTTTTTAAAATTTCTCTCTTTATCCCATCAATCTCGGCTGCTTTACCCCCTTTCATTCTACCCACTACCCCATGCACTTCCCCCCCACGCTCATAACTGGTTCTTCCTTACTCCTACAAGATGTTATTCCTCCTTGCCCTATACGCGAAATCACAACTTCCCTATCCTCATCAACATTAACAATTCCTCAAAATATTCCCTCCATCTTCCCGATACTTCTAACTCTCCGTTTAATAACTCTCCTCTCCTATTTTTAACTAACAAATCCATTCATTCCCTAGACTTTCTCAACTTATTAATCTCACTCCACATTGCTTCACCACACTCTTACCTCTCTTTTTCTCTCCATATACTCCTCCCTCCTTGCATTACTTCTACTTTGTAAAAACTTCTCATACGCTAACTTTTATTGTTTAAATAATAAGTTATTACAAGGACCCCAATAGAAATAAGTCACTTCGTCTGAGTTTTTGGGTTATCCTAGATAATCTACGCATATGCTGCTATGTATGATAATTTATGTAATTATATTTATATGCACCTGTACCTGAATAAACTTTCTTACTTACTAAGGATTCTTAACTTAATTCAAAAGCTAAGAGCTGTTACCTACATCAGCTCATTTAAAAACCTTTTTATTGTTGTAAGACATACATACATGTATATGAAACAGGACGAAGTTAGAGCAATGTGTGGGCCATCGATTTTATTGTAATGATTTGGGTTCTTATCCAAGCAAAGGCTTCGTTACTTTATTTGGGTTCTTGGTACACATGCAGTGTGTTAAAGTGCCCTGGCCCAGGAGACAGTGATGGAGTAGACCTTGTTACTTGAGTGATGTCGACTGCCTGAGTGAGGTAGGGTAAGCATGGTTCGCGTTGACCTGGGTAGGCCTATAGGTGGCAGCACCAGCATGGCCTAAATTATGAACCCAGTTGGACATACATCGCTCGGTCACCTATCCATGGTCGTCCTCGACCATGATTGACTGAAAAAATAAAACTCTCGGTCTCAGGAATAGTGCACAGAACATAGAATAAAAGCAGGACAGGGTATGCTAAACAATGTGGTCCAAGGCACTGAGCCTCGGCGGGCATCACTGCTCGCCTTCCAGTATCTGGACAGATACTGCAACACAGGAGACATCGCTGCGGCTTAGCTGTCGCGTAATGGGGTACGGTCTTCTCTGGAACGGTGAAGCAGTCTTTGTAGAGTAGTTGCTGCAGGGTTCACTCAGTCTGGGGCACAATGTGCTGGTGCCCTCGAGTGAGACATTATCAGTACTAGGCAACTGGGCAGGAATTCTTCTAGCAAGGGACCTAGGAGGACATTTCTCGACTGGTACTGTCACGGGGCGATCACTGCCAAGAACACACAACATGAAGTGAAGAGGTGGGGGCCAGGAGCTATGTCTCGACCCTTGCAACCACAAACAGGTGAGTAAAATATGTGAGTACAGCTTAGTGGTGCCAGTGAGTGCAAGTTGTAGCTAGGACGACTCAGGTGCATCATTTGGGAATCATAGCAGCATACACTGTAACTGGAATGAGTGGGCTAGCAATCAAAGTGACATCACACTTTGTGCAGGCTGCTAACTGAAGCCGTCACATGAGTCCAATAGCCATCTGCCAACAGGGCTACTGCAACTTGACGACATTCTCTCGGCAGAGTTCCAGTCCTCAGACTGGTTTTCTACACATAACTGCACTCTGACAGACAGGAGGTGGAGTGAAACGAGTCTCAATGGGGAGTCGTAATAGGTACGACTCAGGCATGGCATATGCAAGCGGCGAGCATGAGATTTCTGCACATGGGAGCTCAGAGGCACTTAATCTGACGCCTGGACTGACTAGTGCCAGTCGAACAGTCACAATGGGTGACGTGTAACACGAGGGTGTTACCAAAGGTCTGGGCTCAGACCACACTCTGGTCTACACACACATCTGGGCTCAGAGTACACATCGGGACTCATGGAAACTGCACACACTCACTGCACATGCGATTACAACTTGGCTTGCACTAGCAAAAGATGCTTTTCTATGCAAGAATCGACATTAAGGCAATCACAGACGTATGAGAACACTGACTGAGAGGAATTAACACGTGACATATCTTCTCTCAATCCTGCTTAACAATACTGAAACAAATTGCTCACTGTGAAATTATAACTCTGTCTATGTGACATCATCACATGATGTCAGGCGTGACGTCTTGAGGGATGTCGTGGGGTGACATTGTGAGGTGACATCAGGGTAGCATGGTGACGTTGGGGTGACGTCGCGAGGTGACGTCAAGCAGCATGGTGACGTCAGGCTTATATATTGCAGTCAGGTGAGTTGACTCACCTGACTCCAGTACATAAGCCACTTATCTGGCCCTATACTGTACGTCCTACAAGAGTGATGGACTGGACACATCGATTCCAGGCTGAAGG